>NC_091289.1:172497544-172806711 GCF_032444005.1 Ranitomeya imitator
ACAAATCCCTGTTGTATACCATAATATAATTTCATTCCATTTTTCAGAGCTCAAGATGGGCAGTGCGCCTGCGCGGATTGCGGACCTGGGATGATCGGCGAGCGGACACCTGGGGAACGAGAGGGCATAATCGCACTTACGGACAATCTGCCTTCTCTGACCCCGAGACTGCAATCCGATCGTCCATTGTGGCAGGTCTATGCAGATCTGCGCAGGCGCCGACAGGCCCATTCTATATAGGAAGTCCACCTACCCTAAGCCTATGCCGGAATACCACTTGACATCCGTACACCATATCCTGGGCTGTGTTGTTTCCGGGGTCGGTACGCTGCGACATGGGAACTTCTGGTTTGGATTTGTTCCATCCGTCGGAGTTCCCCTGTCGCGCTTCCGGTGTCCGTGCAGCGCAGCTCAGGAATGGAACTTCCAGTTTCCGTACATTACAGCAACATGGGAGTGTCCTGGGTGAGGCTCCAATGGCCGCACACTATTACGCCGAGATGCGGCGTTTAGGTAATAGTGCACACAATCATCCACCGGATCCAAATTAAGGGAGAGTTTTTTGCCCAATCAACACCGCGTCCACCATATTTCAATCAGCTAGCCCCCTGCCCTGACACGCCTCCCGAAGAAGCAGTGCGAAACGCGCGTCGGGGCAGAGGGACGCCGAGGACTGCACCCGTGTGACTGACCTTCAGGTAATTTACCTATATCCGCACAAGACATAGTGTTCATTGCTTATAACTATGTGCCACACTAGGGGATGAGCATAGCCCACCTCAGAACAGTACAGAAATTTGAACATACTCTATTAGATGTTTTTTCATCATATATACCACACATATTGGCTATTTATGTGCATATGAGAGATACTATGTCGGAGTGTTTCTATACCAGCATGCTGTGTCGGTCCACGTTTGGGATGTAGCCTATGGCATTTGTTTGTCCCTCATTTCTATGGTCCAGTACCCTTGTTTTCCTATTCAGTACCGTATATACTCGAGTATAAGCCGAAATTTTCAGCCCAAATTTTTGGGCTGAAAGTGCCCCTCTCGGCTTATACTCGAGTCACGGTAGCGGTGGGGTCGGCGGGTGAGGGGGAGAGGTCGCTAAGGTATACTTACCTAGTCCCAGCGATCCTCGCGCTGTCCCTGCCGTCCCACGGGCTTCTGTGCTGCAGCTTCTTCCCCTCTTCAGCGGTCACGTGGGACCTCTCATTACAGAAATGAATAGGCGGCTCCACCTCCCGTAGGGGTGGAGCTGCCTATTCATTTCTCTAATCAGCGGTGCCGGTGACCGCTGACAGGAAGAGGCTGCAGCACAGAAGACGGGGAGGAAGGCGGGGAGCGTCAGGATCGCTGGGACTAGGTAAGTATATCATACTTACCTGTCCCCGTTCCAGCCGCCGGGCGCCGCTCCATCTCCCCGGCGCCTCCATCTTCCCGGCGTCTGCGCTCTGACTGTTCAGGCAGAGGGCGCGATGACGCGTATAGTGTGCGCGGCGCCTGATCAGTCAGAGCAGAGGCGCCGGGAAGATGGAGGCGCCGGGACCGGACGCTGGGAGCTGCAATCAAGAGAGGTGAGTATGTGTTTTTTTTTTTATTGCAGCAGCGGCCATGGCACAGATTTATGTGCAGCATCTATGGGGCAGTATGAACGGCACACAGCACTATATGGGGCATCTGTGCAGCATCTATGGGGCAATATGAACGGCACACAGCACTATATGGGGCATCTGTGCAGCATCTATGGGGCAGTATGAACGGCACACAGCACTATATGGTGCATCTGTTCAGCATCTATGGGGCAGTATGAACGGCACACAGCACTATATGGGGCATCTGTGCAGCATCTATGGGGCAGTATGAACGGCACACAGCACTATATGGGGCATCTGTGCAGCATCTATGGGGCAATATGAACGGCACACAGCACTATATGGGGCATCTGTGCAGCATCTATGGGGCAATATGAACGGCACACAGCACTATATGGGGCATCTGTGCAGCATCTATGGGGCAATATGAACGGCACACAGCACTATATGGGGCATCTGTGCAGCATCTATGGGGCAATATGAACGGCACACAGCACTATATGGGGCATCTGTGCAGCATCTATGGGGCAGTATGAACGGCACACAGCACTATATGGGGCATCTGTGCAGCATCTATGGGGCAATATGAACGGCACACAGCACTATATGGGGCATCTGTGCAGCATCTATGGGGCAATATGAACGGCACACAGCACTATATGGGGCATCTGTGCAGCATCTATGGGGCAGTATGAACGGCACACAGCACTATATGGGGCATCTGTGCAGCATCTATGGGGCAGTATGAACGGCACACAGCACTATATGGGGCATCTGTGCAGCATCTATGGGGCAATATGAACGGCACACAGCACTATATGGGGCATCTGTGCAGCATCTATGGGGCAATATGAACGGCACACAGCACTATATGGGGCATCTGTGCAGCATCTATGGGGCAGTATGAACGGCACACAGCACTATATGGGGCATCTGTGCAGCATCTATGGGGCAATATGAACGGCACACAGCACTATATGGGGCATCTGTGCAGCATCTATGGGGCAATATGAACAGCACACAGCACTATATGGGGCATCTGTGCAGCATCTATGGGGCAATATGAACGGCACACAGCACTATATGGGGCATCTGTGCAGCATCTATGGGGCAATATGAACGGTGCAGAGCACTGTATGGGGCATCTGTGCAGCATCTATGGGGCAATATGAACGGTACAGAGCACTATATGGCACAGCTATGGGGAAATAATTATCTATTTTTATTTTTGAAATTCACCGGTAAATGCTGCATTTCCACCCTAGGCTTATACTCGAGTCAATAAGTTTTCCCAATTTTTTGTGGCAAAATTAGGGGGGTCGGCTTATACTCGGGTCGGCTTATACTCGAGTATATACGGTATCTTGTTTTTAAAGAATTCTTTCTTAATAAACTGTTAGTTTTTATCAGTACCATGGTATAGGTCACTTTATTTTCCATTTGTGTGATCAGAACCTCACGTGATACAGTTGTTGTTATGGTACTAAATCCTCCAGTTTGGAGGGACATTAATAATAATATTGGGCAAATTTTGTGAATATACTTTTGCACAATAACATTTTTTTTATTAGAAAAATAGCTTGCTTTGGTATTGCTGCATTCCAAAATCCATAACTTCTTTTACTTTTCCGTAGATTTATGGGGGCTTGTTTCCTTAAAGGGGTTGTCCGCTACTAAGATATTGAAGACCCAAGTCATCAAAATCAAATTGGTGGGGTCTGACTCTCAATTGTAGCTTAGCTGCAGTACCCAGGAACGGCCTCTACACAATGTGCGGCGCTGTGCTCTTCTGGCTCCATGCACTGTTTACATCTAGTTGTAGGTAAGGCTACTTTCACACTGGCGTCGGACTCGACGCTAGCAGTGAATGCACCGCACAACGGGGGCAGCGAATGCATTTTTCCAGCGCATCCGCTGCCCCATTGTGAGGTGCGGGGAGGTGGGGGCGGAGTTCCGGCCGCACATGCGCGGTCGGAAATGGCGGACCGTCGGCAGCAAAAAACATTACATGTAACGTTTTTTGCTCCCGGCGGTCTGCCACAACACAGCGCAACCGTCGCACGACGGTTGCGACGTGTGTCAATGCGTCGCAATGCATCGCTAATGTTAGTCAATGGGGCAAAAACGCATCCTGCAGACAACTTTGCAGGATGCGTTTTTTTTCCCATAAACGACGCATCGCGACGTATTGAAAAAAACGCTAGTGTGAAAGTAGCCTTAAGCTCAAAAAAGCTGATTGGTGGGAGTTTTGGGTGTCAGACCCCCACCAATTTGTTATTGATAACCTGTCCTAATGGTAAGTTGCCAAGATCTAAGTAGTGGAAAACCCCTTTAAGTCTCCATTTTGGAAAAAAATATATATATATTTTTTTTTTAATGTATACTTTTCGGAGGAAGAATAAACAATCTGCAATTATTGCATGGATTTATATTTATTTTTTTCAAGAGTATAGTCAAATCTATTATTTATAACAACTAAAATGATTTACTTATTTATTCTATATGGAATAACTTTATAGGTTGTTACAGAATCTTTAGTAGTACTTTTTTGCATAGTTTTATTTTTTGTATGTTACTATGGAAAAAATGTTTCAGAATCTTCAGAAAAAAAAAAAATACTCAGCATGAAATGGCTAATATCAGTGAACCATAGAGCGAATGGGTATTTTAACTGTTGAAATATCTGACATAGCTAAGCTATATCACATAGGTCGGGGCTCAACCTCTGGGAGGGACAGGGTGTTATGCATAAAAAAAAAAAAATCTGCGTCATATAAGTGTACACATTTATGAACATGGCTACATATATGACTTGCAACAAACTATGTTTAAAGAGAGGATTCCAACTGGATTGGTGACCACAACAAAGACAGTAAAATGCTGCCAACTTTTTAGATAGGCTTTCTTTCCAAAAGATCCTAAAATTGTCTCATTGCTGCCACCACTAGGGGGAGCTCATTGCATAGAGATTTATACATTTCTCGTTGAACTCAAGAATAAATTTATATGTAAACAGCTCCACCTGGTGGTAGCAGCAGAAAGAATTCCAGCCTGTTACCAAACTTTCAAGTAACTTTTCAGAATAAACTATCCTGTGTGTGTAGATAAGTAATTAAACTATTTCTGATCATAATATAATTTGTATCCTTCATGTTCACCAGTTTTCTCACTCAGAAGGTTCTATTTCTTTATTTGCAATCAACTCTGAGCTGGTGGGTGAAGACTAGCTGCTATGTTTTATTTTATACAAAGCACACGAGGATCTATTCCTGTTCTTCGTTTCTTTTTTTAGCACATAGAAGAAAAAGCAGCAATATGGATGATACGAAACAAAAATACTGAGCAGTGTAGATGTAAATCCAGCTGTGGAGTGAGATAAAAGACTTATTAGAAAGCTCAATATGATCTTTCTTTGTCTCCCTCTGCCTGTTTCCTCACTCTGCTCCCTCCTCATCTCTCCAAAGAATATAATAGGCTACTCAATCTGAGTAGTCCTATTGTCTAAGGCCGGTTTCACAAGTCAGTGGCTCTGGTACGTGAGGTGACAGTTTCCTCACGTACCGGAGACACTGACTCACGTAGACACATTAAAATCAATGTGTCTCTGCACATGTCAGCGTGTTTTCACGGACCATGTGTAAAACACGGAGACATGTCAGTGTTCGTGGGAGCGCACGGATTACACGGACCCATTAAAGTCAATGGGTCCGTGTCCCCCCAGCGTGGTGCTGAAGCCGCCATTCATATCTTCTCTCCAGCAGCGTTCGCTGGAGAGAAGATATGAAAAAACCTTTTTTTTTTGTGTTTAAAATAAAGATCCCTGTCCCCAACCCCCTCCCACCCCCTGTGCGCCCACCCGCTGTTAATAAAATACTCACCCAACTCCCTCGCAGCTTCCTCTCAGCGCCAGCTTCTCCTGTATGAGCGGTCACGTGGTGCCGCCAATTACAGTCATGAATATGCGGCTCCACCTCCCATAGGGGAAGAGCCGCATATTCATGACTATAATGGGCGGCACAACGTGACCGCTCATACTGGAGAAGGTGCGGCGCAGAGAGGACGCTTCGAGGGAGCCAGGTGAGTATTTTAGTAACAGCGTGCGGGCGCACAGAGGGTGGGAGGGGGGTTTGGGAACAGGGATCTTTATTTTAAACACGAAAAAAAAAAGGATTTTTCATATCTTCTCTCCAGCGAACACTGCTAGAGAGAAGATATGAATGGCGGCTTCAGCACCAGATGCAGGGGACAGCGCTTATCTTTATCGCTGTCTCCTGCACGCTCCGTGTGGTACCCAGTCGGCACACGGGCGGCACACGGCTGCCGCACGTGTGCCACACTGATGTTCAAGGTAAGCACACGGACACACGGACACGGATAATTCCGGTACCGATTTTTCCGGTACCGGAATTATCTGGACGTGTGAGACTGGCCTAAGCAAGATGGAGTTGAGCTGTTCTTTCAAAGAGGATATCCAAGTGCAGAAGGCGGGGTGGGATGGAGGAAAAGAAGTGGCTCATAAGTGGGGATGGAAGCAGATTTCTCTGATGAAATATATTAGAAAGTTTCTTATATTTACTTGTACTGTTGATATATGCAAAGTATGTTGAAGGTACAGTTCCCTGGATTTTTTCCTAATCTGTAGGAAATGGAGCTTCGGGCACCTTGGGAATCTCCTTTTCCACCAAGAACACCCTTGATTGCATATATATCATTAGTCACTATTCTACTTGTGACTAATTCAATGATATTAAAATAGAAATCAGCCTTTATGTCCCTTTAATATAAAAAATAAATATAAATAATACTTATATATTTAGTGTCAGTGTTTTAGTCTTTGCTGAAATGACCAAGTCCCAATTGCAGGGTATTTAGAAGCCTGTGGATTTGGATAAATATATTCACAACTCCTGCCAGGTTTATTATCCGCCCCGGGCTGACGGGAGTGACCCTGGTGGCATTATATGTTTAATGTGTCTCAGCGCTCAGCAGGAGAAATCAATAGAAATGAGGAATGATCTCGCTCACCGGCTAATCATTCCTTTACTACGTTATCACAGACCTGGACATCTGCTCACGGTCGAGGCGGTTTATTCAGGGAGGATAGGTCGGTACTTGTTTAGTCACAAGCCGGAGCTGATAGATTCAGCGTGCTGTGAACCGCAGACACTAGTGGTGATAATATTTTTCACATTATTTGATTTGGTGCACAGATTAAATATCCAAAAAAATGCATCACCATCAGATATACAATTAAAATAACTGCTGACAGATTCCATTTAAAACTACATTGCGGTAAACTCTTGCGCCCCTCTAAGTGGTGGCTAAAAAAAAAAAAACTTTATTATTTAAAGGGCTGGTCCGAAGCTAAAATTAATTTTAATCCTAAATCTCTATTCAATGCTAACATTTAATCTTTTTTTTTTTCTAATGTACTTTTATTAAAAATTCCCTCACTACGCTGTCTAGCTGCACAGTGACAATGCACTCCCTCGTCGGCTCTGATGAGAAGGGACAGAGCTAGTAAGAGAATGCACAGTCTGTGTGCAGGAAAAGCAGAGACCAGCGCCACCACCGCAAGTTACGTTCTATTCTTATAATGCACAATGACAGTGCGCTCTCTTGAGGGCTCATCATTTCTTATCAGAGCCGGTGAGGGAGCGCACTGTCACTATGCACTGAGAAGAATATTGCACTGAGACAAGATTATAATGAGCATCCAGTGGAAGTGACACCGGACATATGCTCAGTACAGCACCCCCTGAAACAGACATTTAGAGTGAGGGGAAGAGGCTGCATCAGTGATTGCAGCCTTTGCACACTCATGTTGACTCGTTTGATTATCCCGGCATGCACTGGGATTCTCAAGCAAAGTCTTTTCACACAGGCGGTAAAAAAAAAAAAAAAATCGGTAGATTAATTTTCAGTAACAGTGCGGTCATCTGCTCAGGTTCCGCTATACCCATGATGAGGGTTCACCACCATAAATGTAAATATGGTGACCTATTTAGGGGCCCACTCAGATGTTTCCCCCTCTCGCATCCCAAACTGAACCCTTAGCTGCGCCTCTGCCTGTTCCCTAGTGTTATAAGACAAGCACCTCATTCCCCTCATACAGGCCTGGTTTTATAGCCTAAGTTCCAAGAACAAACTAGTGGAGTGTACAACAGTCTTCTATAATTAAAAATATTAATTGCATCCCATATTAATGAGCTCCGGGCCATCGGGGGACATTGACATTCATCATGTACTTTGAAATGTTAACCGAGTCGCACTCTTCTGTAAAATTGCTTTGCATTAAATCAAGCTGTGACGGCTGATGGAGGAGAAGAGACGTCTCGGCGATGCTCAGCCTTCTGTGAGATTAGCCGCACAGTTATTAATGTGTTTTCCATAGATGTTGGAGGCAACAGGTGGAACTAGAAATGACAATGTGCCCATGTTTCTAGGTGTGTCCGTAGGATACTTATGATAGACCGCAGCGTGCAAGCAGCGATATATAAGGCAACTGAAGAGAAGCGAAAATTATATCTGATTCATGTTAGATAGGGACAGCACTTGACCGCTGCAGATCTTTTATCATCTGTGGGTGAGTAGAATTTTTTTTTATCATCTGTGGGTGAGAATAGATTTTTTTAATCATTTTTTTCATCATTGGGTGAGTATAAATTTTTTATTATGTGTGTGAGTATAGATTTTTCTCATCTGCAGGTGAGTATAGAATTTTTATAATCTGTGGGTGAGTATAGATTTTTTTATCATCTGTAGGTGAGTATAGAATTTTTTATCATCTGTAGGTGAGTATAGAATTTTTATCATCTGTAGGTGAGTACAGAATTTTTATCATCTGTGGGTGAGTATAGATTTTTTATTATGAGTGGGTGAGTATAGATTTTTTATCATCTGTAGGTGAGTATAGATTTTTTTATCATCTGTGGGTGAGTATAGATTGTTTTCTCTATCGCTTCATTGGGTATAGATTTTTTTTATTGCAGCCCTTAAGGCTATGTTCACACTTTGCGGATTTTGCTGCGGATCCGCAGCAGTTTCCCATGAGTTTACATTACAATGTAAACCTATGGGAAACAAAAAACGCTGTGCACATGCTGCAGAAAAATCCGCGCGGAAATGCTGCGGATTACATTCCGCAGCATGTCACTTCTTTTCTGCGGATTTTCACCTGCTCCAATAGGAAACTGCAGATGAAAATCCGCAAAAGAAACCGCAGTAAAAACCGCGATAAATCCGCAGTAAAAACCGCGACGGGTTTTCACTGCGGATTTTGGAATTCTGCTGCAGAAAAATCCGCAGTGGAATCCACAAAGTGTGAACATAGCCTTAGAGAGGACCTGTCACTTGCGATGTTTTTCTTCTGTAGCTGTACCTCTTTATACCTGAGATATGGCCCCTTCTTCCCTGAATATAAATTTTGACTTGTTAGCCAAGTGGGCGTGATCATCAACTCTTCTCTTTGGGTGTCTTCTTGAAGTCCAGGCACACTTGATTAAAAAACAGACTGGATTTATGTACAGGGAAGATAGCGCCATATCCCAGGAATGGAGAGATCCAGGAGCAGAAAGAAAATAATGCCAGACTCAGGAGAACGTCATTTACACCAGGTAAAAAATTATATATTTATGGCAAGTGACAGGACCTCTCTAAGCCCCTTCACGACATATGACATACATGTAAATCATATACAGCATCCCTGTTGTTAACACGCCGAGCCCATATCTTTCCCGGTAAATGATGCCTGAATTATTCAGCCATCATGTGCCTTTATCAGCCATCGGTGGAGCAGAGAATGCAATAAGAATGCAAAACATTGTTTCTACCCCATAATTTTATCAGTAAAAACGTAAGCTCAGGTTGCAAAAATAAGACATCACACAGCACTACATCCAGAAAATTACGGGTCTCGGAAAATGGTGACATAAACAAAGGTGGGAGGTTTTTTTTACAATTTTCTGTATTTTTTTCACCATTTAATTAACAAAAAATTATTCATGTTTGGTATATGTGTACTCGTACTGACCTGGAGAATCATATTGCAAGGTCGGTTTTACCATACAGTAAAAATGGTAAATAAGCAAAAAAATTGTGAAATTGCAATGTACTTGGAATTTTTTTTTCCACTTTCCAGTGCATGAAATGATAAAATTAATAATGCCATTCGAAAGTACAACTCATCCTACATAAAACAAGCCCTCATACAGCTATGCGGACGGAAAAATTAAAAAAAGTTATGGCTTTTGGAAGAATGGAAGGAATAAAACAAAAATGAAAAAAAAAAAATTAAAAATTGCCCGGTGAAGAGGTTAAACTGCAATAACAGTTTTTCTAATTTCATAAATACCCTAAAAGGAATATCTGAAAGTGATCAAAATTAGGATAAACTTATAAAAAAAACACATTGCTCACCAAATAAGCTCCTCTGATCCAGCATCGCTGCTCTGGTGGTCCCCAATGGTCCTGTAGCGATGGTGTCATGTCAATCGTTTTTTTATCACTGCAGCCAATCATTGGGTACAGAGGTCACTAACGCCATGGGGATGCTACGGCAATTGATTTTCTGCCGCAATCAAATAAATGATAGACATGATTTCATTGTTGCAGGACAGCCGCACTAGATCAACCTAAGATTGACTAGATAAACTATTTATTTTTTATGCTATTCACGGCGTTTACTTCAGTTTTGAAAAATCTCGGAATATCAAACTAGTAGAAAAACTGAATTTTCTTTCCATATACTTTGTATATGAGTTTTGGATGACTGCTTTGGATCTTCTGATTTCCTTCCACTGCTTGTTGTGTATTTTCTCTATTTCTCCATTAGGATATAGAAGATTACCGTCCAGCTGTTGCAAGAGATTCAAGAATCGCAGCGTAGCAAGAGCTTACGGTCATGCTGGAAGTGTGAAATGTGTATTATGAGACATGAATCCATCTCTTGGTTCGAGCACGTTGAACTCAGCCTGGGGCAGATACTCCGTCCAGCAGAAACCTTTGTAAAGATCATTAAATATATATTCTACAGTGTGGAAAGTAGACAGGGCTTGAGGCTGAAAGCCATGGCTGACAACTTGCCAAAAATCTCCAATATATTTCATTTGATTTGGGCACCGTGATCAAGGCCGTAAGGAAAATGAACCATATAGGACGGTAAAGGGTACTTGGAGATGTAACGTCCAACATTGGAACGGGTGGTCACCTCGTTGGACTAGGTTGTCTCCAGGCAGTAAACAAAGCTATTAGACAATTTGCATGGAACAGAATTCAATATTTCCAGTCTTTCCTTAGCAGGATACAGTTAAACATTTTGTCAACAGCTCAACACTTGGATTAAAATCGATCGTCCACTACTTACGGTTGTCTCAAAGTAAAACTATATATGCTCGCCTACTAGAGTCCAACTGCTGACCATGGACCGCAGCAGCCTCATCTCTTCCTCTTTCAGTGGGAGATGTTGAGTGAGCACTGCGACTAATCAACAGCTACTGATTGGCAGCAATGGTCACGTACTATCTGAGCTGGAAGAAACAGTCACCTGTAACTTCCAGTTTGGGCAAAACGTGATCACTGGGGTCAAGTAGTGGACACTAACTGGTCACAACTATCACATGAGAGCTCCCACCAGTAAGAAAGTGAGGAGACTAGCGGGGGACACATGCATCCGTATTGAATAATTGCAGGAGTTCAATAGGTAAGAATATGTGTGTTTTTTTTTTTAACTTTAAGCCCACTTTTAAAAAGTAGCAGACAACCGTCTTAAGGTTGGAGTAAGTTTCTCTTTGCATGACTCTAAACAATAGGCAACACTAAAACTTAGAGTGCTATTGGAGCATCCCCAGTAGGGCAGTGGGGTACTCGGAGCTGGGCCCTTCGGTTCTCAAGGGGGATGTCACGGTGGCTGACCCGGTCCGTGGCACTAGGGGCGTCTGTTGATAAAAGGGGGAAAGGTCTTTAAAGGGATAATGTTCGTGACGCCACCTGTGGTATTCGGTTAGGGGGACCGACGCTGCTTTAAGGGGTCCGCTGGGGTGATGTTATGGCAGCTAGTTGGTATACCTTCCCACAGGTGAAGTATGTCCCCAGGGCTTCCCAGTGTGTGCGTGGTGGATGGTGTGAGGCGCAGTGAAGAACGAGGACACAAGGTTGCAGTCTCTTTACCTTTTTACTGAAGGTTCAGCATCCACAGTCCAGAGCACCAGATCACAGGGCAGGCAGAGTCCGGCCGGTCTGAAGGCAAATCCAGAGTCCCCTTATCCAGGTGGAAATCAGTAGCCTTCCTCTAGCGCCTGAGTGTTGTAGTACCTCCCTGCTGACCTTCTCGGCAAGGTCCTCACAACTGTTGTACATGTTCTAGATGTTAAGTCTCTTTCTTTCTCTGTCCCCTTGATAGTAAGGATAGGACAAACCCATATGACTGATGGCCTGAGGCTTTTTACAGGGACACTATCCCGCCCAGGGCCGAACAGTTGCCACCGTGCCTCCTGGGTATAAGGTCGGGCAACTAATATGGAACTAGCTGTCCTGCCGGTCTCTGGAGCCAGGCTTGGAGATGGTGACTCCCTCTGTGTTCCGGCTACCGGCTTCTGTGCCTCAGAAAGTAGGCAGCCTTTTACAGGGCAAACTCCTTCTGGTTTCCTCTCCTTTTGCTATGACTTCGTTTCTCACTCTCAGCAATGCAATTCCTTTCAATGTCTCTTTCTTAGGATGCTGCCGCATTGGTAAGCAGGCACAGCTCCGTGGCCTTCTGTCTAGGCCTCTGACAGGATCCCACCCCTGTCAGGGACCCTCCTGTCTGCAGCTATTAGATGTTCCTCCTTTCCTCTGTCTGCCTGACAGGTGCCGCCTGGGTGAAGCCCAGTCAGCTTCTGCCTAACTTCCTATCCAGGCCACCAGTTTTACCTAATTGTGAGGAGAGCCCTAATTGATAGGAGCATAGCTCCCCCTGGTGGGCTGGAGTGTGAAGTGTGTTGTGTGGTTTTTGATACCTGGTAAAGTGATCTCCTTTATTGCCTTCAGACGTAACATCACTCCCCCTGGTGGAACAATGACATTACTGCAACGCCCAGGACCCTGGGGCGCTGCACAATCACATTGCATTTGTGGGTCCCTTTCGGGGCATATGTCTGAACCACCCGTGTGGCACCCCAGAAGTTCAGGTACCACAGTGGTATTGCCTTCCTCTCGGGGAGGGTGATGCCATGCCTGGAGACGAGGAGGATCCCTTTAATAGGTAACCTGTACATGCAACATGTTCTGACTACAGGCCAGAAGGGGGAGCTCTGAACCCAGTTTTAGGGGAGCTGTTGTGAATTCTGTGGCTGAATTCACTCCTGTGGTCACAAGTGGTACTGCAGCTTCTGAGCTTCCTCCCTCAGGTGTTCTGGTGAGCTCGTTAACTGCTTCATTACTTAACTCCGCCTGATGCTGCTATCCTTGCTCCTTGTCAATGTTTCAGTGTTGGATCTGAGCTTCTCCTGATTGTTCCTGTGACCTGCTGCTCTGTATAGCTAAGTGCTTTTTGCTTTTTTGTTGCTCTTTTTCTGTCCAGCTTGTCTTTTGTTTTGCTGGAAGCTCTGAGACGCAAAGGGTGTACCGCCGTGCCGTTAGTTCGGCACGGTGGGTTTTTTTTGCCCCCTTTGCGTGGTTTTGCTTTAGGGTTTTTTGTAGACTGCAAAGTTCGCTTTACTGTCCTCGCTCTGTCCTAGAATATCGGGCCCCACTTTGCTGAATCTATTTCATCCCTACGTTTTGTCTTTTCATCTTACTCACAGTCATTATATGTGGGGGGCTGCCTTTTCCTTTGGGGAATTTCTCTGGGGCAAGTCAGGCCTATTTTTCTATCTTCAGGCTAGCTAGTTTCTTAGGCTGTGCCGAGTTGCCTAGGTAGTTGTTAGGCGCAATCCACAGCCGCTTTTAGTTGTGTTTAGGATAGGATCAGGTGTGCAGTCTACAGAGTTTCCACGTCTCAGAGCTCGTTCTTGTATTTTTGGGTATTTGTCAGATCACTGTGTGCGCTCTGATCGCTAAGCACACTGTGTTTCTGGATTGCCTTCATAACACCTGTCATTAGCATACATAACAGTACAAGGAGCCAAACTAATGATTCTCAATAGAGGGAAAGAAAAAGTTCTGACATCATTTTTTTTTTTTTCTGCTCTGTGTTCACTTTTTTTTTTTCCCCTAGACATTTGGGTGATTCT
The DNA here is from genome assembly GCF_032444005.1 of Ranitomeya imitator. Taxonomy (NCBI): domain Eukaryota; kingdom Metazoa; phylum Chordata; class Amphibia; order Anura; family Dendrobatidae; genus Ranitomeya; species Ranitomeya imitator. The sequence goes on from NC_091289.1 coordinate 172,511,351, forward strand.
GGACACAGGTGTGGACATGGATATTCAGGGTCTGTGCTCTTCAATGGATAATCTCGTTATAAATGTACAAAAAATTCAAGATACTATTGATCAGAAATCTATGTTAGAACCAAGAATTCCTATTCCTGATTTGTTTTTTGGAGATAGAACTAAGTTTCTAAGTTTCAAAAATAATTGTAAGCTATTTGTGGCCTTGAAACCTCATTCTTCTGGTAATCCTATTCAACAGGTTTTGATTATTATTTCTTTTTTGCGCGGCGACCCTCAAGACTGGGCATTTTCTCTTGCGCCAGGAGACCCTGCATTGAGTAGTGTCGATGCGTTTTTCCTGGTGCTCGGATTGCTGTACGATGAGCCTAATTCAGTGGATCAGGCTGAGAAAAATTTGCTGGCTTTGTGCCAGGGTCAGGATGATATAGAAGTATATTGTCAGAAATTTAGGAAATGGTCAGTACTCACTCAGTGGAATGAATCTGCGCTGGCAGCTTTGTTCAGAAAGGGTCTCTCTGAGGCTCTTAAGGATGTCATGGTGGGATTTCCTATGCCTGCTGGTTTGAATGAGTCTTTGTCTTTGGCCATTCAGATCGGTCGACGCTTGCGCGAGCGTAAATCTGTGCACCATTTGGCGGTACTGCCTGAGGTTAAACCTGAGCCTATGCAGTGCGATAGGACTATGACTAGAGTTGAACAGCAGGAATACAGACGTCTGAATGGTCTGTGTTTCTACTGTGGTGATTCCACTCATGCTATTTCTGATTGTCCTAAGCGCACTAAGCGGTCCACTAGGTCTGCCGTCATTGGTACTGTACAGTCCAAATTCCTTCTGTCCATTACCTTGATATGCTCTTTGTCGTCGTTTTCTGTCATGGCGTTTGTGGATTCGGGCGCTGCCCTGAATCTGATGGATTTGGATTATGCTAAACGTTGTGGGTTTTTCTTGGAGCCTTTGCGGTGTCCTATTCCATTGAGAGGAATTGATGCTACACCTTTGGCCAAGAATAAACCTCAATACTGGGCCCAGCTGACCATGTGCATGGCTCCTGCACATCAGGAAGTTATTCGCTTCCTGGTGTTGCATAATCTGCATGATGTGGTCGTGTTGGGGTTGCCATGGCTACAAACCCATAATCCAGTATTGGATTGGAATTCCATGTCAGTATCCAGCTGGGGTTGTCAGGGGGTACATGGTGATGTTCCATTTTTGTCGATTTCGTCATCCACCCCTTCTGAGGTCCCAGAGTTCTTGTCTGATTATCAGGATGTATTTGAAGAGCCCAAGTCCGATGCTCTACCTCCGCATAGGGATTGTGATTGTGCTATCAATTTGATTCCTGGTAGTAAATTCCCTAAAGGTCGATTATTTAATTTATCCGTGCCCGAACACGCCGCTATGCGCAGTTATGTGAAGGAATCCCTGGAGAAGGGACATATTCGCCCATCGTCATCACCACTGGGAGCAGGGTTCTTCTTTGTAGCCAAGAAGGATGGTTCGCTGAGACCGTGTATTGATTACCGCCTTCTTAATAAGATCACTGTTAAATTTCAGTATCCCTTGCCATTGTTATCTGACTTGTTTGCTCGGATTAAGGGGGCTAGTTGGTTCACTAAGATAGATCTTCGTGGTGCGTATAATCTGGTGAGAATCAGGCAAGGAGATGAATGGAAAACTGCATTCAATACGCCCGAGGGTCATTTTGAGTATCTAGTGATGCCGTTCGGACTTGCCAATGCTCCATCTGTGTTTCAGTCTTTTATGCATGACATCTTCCGTGAGTATCTGGATAAATTCCTGATTGTTTACTTGGATGACATTTTGATCTTCTCAGATGATTGGGAGTCTCATGTGAAGCAGGTCAGAATGGTTTTTCAGGTCCTGCGTGCTAACTCTTTGTTTGTGAAGGGATCAAAGTGTCTCTTCGGTGTGCAGAAAGTTTCATTTTTGGGGTTCATCTTTACCCCTTCTACTATCGAGATGGATCCAGTTAAGGTCCAAGCCATCCAGGATTGGATTCAGCCGACATCTCTGAAAAGTCTGCAAAAGTTCCTGGGCTTTGCTAATTTTTATCGTCGCTTCATCTGTAATTTTTCTAGCATTGCCAAACCATTGACCGATTTGACCAAGAAGGGTGCTGATTTGGTTAATTGGTCTTCTGCTGCTGTGGAAGCTTTTCAGGAGTTGAAGTGTCGTTTTTGTTCTGCCCCTGTGTTGTGTCAGCCAGATGTTTCTCTTCCGTTCCAGGTCGAGGTTGATGCTTCTGAGATTGGAGCAGGGGCGGTTTTGTCACAGAGAGGTTCTGATTGCTCAGTGATGAAACCATGTGCTTTCTTTTCCAGGAAGTTTTCGCCCGCTGAGCGTAATTATGATGTGGGCAATCGAGAGTTGCTGGCCATGAAGTGGGCATTCGAGGAGTGGCGTCATTGGCTTGAAGGAGCTAAGCATCGCGTGGTGGTATTGACTGATCATAAGAACTTGACTTATCTCGAGTCTGCCAAGCGCTTGAATCCTAGACAGGCCCGTTGGTCGTTATTTTTTGCCCGCTTCGACTTTGTGATTTCGTACCTTCCGGGCTCTAAAAATGTGAAGGCGGATGCTCTGTCTAGGAGTTTTGTGCCCGACTCTCCGGGTTTATCTGAGCCAGCGGGTATCCTCAAGGAAGGAGTCATTGTGTCTGCCATCTCCCCTGATTTGCGGCGGGTGCTGCAAAAATTTCAGGCGAATAAACCTGATCGTTGTCCAGCAGAGAAACTGTTCGTCCCTGATAGGTGGACTAATAAACTTATCTCTGAACTTCATTGTTCGGTGTTGGCTGGTCATCCTGGAATCTTTGGTACCAGAGAGTTAGTGGCTAGATCCTTCTGGTGGCCATCTCTGTCACGGGATGTACGTACTTTTGTGCAGTCCTGTGGGATTTGTGCTAGGGCTAAGCCCTGCTGTTCTCGTGCCAGTGGGTTGCTTTTGCCCTTGCCGGTCCCAAAGAGGCCTTGGACACATATTTCGATGGATTTCATTTCTGACCTTCCCGTTTCTCAAAAGATGTCAGTCATTTGGGTGGTCTGTGATCGCTTTTCTAAAATGGTCCATCTGGTGCCCTTGGCTAAATTGCCTTCCTCCTCTGATTTGGTACCTTTGTTCTTTCAGCATGTGGTTCGGTTGCATGGCATTCCTGAGAATATTGTTTCTGACAGAGGTTCCCAGTTTGTTTCAAGGTTTTGGCGAGCCTTTTGTGGTAGGATGGGCATTGACCTATCCTTTTCCTCGGCTTTCCATCCTCAGACTAATGGCCAGACCGAACGAACCAATCAGACCTTGGAAACATATCTGAGATGTTTTGTTTCTGCAGACCAGGATGATTGGGTGTCCTTTTTGCCGTTGGCTGAGTTCGCCCTTAATAATCGGGCCAGCTCGGCTACCTTGGTTTCTCCATTTTTTTGCAATTCTGGGTTCCATCCTCGTTTCTCTTCAGGACAGGTTGAGTCTTCGGACTGTCCTGGTGTGGATTCTGTGGTGGATAGGTTGCAGCAGATCTGGACTCAGGTAGTGGACAATTTGATCTTGTCCCAGGAGAAAGCTCAACTTTTCGCTAATCGCAGACGCCGTGTGGGTCCCCGACTTCGTGTTGGGGATCTGGTTTGGTTATCTTCTCGTCATATTCCTATGAAGGTTTCCTCTCCTAAATTTAAACCTCGTTTTATTGGTCCGTATAGGATTTCTGAGGTTCTCAATCCTGTGTCTTTTCGTTTGACCCTCCCAGACTCCTTTTCCATACATAATGTATTCCATAGGTCGTTGTTGCGGAGATACGTGGCACCTATGGTTCCATCTGTTGAGCCTCCTGCCCCGGTTTTGGTGGAGGGGGAATTGGAGTATATTGTGGAGAAGATTTTGGATTCTCGTGTTTCTAGACGGAAACTCCAGTATCTGGTTAAATGGAAGGGTTATGCTCAGGAAAATAATTCCTGGGTTTTTGCCTCTGATGTTCATGCTTCCGATCTTGTTCGTGCCTTTCATGCGGCTCATCCTGGTCGGCCTGGGGGCTCTGGTGAGGGTTCGGTGACCCCTCCTCAAGGGGGGGTACTGTTGTGAATTCTGTGGCTGAATTCACTCCTGTGGTCACAAGTGGTACTGCAGCTTCTGAGCTTCCTCCCTCAGGTGTTCTGGTGAGCTCGTTAACTGCTTCATTACTTAACTCCGCCTGATGCTGCTATCCTTGCTCCTTGTCAATGTTTCAGTGTTGGATCTGAGCTTCTCCTGATTGTTCCTGTGACCTGCTGCTCTGTATAGCTAAGTGCTTTTTGCTTTTTTGTTGCTTTTTTTCTGTCCAGCTTGTCTTTTGTTTTGCTGGAAGCTCTGAGACGCAAAGGGTGTACCGCCGTGCCGTTAGTTCGGCACGGTGGTTTTTTTTTGCCCCCTTTGCGTGGTTTTGCTTTAGGGTTTTTTGTAGACTGCAAAGTTCGCTTTACTGTCCTCGCTCTGTCCTAGAATATCGGGCCCCACTTTGCTGAATCTATTTCATCCCTACGTTTTGTCTTTTCATCTTACTCACAGTCATTATATGTGGGGGGCTGCCTTTTCCTTTGGGGAATTTCTCTGGGGCAAGTCAGGCCTATTTTTCTATCTTCAGGCTAGCTAGTTTCTTAGGCTGTGCCGAGTTGCCTAGGTAGTTGTTAGGCGCAATCCACAGCCGCTTTTAGTTGTGTTTAGGATAGGATCAGGTGTGCAGTCTACAGAGTTTCCACGTCTCAGAGCTCGTTCTTGTATTTTTGGGTATTTGTCAGATCACTGTGTGTGCTCTGATCGCTAAGCACACTGTGTTTCTGGATTGCCTTCATAACACCTGTCATTAGCAAACATAACAGGGAGCTTCCCTGGATATACATTCTGGTCTGGAGGAGCAGTTAGTTAGTCCGTAGAGACAGGGAAAGAGGAAGGAGCAGAGGAGAAGTGAGGAGCTGGAGGAGAGCAGCTACTGGGCTCCCTCCAAGCCGAAGCGCAGAAACCGGGCACCAGGAGCCTGAGGCTATGTGGAACTGCATGTCCCATGGCAGAACCGGAGGGCAGGAAACTGAAAGTGACTTGCCCACATATACACCCTGAGGTACGGCAACATCCAGAGCCCGGAGTCACCGTTGATACAGACCACTATGAAATAGCTTGCGTTGCCTACCATGCATGTACTGTCCTAGGACAGAGAGTGAGAGAGGACCTTGAAGGAAGCCATAGGCAGCCAGGGACTATTATTCAGCGCCTAGTGGAAGGCTCCCAATCTGACCTGCAAAGGGAATTCAACTCGTCCTCAGGCTGCCTGGACTCCATCGTCACCTGTGGCTGTCTACCATCAGTAAACCAGGTAAAGAGACTGCAACCTTGAGTCCTCTATTTCTGGCACCACACCATCTTTGCCAAACACACCAGGAGCCCTGGGGACCCCAGTTTCACCTGTGGGAAGCCATACCATCTTTGCTGCAGTGCCATCACTCCACAGAGGACCCTTTCAGCAGCATCGGTCACCTCTGACCGAATACCACAGGTGGCGTCACGAACATTTATAATTTTACAAACCACTTTAAAGACATTCCCTTTAACTTGGGCGCCCAGGGCCACGGACCAGTTCGCTGCCACCGTGACAACCTCTTTAATGATGACCGGACCCGGTACCGAGTAACCCCTAGGCCCTGGCGGGAGTTCCACCCGCAAAACGGGGTTCGGACATATGCGCCGGTGGGCCATAGACTGTAATGGTAAAAGGCAGAGAGAATGTGCGCTCTGACATGCAACATTTTCTGGAGTGTACGCCTGCAGGTGGCGGACACTCAGACATTGTAGACTGCATCAGGGTGTCCAACTCCTGTAGCCGTACACTCCAGAAAATGGTGCATATCAGAGCGCACATTCTCTCTTCCTTCACCATAAGGGCTCATGCTCACTTGCGATGAAATCAGACAAATTCAATCAGAAAAAAATCGGATTGAATTTGGACCAATGTTAATCTATGATGTTTAGAATCAAAATGAAGACTAGCCAGAATAGAAAAAGGGATTCATTTGGAGTTTAGTGGCTTAAACTTATATAAAATTTTCCATGTTAGGAATACAGAGTTAGTTATCAAGTAATATGGAAGATTTAATGACCGGTCCAAACGATGGCTATTATTAATTAGTTTATTATTATTATTATTATTATTATTTATTTATATAGCACCATTAATTCCATGGTGCAGTACATGAGAAAAGGGGTTATGTACAGGGTTATAGATAACGTTTACAGTAAACAAATTTATGGGTGTGTTTTTGTTGATAGAACTCTTTAATTTGGTCCAACAAGGGTGGACCTAAATTGATGCACATATAGTTAGGAAATTTCCACGCTCAAACATGTAGGGATATACTAATGTTATTGGCAGTTTATTCATACACTTCCAGGAGGAATATCATAGGAAAAGCTCAAAGCAAAGAAAGATCTATCAAAAGTGTCTATTTGTTGCTCATAGCAACCAATCACAGCACAGCATTCATTTTATCAGAGCAGGTTACGGAATGAAAGCTGAGATCTGATTGGTTGCTAAGGGCAACAAAGATTGTTTTGAAAAATGAGGCCTAAAATACTAAGATAAGATTTGTTATTTTATGGGAAAGGCAAGTGTTTAGTGAAACAAACATGAGGAAGGAACTGCAATAACAAGTGACCATAAGTTCATTTTTTGTTTTCCAGATATGAACTTATATTTTATGAACGTGAATGTACAACTTGTGAACCCTCTTTGGCCTTATGAAATGTCTGGACGTATGATTCAGGGCTGTCAAGCTGTGCACAAAATCAATGTCATGCTAGAAGAAAACAGATCTATGATTACAAGCTGATGTACCTACTGCTAACTAGGGCTGAAGAGATCTGTCACAAGAATATCGAAAATCTAATAACAACCTTCTTAGGAGGAGATCGATGAGAATTATTAAAAGCCTTCACTTGCCTCCATTGTTACAAGAGCTACAATCTGAGCTCAGGTCCCTCTAGATATAATCCATGTCTACTTTTCTGAAATTGTGACTTAGGGTATGTGCACACGTTGCGGATTCTCTGCGGATCCGCAGCGTTTTTTGAAGTGAAGAAACACTGCAGATCCGCAATTGATTTACAGTACATTGTAAATCAATGAGAAAAAAAATGCTGTGCACACTTTGCGGAAAATCCGCTGCGGAAACGCTGCGGTTTAAAAGAAGTAGCATGTCACTTCTTTTTTGTGAATCTGCAGTGTTTTTGTATCCATTCTATTATAGAAAACCGCAGGGGTAAAAAACGCAGGAAAACTGTAGCAAAAACGCACAAAAAACGCGACGAATCCGCAGGTGCATTTTCTGCCAAGAGAGGCAGAATCCGCACCAGAAATTCCTAAGCCTAATCCGCAACGTGTGCACATAGCCTTAGACATTTATGGCATATCTATTACCTATACAAAAAAAAACTCCTCGTGATATCTAAAAAACAACATCCCCAACATAAATGCAGAGCCAAAGTACCTGATTAAAGATATCGATCAAAAAACAACACCCCAACCTACAGTAAATACAGAGCCAAAGTACTTGATTCAAGATATCGATCAAAAAACAACACCTCAACCTACAGTAAATACAGAGCCAAAGTACCTGATTCAGGATATCTATCAAAAAACAACACTCCAGCCTAAATACAGAGCCAAAGTTCCTGATTCAGGATATCTAACACCTTCCTAAAACAATAAAAATAAGAGATGAACATCTCAGAGTCAAATATATAAATCATACAAAATATCCTGAATTTATAATGGATAGCCAGTTACAAAAAAATTATACCAGTAAGGGCATGACCAAAAAAGATGGCAAATGGTTAAAAAACAACCTAAGGTTTCATTCTGACGGTCGTGTACATCAGATCTCTAATGTACAAACTGGACGAAGCCCTCCCGAACCAAGCGTAATAGTTTCATTTATTTATGAGGCTAGCACTTCCGGGTCAGGAGAGCTGCGACAAGTCAGCAAACCAATTTGCATAGACGTCTGAATGAGTCCTTACTGGGTAGCAATACCCCTCTGAGTCTTATAATAATACTGGTGTCAGGGGCAGACAAAGACAGAAGAGGGCTCATGTGCAAGAGCAATATATGGGGGCTCTTTGCAGCCCAATATGTAAATCATAATGCACAATGCCACATGCTTTGGCGGGTGGAAGTGGGGCTCCTTATTTGATGGTCCTTGGGCGGCTGCACAGGTTGCACCAATGGTTTGTCCGCCCCTGATTGGTGCTATTATGAACCTTCAGGATGCGCCATAAGTAACTAGTAGATACAAGATTGTTTGTAGGACCTGTCTTCAGAGCAGGCAGGGCCCGATCTGATGCAGCCAAGAATGGAGAAGTACATTCCCCCCATAACGTCCTGTATCCAGTGGGACAGTCCCAGATTTGGAGGCTGTCCCACTTTAAACTATCTAGCTGTATACTAATTTTGCATGAATTTTGTTATAGAGCCAGGAAGAGTTTAAAATAAGAAAAAAAAGTATAATATTCACCTCTTAGGCTTTCACTCTTTACACCGCCAGTAGTGATGAGCAAGTGTACTCGTTGCTCGGGTTTTCCTGAGCACGCTCGGATGATCTCCGAGTATTTGTAACTGCTCGGAGATTTAGTTTTTGTTGACGCAGCTGCATGATTTACAGCTGATAGACAGCTTGAATACATGTGGGGATTCCCTAGCAACCAGGCAACCCCCACATGTACTCAGGCTGGCTAGCAGCCATAAATCATTCAGCTGCGTCAACAAAAACTAAATCTGCAAGCAGTTACAAATACTCGGAGACCATCCGAGCGTGTTCGGGAAAACCAGAGCAACGAGTACACCCGCTCATCACTAACCGCCAGTACTCCATGTGAGTCTCCGATTCTTCTGCCACTGAAGTTGCTGCATTCACATAGGAGATGAAATACGGTACATCGTTGATTTCAATGTTGTGCGTCACCCCACATCCATATGACCACCAGCTCATGTGACTCGATGTAGTAATGGCAAAAACAATTATAGAATTGTAAAAATAAAAAGTATATCCAATTACTTTGATTTTGGAACCTCCTGTAATGGGGGCATGTTTTGTCTCTATAGGATTCCTTGGTCATAGTTCATTGAGTTGCCAACAATTGGTAGCAGTATGCTGTAGGAATGTTTAGATAGAGGCGGAATTGGAGAAGAAAGGAACCAAGGGGAAATAACCAGATAATGAGCCAGGGGTGGAAACCAGCTGGTCAATCTACAAGTATCAAGTGAAAAATTTGAAAGGTGCAGAAAGTTAAAATGCGGAAGTCAAAACACATTTTAACTTATAAAGTGTCTTATCTCGCAGGCAAGGGTTTATTTAGCCACACCTTCACTTTAAAGGCAGACAATTACATGACCCTTTGCGCCTTACTTAAGGCTATTTTCACACTTCCGTCTTTTCAGCTCCGTCACAATCCGTCGATTTTGGAGAATGCAAAAAAATTTGCAGGATCCTGCATTTTCCCATAGACTTGTATTAGCGACGGATTGTGACGGATGGCCATCCGTTTTAACCGTCGTGCACTGGATCCGTCGTAAAATAGCGGTCCGTCGTGCAGAGAAAACGTTCATTGTAACATTTTTTGTGCACGTCGGAAAATCGGTCAACGACGCATCCTGCGCTGCCCGTCGTCAGCTACAATGGAAGCCTATGGACGCAGGATCCGTCGCTGACCGTCACACGCAGGAATCCAGCTACAGATCCAGTTTTTCCCGTCTGAGCATGCCCGGAAGGATTTTCAAGTCTGGGAAAAGTCTCTCTCTCTTGTCCCCGGACATTTAATTCCCGGAATTTCTGTACGACGGATCCATAATTACACTGGATCCGTCGCACACATTTTTACCTATTTTCATGACGTCCGTCGATACGTCATTTTACTGCACCATGACGGACCCCAGAAAACAGAAGTGTGAAAGTAGCCTAAGAATACAAACATAAATGTTGCTTTCTGCAATCGTTAATTCTAAACATTCCCTTTTGCTACAAAACAAAACAAAACCATCTTTCCGTGGATCAATACAAGTAATCAGGATTTTCTCCCACTAGATCAGTCTTATAATGAGCCGTGCTGGCGAATCTGTCTAATAATACAACTAATCATTCAAATAAAAATAGACTAAAACATGCCTATTTGCTCCTAGTTAAAAATGTACATATAGTAACATATGTGAGACTGTGATTAATTAAGGAATAATATCATACTAGACCATAGATTGATAGCAGTGTCATCCTATGGGAAATCTATGGCTTATTAAAAATCAGTCACAAAAAGAGAAATTGCGATGAACAGAAAATATTACATCCAACCCCTAACCCTACCAGCATGACACTAGTATTTTTCTATTTTCCTTCATGTCACACTTCTTAGGGTCATAATTTTAAAATATGCATGCACATGCAGACTTGTTTCTTTTCAAGTTGTTTTTTTCCCATTAATTTATGCCATTCATCTTTCTGTGTAAAATTGGATTAAAACTTTAAATGGGGAAAAAATCAAAGGTGAACATATCCTCAATGTGCTGAAATCAAGCACGGATAGAACAGATTTTTTAATAGCCATTTTGCAGTAGTTGTAGTTTCATCTCTCCCAGAAACCATTCACACCCTGAGATATAATGGTGACAAGTCATTGCGTTATTGCATTGTGAGACGATTACACATTATTGTTAGAATGACAGGACTCAGAAAAAAATGGAAGGGAAGCTAAGAAGAAGAAAGCAAAACAACCGGCTCAAAAAAGGGATGGGACATGCACAGGCTCGGACTGGTCCATAGCGTAACAGGGGGATCCCCCGGTGGGCCCTGGTGAAGATCTGAGCTCCCAACCCCACTGTATGGGGAGTACTTGGCATAATTCTACCCAGTTTATTTTTATACTAGATGGTGCCCCGATTCTAACGAATCGGGGATTCTAGAATATGTATGTACAGTGGGGCAAAAAAGTATTTAGTCAGTCAGCAATAGTGCAAGTTCCACCACTTAAAAAGATGAGAGGCGTCTGTAATTTACATCATAGGTAGACCTCAACTATGGGAGACAAACTGAGAAAAAAAAATCCAGAAAATCACATTGTCTGTTTTTTTAACATTTTATTTGCATATTATGGTGGAAAATAAGTATTTGGTCAGAAACAAAATTTCATCTCAATACTTTGTAATATATCCTTTGTTGGCAATGACAGAGGTCAAACGTTTTCTGTAAGTCTTCACAAGGTTGCCACACACTGTTGTTGGTATGTTGGCCCATTCCTCCATGCAGATCTCCTCTAGAGCAGTGATGTTTTTGGCTTTTCGCTTGGCAACACGGACTTTCAACTCCCTCCAAAGGTTTTCTATAGGGTTGAGATCTGGAGACTGGCTAGGCCACTCCAGGACCTTGAAATGCTTCTTACGAAGCCACTCCTTCGTTGCCCTGGCGGTGTGCTTTGGATCATTGTCATGTTGAAAGACCCAGCCATGTTTCATCTTCAATGCCCTTGCTGATGGAAGGAGGTTTGCACTCAAAATCTCACAATACATGGCCCCATTCATTCTTTCATGTACCCGGATCAGTCGTCCTGGCCCCTTTGCAGAGAAACAGCCCCAAAGCATGATGTTTCCACCACCATGCTTTACAGTAGGTATGGTGTTTGATGGATGCAACTCAGTATTCTTTTTCCTCCAAACACGACAAGTTGTGTTTCTACCAAATAGTTCCAGTTTGGTTTCATCAGACCATAGGACATTCTCCCAAAACTCCTCTGGATCATCCAAATGCTTTCTAGCAAACTTCAGACGGGCCCGGACATGTACTGGCTTAAGCAGTGGGACACGTCTGGCACTGCAGGATCTGAGTCCACGGTGGCGTAGTGTGTTACTTATGGTAGGCCTTGTTACATTGGTCCCAGCTCTCTGCAGTTCATTCACTAGGTCCCCCCGCGTGGTTCTGGGATTTTTGCTCACCGTTCTTGTGATCATTCTGACCCCACGGGGTGGGATTTTGCGTGGAGCCCCAGATCGAGGGAGATTATCAGTGGTCTTGTATGTCTTCCATTTTCTAATTATTGCTCCCACTGTTGATTTCTTCACTCCAAGCTGGTTGGCTATTGCAGATTCAGTCTTCCCAGCCTGATGCAGGGCTATAATTTTGTTTCTGGTGCCTTTTGACAGCTCTTTGGTCTTCACCATAGTGGAGTTTGGAGTCAGACTGTTTGAGGGTGTGCACAGGTGTCTTTTTATACTGATAACAAGTTTAAACAGGTGCCATTACTACAGGTAATGAGTGGAGGAAAGAGGAGACTCTTAAAGAAGAAGTTACAGGTCTGTGAGAGCCAGAAATCTTGATTGTTTGTTTCTGGCCAAATACTTATTTTCCACCATAATATGCAAAAAAATGATAAAAAAACAGACAATGTGATTTTCTGGATTTTTTTTCTCAGTTTGTCTCCCATAGTTGAGGTCTACCTATGATGTAAATTACAGACGCCTCTCATCTTTTTAAGTGGTGGAACTTGCACTATTGCTGACTGACTAAATACTTTTTTGCCCCACTGTATGTATGTACGTTGCGCTTAGCACAGCCACGTAGTATATAGCACAGCCACGTAGTATATAGCACAGCCACGTAGTATATAGCACAGCCACGTAATATATAACACAGCCACATAGTATATAACACAGACAGCCACGTATATACCACAGCCACGTAGTATATAGCACAGCCACATAGTATATAGCAGCCACATAGTATATAGTAGCCACATAGTATATAGCACAGCCCACGTAACACAGACAGCCACGTAATATATAGCACAGCCACGTAGTATATAGCAGCCACGTAGTATATAGCAGCCACGTAGTATATAACACAGCCCACGTAATATATAGCACAGCCCACATAATATATAGCACAGCCCATGCAGTATATAACACAGGCCACGTAGTATATAACACAGCCCACATAGTATATAACACTGCCCACGTAGTATATAGCAGCCAGGCAGTATATAACACAGCCCACGTAATATATAGCACAGCCCACGTAGTATATAACACAGCCCACGTAGTATATATAGAGCCCATGCAGTATATAACACAGCCCACGTAGTATATAGCAGTGTGGGTACCATATCCGTGTTAAAAAAAATTCAAATAAAAAATAGTTATATGCTCACCCTCCGGCGTCCACTGAAGCTGTCCCAATGCGCGAGATGCTGCCGCCAGCTTCCGTTCCCAGTGATGCATTGCGAAATTACCCAGATGACTTAGCGGTCTGCCATTAGGCAGTATTTATTCAAAAGTGCATAGTGCTTGATCATTTATCCTAAGAGCAAAATCATACTGATTCCTTGCAGCCAGTTATAAAATAAAGTGTCTAGTGCATAAAGAATGCTTCAATCAGCATTACCCCCTAGCCCATGTAACTTCTTACTCACTTAAGTATATGTCCTGTCCTGGATACTTGTCAGTGACCCCGACAGCGCCATTTCGCCAGATTGGCTTCCTCTGTATAATGTATACATTGCAGGTTGAAGTCTCCTAAGGGGATTATTAAATAAAGTAAAAAAAAAAGCTTTTAAAAAATCTGAAAAAACCCTAAAAGTTCAAATCACCTCCCTTTTGCCCCATTGAAAATAAAACATTATATATATATATATATATATATATATATATATAGTTACACATATATTTGCTATCGCTGCATTCAGAAATGTCCAATCTATTAAAATATAAAATAACGAGTTAAGAGAATAAAAAATCAAACCTCCAGAATTACCTTTTTTTGGCAGCAGCAATATTGCAATAAGAGGTAATCAAAACATTGTAACTACCTCAATAAAAACATCAGCTCAAGGAGCACAAAATAAGTCTTCACCCAGTCCCAGATCCCCAAAAATGAAAACATTATAGGTGTTGGAAAATAGCAACAAAAACAAATTATTATTATTTTTTTTTAACAAATTTCCACATTTTTTTTAACCACCTAAGTAAAAAAAAAAAATATATATATACATATTTGGTATCTGCGTACTGACCTATAGAATCATAATGTCAGATCAGTTTTACCATACAGTGAACATGGTAAAAAAAAAAATCCAAAAAAAAATTGTGGAATTTCACTTTTTTGCAATTTCAACGCACTTGGATTTTTTTTTTCCAGTTTTCCAGGACATTATATGGTAAAATGAATGGAATCGTTCAAAAGTACAACTTGTCCTGCAAACAACAAGCCATCATACGGCTATATCGACAGAGCAGTGAAACAAAATTATGGCTCTTGGAAGAAAGGGAGGAAAAAACGAAAAGAAAAAGAAAAACAGAAGATCGCTGGGTAGAGAAGGGGTTAATGATTACGAATTTTGATTTTTAATTAATATTTTAAAAAATCCTATTTTCCGCTGCCATTGATCCTCTTGAGGCATGTTACACTTTAAGAATATGTCACTCAATATTCTCCCTCTCTGATGTTTATAGCCTGCACTAAAACAAGTTCTAATTCTGCTTATCATGCAGTGTGCTAAGGGGCATTTTCACATGAAAATGCCCTTGAAGAATTGGTTTACACTTTTGACAATAGCCCCAGAACTCGCCTACAGAGATTTTTTTGTCTGTTGGTTCTTCGCCATCTGCTTTGATATTTAGATACGTGTAGAATAAACCCTTATCACTTACTTTCAGATTTCCTTCAGAAATTGCGCCATCCCCTGGGTAGAGCCTGAGATATTTATATAATGTTGTCTTAATTAGTTTATCATTTATAGACATACGGTATGTTAGTTCCAGTTATAATTAACTGCAAATAAAATGCTGCCTGCGAATCCTGGATGAAGAATAGATTTCTCCAAGGAATCTCACACTTGAGTAAATTAAGTCATTTCTAAGACGGAAATTGAAAGCTTCTTTGAGATATTCCCCTTTGATGTGTACAAAACAAATACGGTACGTCTATTATCAATGTCAATTCGAGTTCATATACCGATGCTGCTGATTTTGGCATATCTAAGCCTTAATGAAAAGATGATCTTCCAATTCTAGGAACGCAAATATGATATGCTCAGGCTTTAGAGGACGTCAAGCAACCGTGCATTACACAAGCCGTCATTCACTTTCTGCATATTGTTTAAAAAGATACCAAAGTTTATAGAAAGTATAAGTATATATAGATAGTACATACATTTTTCTTAAAGGGAATCTGTCAGCAGGTTTTTGCTATGGAATCTAATAGCAGCATGATGTAAGGGCAGAGACCCTGATTCTAACGATGTATCACCTACTGGGCTGCTTAGTGCAGTTCTGCTGTTGATGTAACAGTGCTATGAATGCTGAGCTGTGTTCAATGCAAGCTACCAAGCAGTGCTGGGGTCGGGGTCACATAGCTTAGCCGGACTGTCTGGCATGTGACAACCAGTCCTGCAGTGATAATCTCCAGCTGATAAAATACTGATTGAAAGTTGTCATTGGTGTGTCAGGTGTGACAGTCATCCTGGATCCGGCTGTAGAAGGTCATTGCAATTTGCTCTACAAGCACCCTCTTGATTTTTGCATCTCTGTTATGGAGGGATATCCTTCTCCCTCTAGGACCCAACAGTTACCTCCACTTTCTGCTGCTAATTAACTCACCCTTGCTGAAGGTTTAAATGCCTTCAGTCTCTTCAGCAAGGTGCTGGTGTTAGCTCAATTTGGAAGTACTAGCAGTTAGCTAGTGTCTCCTTGTAGTACCCTTAATTGGCAGAAACATTGCTGATATATTCCATTTAATGCTTGCAGATGATGCCGCCATAGCAGCAACTATGTTTTAACCTCTTAGTGACCAGGCCTTAAAGGGCCTTTATGACCTGGCATTTTAATTTTTGACACTCCTCTTTTTAGCAGCCATACTTTTATTATTATTATTATTATTATTTACATGGCTAGATGAAGCTTTGTTTCATACGGACATATTGTAATATTTTCTTAGAGATGATTTGGGGACTGCACAATTTATTTATTTTTGAGAAGCAATCACACAAATATAGAAGAGAGTGATTTTTTTTTATTTTATCACAGTCATGTGGATATGTGTAGTATATATATATATATATCATAAAACGTATTTTGAAAAAAATATGCATTTTCTCATATTTTTTGTCATGAATGTTTTATTATTTAGCATTTTTTAATTGATTTTGCAGTTGAGCACAATATACACAGTTAGCAACATAGTTAGCAAGGCCGAAAAAAGACATTTGTCCATCCAGTTCAGCCTATATTCCGTCAGAATAAATCCCCAGATCTACGTCCTTCTACAGAACCTAATAATTGTATGATACAATATTGTTCTGCTCTAGGAAGACATCCAGGTCTCTCTTGAACCCCTCGACTGAGTTCGCCATCACCATCTCCTCAGGAATTCCAGATTCTCACTGCCCTAACAGTAAAGAATCCTCTTCTATGTTGGTGGAAAAACCTTCTCTCCTCCAGATGCAGAGAATGCCCCCTTGTGACCATCACCTTCCTTGGTATAAACAAATCCTCTGAGAGATATTTGTATTGTCCCCTTATATACTTATACATGGTTATTAGATCGCCCCTCAGTCTTCTTTTTTCTAGACTAAATAATCCTAATTTTGCTAATCTCTCTGGGTATTTTAGTTCCCCCATCCCCTTTATTAGTTTTGTTGCCCTCCTTTGCACTCGCTCTAGTTATATTATATCCTTCCTGAGCACCTGTGCACAAAAACTGTACACAGTACTCCATATTTTGTCTAACCAGCAATTTGTACAGAGGCAGTATAATGCTCTCATCGTGTGTATCCAGACCTCTTTTAATGCACCCCATGATCCTGTTTGCCGTGGCAGCGGCTGCCTGGCACTGGCTGCTCCAGGTAAGTTTAGCATTAACTAGGATCCCCAAGTCGTTCTCCATGTCAGATTTATCCAATGGCTTCCCGTTCAGTGTGTAATGGTGATATTGATTCCTTCTTCCCATGTGTATAACCTTACATTTATCATTGTTAAACCGTATCTGCCACCTCTCGGCCCAAGTTTCCAACTTATCCAGATCCATCTGTAGCAATGTAGCTGGCAAAGGAGAAGACAGAAGTGGTATCTTCAATTCAGGGTCCCTGACTGTATCTAACAACCAAGAACTGCAGTAGCTTTAACCATGAACTGTAAATTTACAATGTGTTGGGGGTTAAAACCCTGGAACCATTCATTTATGTCGCTTAGTCATAAACTGATTAATGATACAAAGTTTTGCTCTGGTAGTGTTATAATTCTGAAGGTGCACGCCGTAAGCAGTGTTAAAGGGGCAGGACGGCGTACTGGGACCCGCACCTGTCCCTACCACTTTAATGGGGCCCTGGCTTTCCCTTAAGTTGGGGGTACCTATGATGGTTAGGAGGCCCGAGCCGCCAGCGTTTCCCTGTCTCCTGTGCAGGCCCTATCAGTGGCCCCCTCTCCCCCCAAAGGAGGTGGACTGCACCAGTGTAATAATACAACAAATAACAGGGTATACAGACAAGGTAACTAAAAGTCTCAAACTCACCAAATGCTCATACAACCACAGAGGAAACACAGAGAAGGGAAGAGAAGGAATAAACTATGAAGGAAAACAGGTTAAACATGCAACCAAAACAGCAGACACCAATCTCTGTAAATAAACCTCCAACACCAACACTACGCTCCTTCAACCTCCAAGCCAAGCAGTAGAACTGATCACTGACAATAGCTGAAGTCAGGACTGGGTCTATATAGAGGATCAGATTACAAAATCCACTTCAACTGAGAGAGACCCAGCTCTCAGCAACTCAGTAATAAGGTTAACTCCTGCACTGCTGGCACAAAGCAGCCAGGTGAGAATACAGGTGAAGAGCTTCTGCTCACTGTGTGTGAACGAGGCCCAGAGCGCTGCGGTTCTCTGGAACCTCTCTGTCGCGGTAGCCCCGTGACAGAAGGGTTACAATTTCAATACTTCTTCTGCCTATTTACGTTTAATTTCATGCCCTTTTTTTAACAAGGTCATTGCTCATTGTCTTCACACACTATACAGATTTGCTACTGAAACATTTCCCCATCAAATTAAAACTGCTGCCCAGCATGTGAAACATGATACCTCATTGGGAAGGAGAAAGCCAGCAGACAGTCAAGATAAGGAATATGTAATTTGTTGTGAATCTGGAGTCTGGAGATAACCATATGTTCACAGTAGAGGACATTATACAAGCAGGAGATAAACTCCAGGGGTGTTGTCATATGGCTGCAAGTCTCTTTTGCAGTTTACCTAGCTGTCTGAGTGCTGATTATCTTTTGCCTTTGTCCATTCATTTTGAACAGCAGGTGTGTTTCATTTGTTAATTAGCCTGTCCTATCACACCGCGAGGGTAATTATTTAAACAGTCAACCATCAGAGGTTATCTCGGTTGACTTGAAGCCGCCAGGTCCTGCGTTACTGGCTACTAGTCTGTACAGGAACCGGGTGGAGTTTGTGCTTTCATAGTTAGATCCTTTTACCCCATGTTTACTGACATGTGTGCATGGCATTATCACCAGCCCATCTCATTTTTGTGTGTGCTGAGACATTTTTATGAATTTTATGGACACCTTGGCCATGCAGCTACAGTCCCTAGCCTTGGAGGTGGCGGCTATCAAATAAAAACAGCAATTGACCATCTCCACCATTGCTGAGGATTCAGTCATTTCAAAGTATCCTCCCAAACCTAAGGTAACATTTCTGGATTGCTTTGACGGGGACAGAAGTAAGTTTTCAATTTTTCATTCATCAAGTAAGCTGTATTTTCGCCTCCGTCCTAGAGGAGAGAGTCAACTAATGGGTATTGCTATGTCCTTGATCCATGGGAATCCCCAGGCTTGGGCATTTTCTTTGCCTGGGGATTCTCCAGTGTTTCTTGAGTTGCTACTTTTTTTCTGCTTTTGGATCCATTTTATGATGATCCTGATAGGGTCGCGGTTGCTGAGTCCATGATTTGTAGGTTCAGGGTAATCGTAAAGTGGAGGTTTTCTGCTCGCAATTCAGATGTTGGGCAGTGGAGACATCATGGACTGACCGAGTATCCGCAGACAGCTTTGCCAGGGACTTTCTAATTAGCTTAGAGACGTGATAGTTTACAGTCCTTCTTTGATGTCCATGGAGGAGGCAATGTCACTGGCTGTCCGTTTAGACAGATGTCTGATTGATAAAGACACATCTAAGGCTACGTTCACATTTGCATCTTTGGACGCAGCGTCGTCGCCGCAACGCACGACGGATGTGAAACGCACGCAAAAACGCATTGTTTTGTGACGCATGCATCCATTTTTGGCTTGATTTTGGACGCAATAAAATGCAACTTGCTGCGTCCTCTGCGCCCTGACACTTGCGCCAAAAAAGATGCATGCGTCACAAAACACAAGACAACGCATGTCCATGCGCCCCCATGTTAAATATAGGGGCGCATGACGCATGCGTCGCCGCGGCTGCGCCCGACGCAGCCCCGCAAAACGCTAATGTGAACGTAGCCTAAGGCTGTGCCAGTTACTTCTTCTTTCTCCTTGGTAGACATGGGCGAACCTTTGTAAACTGATGTAAATCACCGAAAAACTATATGAAATTAGTGTATAATATTCAGTATACATTCACAGGATATACAATTCTAAAAAACATTTCTTTATTATTAAAAAAAATATTTAGAATTGAGAGTTCTCAGTGGTTGATACCTTTTAATGGCTGATTGAAAAGATGGTAACAAATTGCAGCTTTCGAGACTACTCAGGTCTCTTCATCAGGCAAAGACGAAACGAAATTCTGAAGAATCACATATTTATACACAACATAGTATAGAAAAAAAAACATGGATAAGACAGGTGACATGAAGCAGAATTACCATGAGTGATAAACATCTTTTCAGTTAGCCATTAAAAGGTATCAACCACTGAGGACTCTCAATTCTAAGGCTATGTGCACACGTTCAGGAATTCATGCAGAAAATTCCTGTGAAAATCTGGACATTTCTGGGAAATTTCCGCATGAAATCCGCATGCGTTTTTTTGCGTTTTTTGCGCGGTTTTGATGCGGTTTTTGCGTGTTTTTTTCCGGACATTTCCCAATGCATTAGACAGTGGGAAAACCGCAAAAAACCCGCAAAATTAATGAGCAGGTTCATTATTTTTCCGCAATGCGTTTTTCATGCGGAAAAACGCACATCATGTGCACAGAAATTGCAGATTTCATTAAAGATGATAGGATGCTTAATGTATGCAGATTATTTACGGTTTTATAGCGTTTTTATAGCGCAAAAACGCTAGAAAACCGCAAATAATCTGCAACGTGTGCACATAGCCTAAATATTTTTCTATCTACTGGCTAACACGGTACCAGGATATACATCTTTCCTGTATTCTTTATTATTATTCATTAAAAAAAACTAATGTTGTTCCCCAATAAGTGAAGACAATAAGAACAAACAGTGATATAAAATATAAATTTTTAACAGGTAGTCGACAATATGCTAGTGGGTAGTCACCTTGTTTTACCAGTTAGTCTTGTTCCTACCTGGTCATGGAGGTTGGCACCCTACAATTGCGCAAATGGTGCCCCACGCTCACCGTCGACTTACCCTGGTATTCCCTGTTGTACCCTGTAGGAGTGACAGCTTAAATGATCTAATAATTTATACAAATAGATATATCACAATCCAGAAAACTTGTCACGGGGCACAAAAAATAACGTTCTGTAATTGGTTGAACAACCCCTAGTTTCCTCAACCGGTAAGGTTGCTACATGCCTAGGTATCAGCCATTGTAACCCTAAATAAAGTCAATAATGGACTATCTGTATATTAGACTGGTGTTCAGGAGAACTCATAATCAATCTGGAATATAATACACAGGGTACTGTAGATAATTCTACCAGTTACGGTAAATACCAACACCATAGGCAGTAGTATTACCACAGAGTTTGCCAGCCAAATATATCATTAAGCAAATTAGTATCAGACTGATGAGTACCGTATAACTGATATCAGAATAAATCCGAAAGTTAATGAATGTATAAAATATGTTGGGACTCAAAAAGATTTCGTATTGTGTCCCAAAGTAGATATGTTTGTTCTTACTGTCTTCACTTATTGGGGATAGAGAGAAAAACTTATTGGGGTACATAAGAGATTAGTTCATTACAGCCAACATTAAGTTTTCACAAATAATAATAAAGAAATGTTTTTAGGAGTATATATCCTGCGACTGTATGAAAATTGGTGCTTGCCGATATCCCAATGAAGGAATTGAACACCTGCTCGTTTTTGTTTGTACGGTGGTCATTCGGTTCACATTATAATTCAGTGCTTCAAATATAAAAAGGATTAAAAAAAAATTGAAGGTGTAACGACGACGTGAGTTCCGAGAGTCTGAAATTATCTCTCACACATGCATGCAACTGTTTTTTTACGACAAGTATCTTTGGAGACTGAAACTGGGTTTATTGTTAGCTGCGCATTTGGAGATTCTGGTTCTGCCTGAGATCTCAGTGACTGAGTTCGCTATTGAATGTGGTTACAGTATGTCTACACTTGGCTATTCTCGTATTCAAGTATCAGCAATTGACAAATCTCCCCTTGCCGAAAGTCATGTTACCGTACATTTAAGGTCGAGAAAATATGCACGAGAGTGGGGGAATTACACACAGAATCCATTTCATTAATGGTTAAACACAAACCTACCATTGATTGGGAGACTCGTGGGATTACATCTTGGGGAAGTTTTTGCTAATCTACTTACTTACCGAAGTCCTTGGCGTCTGTGAGAGCTCATCTTCCAGGGTTTATTCGGGATTTTGAGGATGTGTTTTCTGAGACCGAGTGTGAAGTCCTTCCTCCACATAGAGCATATGATTGCGAGACCAAATTGATACCTTTTGCGAAAATGTCTACGTCTCGTCTGTTTAACCTTTCTCTTCTAGAAAGAGATGCATTAAAAGGGTATATTCAAAAGCTACTGAAAGTTCATTAATAATTTTGAAGTCATCGTTAAACCCCTTACCGATATGACCAGGAAGGGGACTGACTTTTCCCTTTGGTCTAATGAGTCTGTGAATGCTTTCACTGCTCTGAAGGCAGCCTTCTCAAAGGCAGTGTCCTGTCCTCAGTCAACCCGAGGTTGACTTGCAGTTTACGGTGGAGGTAGACGCCTCTTCTGTGAGGATGGGTGCCTTTCCCTCACCAACGAGAGATAGTTACTTGCATCCTTGTGATTTCTTTTCTCAGACATTTTCACAAGCCGAGTCTAAATATGATATTGGGAACTGAAAACTCTTGGCGGTCAAGAGAACATTTAAGGAATGGAGACATTGGTTGGAGGGGGCCATACATAAGGTAAAGGTCTTTATTGATCTTAAAAAAACCTGTTGTATATTAACACCACAAAAGAAGCCTTAATACTAGACAAGCCCGATGGGCTCTTTTCTTTGCTCGGTTTGACGTTTCAGTGACTTATTTCCCTGGATCTAAGCATATCAAAGCTGATGCTTTGTTCTGGAGTTGAGGGACAAGAATACTGTTAAAATTCTTAGTGCAAGGATGGTGGTGGGTGCTTTGGAGATCGATCTCAGACAACACATTCAAGATGCTCAGGGTGGTACCCCAAAGGACTTACCTTTGAACGAACATTTTGTACCATCTTCGTTAAGGACAGATATTGTTAATGAAGTACATGATTCTGGGTTGTCTGGACACCCGGATTCTTCAGCCACCTGGAAAGTTATAGCTAAGTCCTTTTGGTGGTAAAAGACTGGTAAAGATGTAAACAATTATGTCTGGAAGTGCAGAGTTTGTGCCAGAGCCTCTTGTTAAGCCACGGCTGCTTTTCTCTTGCCTAACGAGATCTCATCTCAGTATTTGTCCATGGACTTCATCACCAATCTGCCTAGTTCAGGGTAATACGGTAGTGTGGGTGGTGGTCAAACGCTTCAATACAATGGTGCATTTGGTCCCGCTGAAGAAATTGCTGACGGCTAAAAGTCTGGCTGCAATGTTCATCTCGCACATCTTTAAATTACACGGTGTTCCTAAGAACATTATTTCTGACAGGTCCAGCTTCTGGAGTCGTTTTTGCTCCAGATTAGGTTTAGTTCTCCCCAGGTTACCACCCAGAGATCAATGGTCTGATGGAGAGAGCGAGTCAAGAGTTTGAACAGTACTTAAGATGATTTGTTGCATCTAATTAGAAGGATTGGGTTACATTTCTACCTCTTGCTGCATTTGCTCTCAATAATCGCACCTTTACAGCTACAGGTACCTCGCCTTTTTTTTGTTGTGGAGGTTTTTATCCTGCTCTTGGGAATTTTGGGGTTTGCCATCCTCTTTATCAGAGGAGGAGAAATTTTCTTCATGCTTAATTAAGGTATGGAAGAATGTTGAAAATGGTCTTTTGGTGACTTGTGACGGGGCCAAGAGAGCTGCTTCCCGTAGCTGTAGGAGGGCTCCTGTTTTTAAGGTAGGAGAATTTGTGAGGTTATCCTCCAAAAATGTACGTCTCAGAGAACCATCTAGAAAATTTGCTCCCAAGTTTGTTGATCTGTATAAAATAATTAAAATCCTTAACCTGTGATGGTCAAATTCTAGCTCCCGGGTGCATAGATGATCAATAATTCCTTTCATTCCACTCTGCATAAAAGGTTTGATGGGACGCCAAAGCCTCAGGACTAGGGTTGAGCGACTTTTACTTTTTTAGGGTCGAGTCAGGTTTCGCGAAACCCGACTATCTCTAAAGTCGAGTGAAATCGGCCGATTATGGCGTAAAGTCGGGGATCGACCGAAACACGAAACCCAATGCAAAGTCAATGGTTTTTTTTTTTTGGTTTTTTTTCTCTCTCTCTCTGTCTCTCTCTCTCTCTCTCTCTCTCCCCTCCGTCCCTGACCAGAAAAGCTGGTGTTACACATTTCAAATCGCTACAGCGCACAAGTGACAAGATGACGATAAGCGTCCACGCCCCTAAGACCTATGTCATCACTCTGCCCACGCTCCTTCATTGGCTGAAAAAAATGGCGCCAAGCGCGTCATACGAAACGCGACTTTGGCGTGAAAGTCGCGTACCGCATGGCCGACCCCACACAGGGATCGGGTCGGGTTTCATGAAACCCGACTTTGCCAAAAGTCGGCGACTTTTGAAAATGAACGATTCGTTTCGCTCAACCCTACTCAGGACACTATTGAGATGGATTTAGAGGAAGATCGGTAGAGCAACATTTTTGAAGTAGAGCAAGTTTTGGGTTCCAGATGTGTCAGATGACGGCTGCAGTACTTGGTTACGTGTAAGAGGTACCCCCCGGAAGAAGAGTTACGTGGAAGAGTTACGGCCCGGAAGAAGAAGTGGAAGATCTGCATGCTGATCATCTAATAAAAGAGTTCTGCTGGAGACGTTGGCAGTGGGGTCTCAGCGTTTCCAGTGGCCCCTCGTGGATGGGTGGTAGTGTCATGCCTCGGGATTCGACCCGGCGGCCCTGTGCTCTTCTGTTGGAGTCTCTGTCTGCTGAAAAAGTTTCTATTCTCACTGCATGTGAGCCGTTTGCACATGTTATTTTAGGATCAAAAAATATTTAAGGTATGTACACACGTTGAGTTTTAGCAGCAGATTTTTCTGCACTAAAAAAAGCCTCAGCACATTTTACAGACTAGTGACCGGAGGGAAAGCTGCAAGATTTCAAGAATAAAAGAAAAAAGTAACATAGACCGCAAATTTAAAGAAAACACTGCCTTTGCAATGGGATGTTTTCTGACAATAGATTCCCTTTAAAGAAGGCACAAACAAGTTTTAAGTAAAAAAAACGAAAACATCAAATGACACGTAACCAACATAAAATAATATCTGAGCAGTCCACCAAAACAAAGCAAGGGAGACATCTTAATGTATTTTATTGGAAAAAGGTTCTTATGGGCATTTCTTTTGCAGTGATCACAGAAAATTTTCTAAAAATTCTAGTAGAAAAAAAGGAGAGGGTAGAAAATTAATTCTTGTAGAAATATCCAGCAAAGTGTCATTTACACCCATGAAAATGACAAGGGAGCTGACACACATGGCTTATACTTGTCTTCTTTGATAGATTCCTTATTGCAGGATCTTGGGAAATAATGAGCCCGTGTTTCTGAACGTTTTATTATGAGGGATGGTGACATCTGATAGGAATTACTCATGTGTATGTGTAGGTTTCTATGTCATCAGTGCCAGCCTTATTCATTTATTCAAACAGTGAAAATGTCCTTTACGCAAATGTTCGGATAAGTCGATATTACCTTATTATGTTCAATAAAAACCCTGCCCCATTCCCTGAGCTGCCAAGTTCTGGTCATTGATATTGCTTCATCATAACTCCTCTTTTTTCTTCAAGATCAGTTTCCTCACCAGCTCCGTAACATGAGGCTTCACCTCTTCTACCGAGACAGTGGGACCCCACGCATTCACAACTTTTCCATCAGGTCCTACAAGAAATTTCCAGAAGTTCCAATCCGGCTCTTGACCAAAGGATTCTAACAAGTAGGAAAAACATAAAAATAAAAAAAAAGTATATCAAGCAAAAAAAAAAAAAAACAAAACTAGATACAAGACATTGTTATTTTTGAATTTTGTCAATGGGCCGGAGAAACATTTACAGCTATGGTACATCCAAATAAATATAAAGAAAAAAAAAATCTTATTCCGGGGAAATCAACATTTTTCTTAATATGTAATTGAGCTGTTAAGATCTACGGGCCGGCCATAGATCTCCCTGAGAATCTGCCTCCAGAGCTCATTTTAAATTATAGGGGCGTTACAGGTAATGACTGACAGTCTGCTCCCCTGATATACATGTTTCACACTGGTAATGCCACCTTTCATTTATAATAAGCTCTGGAGGCAGATTCTCAGGGAGATCTTTGTCCGTCCCATAGATCTTAACAGCTAATTTACATATTAAGAAAAACGTGGATTTCTCTGGATCAGATTGCAGATCTCAAGGTATCTTTGTTTTCAGCTTCCTATGACCTACGTGCCCATATAGACAACTTAGGGGGGGGGGTTGATCCCCTTTAAATCAAGAATGGCTGACGTCAAAACTGACATATTGGACTTTGTTGGGATGGAGTTCCAGCTATTTACCCGCTGCTCATCTTACAAGAAAAAAGTCATCAGAAAAAAAGACCTGTTTAACCCCTTAAGGATTGGGCAAATTTTATTTTTTTGTGATTTTGTTATTGTTGCTTTTTCTCCTCCAAGAGTCATAGCTTCTTTTATTTTTTATTTTTTTGTCAAACTATGTCAGGGCTTGTATTTTAAGAGCAGTGAGACTAAGGATTCTGTACTGTAAGAGCAGTGAGACAATGGATTCTCTACTGTAAGAGCAGTGAGACTATGGATTCTCTACAGTAAGAGCAGTGAGACTGATTCTTTACTGTAAGAGCAGTAAGACTATGGATTCTCTACTGTAAGAACAGTGAGACTATAGATTCTCTATTGTAAGAGCAGTGAGACAATGGATTCTCTACTGTAAGAGCAGTGAGACAAAGGATTCTCTACTGTAAGAGCAGTGAGACTATGGATTCTCTACTGTAAGAGCAGTGAGACTATGGATTCTCTACTCTAAGAACAGTGAGACTATGGATTATCTACTGTAAGAGCAGTGAGACAATGGGTTCTCTACTGTAAGAGCAGTGAGACAAAGAATTCTCTACTGTAAGAGCAATGAGACAAATGATTCTCTACTGTAAGAGCAGTGAGACTATGGATTCTCTACTGTAAGAGCAGTACGACTATGGATTATCTACTGTAAGAACAGTGAGACTATGGATTCTCTACTGTAAGAGCAGTGAAACAATGGATTCTCTACTGTAAGAGCAGTGAAAGAATACCGAAAAAAGATGGACACAAGAGCTAAAAGATAACACTTTATTGAAAAAACTAGGGAATAAAAATACAACAATGAGAATAAGAGTAAAAAGACACAATGAAAAAAGCTGTAAGAGCAGTGAGACTATGGAACGCTCTGCTGCATGATGTTGTAATAGTTGATTCACAACTAAAATTCAAGAGGGATGTGGATGTATTTCTTGATAAATATAATATGACAGATTAAAGGCACTAGATTCTGTGATGGGGAGTTGACGCTGGGAACTAGTCCGATTGCCATATGGAGTCGGGAGGGAATTTTTCCTTTAATATGGACTTATTGGATTCGGCCCCATGGGCTTTTTGCCTTTCTCTGGATCAACATGTTAGGCTATAGGTTAAACTCAATGGACCTAGGAGACATTTGAGAATAAAAATTGGTTTTGTGTCTCCAATTATTACCATTATGGAGTACATACAACATTTTGATCACTTTGTTTTTCATTTTTCAAGGGGACTGAAAAACACCTATTCTGGCTTTTCAATGCTTTCCTGTTTCAGTGTTCATCGCATAGAAGAAATATTTGTATATTTTTCTTTGTTTGGACAAATATACACTCAGCATTACCAAATATGTATTTTTTTTACATGTCGCTATTTATGTTTGGAGAAAAACTTTTTGAGAAAATATATTTTTTTAATAATTTTTCATTTGTAATTAGTTTCCTTAGGGCAGTTGAACCGGCGATCGTCTGATTACTTATGCAATACTCTGCAGTATTATAGGACTGCAGAATGATGTGAAATAGACACACTGAGATCCGGTTGGGCTTCATAGGACTTTTTTTTTTCACAAGGCATGAAGGTCTTCATAATGCTCTGGGCTGCCAGATGCAACCGATCAGCGCCCCGTCACTGTGTCGTTCCGGGTGCCCTTGGCCATCAAATGTGATGACCGCCATCCTGAAGACTATTAAATGCCACCGTCATGTATCACAGAAGCATTCACCTTGATGTGATCGGACCTTACTCCAAGTGCATCAGTTACTGTCAGGTGCCGGCAGTGTAACACAGCCGGCACCTGCAGTGTATTTCACAGTAAAACATGGATAATTGTAATGCCCGACTCGTCACGACAATGGGGATCTATGGGAGTGATGGACATATCCTAGTACATTTCTGATTCGGGGTGTAACCCTGACACCATCAGTAGATACAGCCTTACAGTCATGCCACCCTTTCCTCACCTGTCAGATATTTATAGGCAGCGTTGGCTCCGACACCAGTCACCGCAATCTTGCTGAACATGGGGAAGGTAACGCTGTAATTCTTTTTGACAAAAGAGTCAATTTCACGCTCACTGTTCGGCTCCTGATGCCCAAACTGGTTACAGGGGAAGCCCAAAACGTTGAAGTGGTAAGGTCCCAGGTCCCGCTGGAGCTTCTGTAATGCCTTGTAGTGGCCATCGGTGAAGCCACACTGACTGGCCACATTCACAACCAACGCCACCTAGAAAGACAGGGCAAGGAAATGGTGCAGCGATCAGTTATAATATCATCACAGCATATAAATCTGTATGGCAGGAAGGTAGAGGGCTCATTAGCTAATAAACTGCATGTAGCAGGATACAGCTTGATTGGAAACCATAGGGGCAGAAAGTTCGCTGCAGCATGGCAGCCCATACAGAATAAATGTTCTGCAACTCTCCATCATACTTTTTGCTTTAATTCCTTAACATTTCCAAGACATCTGCTTACTTGTATTCAGTCTAGACCAGAAGTGGGCGATTCATTTTATTTCATGAAGTCACATAAGAGACCACGGCTTTTGTGGAGGGCTGAACAAATGGGCTGAAATTAATTCTGCTCAATATTAATATTAATTGTGCCAGGTAATATTGAGCAGATTTAAGTATGCTGACACCCCCTATATACAGTATGATCCCACACACAGCCCCACTATATACAGTGTGAGCCCCCACACAGCCCCCTATATGCAGTATTAGCCCCCATATAGCTCCTCTATTTACAGTATTATCCCCCACATAACCCCCAATATACAGTACAAGCCCCACATAGTCCTCCTACATACAGTATAACCCCCACACATAACCCTCACATAGCCTCTTTATACAGTATGAACCCCCCACAAACCCTCCATATATACAGTATGAGATACCACATGGCCCTCTATATACAGTATGAGCCCCCACATAGCCTCCTTATACAGTACTAGATTGTGGCCCGATTCTAACGCATCGGGTATTCTAGAATATGCATGTCCCCGTAGCATATGGACAATGATGATTCCAGAATTTGCGGCAAACTGTGCCCGTCGCTGATTGGTCGAGGCAACCTTTATGACATCATCGTCGCCATGGCAACCATTATGACATATACGTCGATACTGTGCCCGTCGCTGAATCAGAAACGTGGGATTTCTATGTCTTTTATGACATCATCGTCGCTGTGCCCGTTGCTGATTGGTCGAGGCCTGGCGGCCTCGACCAATCAGACGCGGGATATCTACGTCCTTTATGACATCTTCGTCGCTATGCCCGTCGCTGATTGGTCGAGGCCTGGCGGCCTCGACCAATCAGAGAGGCGGGATTTCCAGGACAGACAGACAGACAGACAGACAGACAGAAAGACAGACAGACGGAAAAACCCTTAGGCAATTATATAGATGAGCCCCCACTTAAATACCACTTACAGTATGAGCGCTCACATAGCCTCCCTATATAAGTAGGCCAATTAAATACAGTATAATCCCCCACAAAGCCTCCTATATACAATATGAGCCCCCACATAGCCCACTTATATACAGTATGAGCCCCCACATAGCCGCCATATAAACAGTGAGCCCTCACATAGCCCTTCTATATACAGTATGAGCCCCCACATAACCTCCATATATACAGTATGAGCCGCCAAATTTACCGTATGAGCTCCCACATAGCCCACTTATATACAGTATGAGCCCCCACATATCCACCATACAGTATGAGGCCCCACATAGCCCTCCTATACAGTATGAGCCCTCACATATCCACCATACAGTATGAGCCCTCACATAGTCCAATATATACAGTATGAGCCCCCACATAGCCCACTTATATACAGTATGAGTCCTCATATATCCACCATACAGTATGAGCCCCCACATAGCCCTCCTATACAGTATGAGCCCCCACATATCCACCATACAGTATGAGCCCCAACATAGCCCTCCTATACAGTATGAGCTCTCACATATCCACCATACAGTATGAGCCCCCACATAGCCCTCCTATACAGTATGAGCCCTCACATAGCCCAATATATACAGTATGAGCCCCCACATAGCCCTCCTATACAGTATGAGCCCTCACATATCCACCACACAGTATGAGCCCTCACATAGCCCTCCTATACAGTATGAGCCCTCACATAGCCCTCCTATATAGTATGAGCCCTCACATATCCACCACACAGTATGAGCCCCCACATAGCCTCCTATATACAGACACACATTCACACATCTAAAAAAATTCTACTTGCTCTATCTACTAAGTCAGAGGTCCCCAACTCCAGTCCTCAAGGCCCACCAACAGGTCATGTTTTCAGGATTTCCTTAGTCTTGCCCAGGTAATAATTGCATCACCTGTGCAATGCAAAGGAAATCCTGAAAACATGACCTGTTGGTGGGCCTTGAGGACTGGAGTTGGGGACCTCTGTACTAAGTTACCGGTACTCGGGCTGAAACATTGCAGCAAACTATTACATCATGATAGATACATCTGGAGGTAGCTCACAGAAGATTGCTAAAACTTGAAGCCATTGATACAAATTCTCAGCTGTGACAAGTACTAGTCTTGAACAGGACTTTTATGTCTCTGGATATAAACAAGCTTGTTCCCTTATGCTGGCAGCAAACAGAGATGTTGAAAATAGGAGATAAATGAAGTGCAAAGTATATACTGTATCAACCTTTAATAAAAAAAATGGTGTGATCCAAAAGTACTTTATGCCGAATACTAAACATTTAAATCCCGTCTGTCACCGAATTCCTCTACTTCAAGAGGGAAGTGCAGAAAAGCACAAGAATAATTAATCTTAAAATACAAGTGGCAATTTTTATTAAATATGCACATATTAAGAAATCAAACAATAGCATAAAAACCAATGCCTCCAATGTGAGGAACCTGGCTAGTGGCCAAGGACACCATTACACACACATTTTACTGATCTTTATACATAGTAAATTATTGTGAAGGACATGACTATATCTCGTCCAAATATATAAAGCAAGGAGGAAAAAGCAGCTTGCCTAGAAAGGCCCATATAGAATGCCTAAGGGGATGTGCTGAAAAAAATAAAGTGAATAGAGCTAGAGCTGCCCACGTGTTATATGTTGTATGTCAATTGTTATGATAGGCAATTCAGTACTACAATGGACATAGCGGTCAGAGCACATACAGTGATCTGACAATAACCCAAAATCATAGAACGAGCTCTGAGACGTGGGAACTCTGCAGACCGCAATCGCTAATCCTCTCCAAACAACACTAGAGGCAGCCGTGGATTGCGCCTAACTCTGCCTATGCAACTCGGCACAGCCTGAGAAACTAACTAGCCTGAAGATAGAAAATAAGCCTACCTTGCCTCAGAGAAATACCCCAAAGGAAAAGGCAGCCCCCCACATATAATGACTGTGAGTTAAGATGAAAAGACAAACGTAGAGATTAAATAGATTCAGCAAAGTGAGGCCCGACTTTCTAAACAGATCGAGGATAGAAAAGGTAACTTTGCGGTCTACACAAAACCCTAAAGAAAACCACGCAAAGGGGGCAAAAAGACCCTCCGTACCGAACTAACGGCACGGAGGTACACCCTTTGCGTCCCAGAGCTTCCAGCAACAAATTAGACAAGCTGGACAGAAAAAATAGCAAACAAATAGCAAAGAAGAACTTAGCTATGCAGAGCAGCAGGCCACAGGAATGATCCAGGGAAAAGCAAGTGCAACACTGGAACATTGACAGGAAGCCAGGATCAAAGCATTAGGTGGAGTTAAGTAGAGAAGCACCTAACGACCTCACCAGATCACCTGAGGGAGGAAACTCAGAAGCCGCAGTACCACTTCCCTCCACCAACAGAAGCTCACAGAGAGAATCAGCCGAAGTACCACTTGTGACCACAGGAGGGAGCTCTGCCACAGAATTCACAACAGTCAATATATCAAGTGCAGGGCACCTTGCTCCAATTTCCACCAGTCTACTATGATAACAGTTTTAACAGTGATTCCTCATTAAGAGCTATACATGATGATCACATGCCACTTCCTGCATAATTAGACATAGGCTAAAAGTCTATACATCACGACTTACAATGTGAGTGACGTCCGAGCCATGTTCCTCCACCCCGACGCGCGTTTCTCCTACACTTCTTCACGTCTTCTTGAAGTAGAGAGGAATTCAGTGACAGATGGGATTTAACTGTATCGACCTTGCAGAACTTTTCATTATATGGTCATATAAACTTTGCGGTGGCGCTCAGGTTAGTGCATGGCCCCCTCTCTCACTCAAACAACGGGGCAGAACCATTTGGCTTATGCTTGACTGTGCACGGTGATGTGTAGACTCTATGGGTCCTTATACCACTGTGAGTGTGCTTGTTCATAAGCTTCTCCATCTAATGCCTGGGATGGAGATAATGCTGATCTTGACCATTCGCTCCCTTAGATGCCACAGCCAACAACAATTGCAGCATCTAGGGGGTTAGACAAAGTGAAGGGGCTCCCTTTGTCAATCCATCGTTACCCCATTATTTGCAGTCCTGTTGGCATAACTTTTTAAACAAAATGTCCTTAAAATCATAACTATATACAATGAGTCATTAAAGGGGTCTTCTAATATTAATACTAGATCAGTGGGGGCCGTAACGTAACTTGAAGCTTGTGGGCCCAAATGCCAGATCTCTAACAAGGCCTCGAACTATCACAGGTCTTTAACAGCATTGTTCACATATGTGTTGTGAATTCTGTGGCAGAGCTCCCTCCTGTGGTCACAAGTGGTACTTCGGCTGATTCTCTCTGTGAGCTTCTGTTGGTGGAGGGAAGTGGTACTGCGGCTTCTGAGTTTCCTCCCTCAGGTGATCTGGTGAGGTCGTTAGGTGCTTCTCTACTTAACTCCACCTAATGCTTTGATCCTGGCTTCCTGTCAATGTTCCAGTGTTGGACTTGCTTTTCCCTGGATCATTCCTGTGGCCTGCTGCTCTGCATAGCTAAGTTCTTCTTTGCTATTTGTTTGCTATTTTTTCTGTCCAGCTTGTCTAATTTGTTGCTGGAAGCTCTGGGACGCAAAGGGTGTACCTCCGTGCCGTTAGTTCGGTATGGAGGGTCTTTTTGCCCCCTTTGCGTGGTTTTCTTTAGGGTTTTGTGTAGACCGCAAAGTTACCTTTTATATCCTCGATCTGTTAAGAAAGTCGGGCCTCACTTTGCTGAATCTATTTCATCTCTACGTTTGTCTTTTCATCTTACTCACAGTCATTATATGTGGGGGGCTGCCTTTTCCTTTGGGGTATTTCTCTGAGGCAAGGTAGGCTTATTTTCTATCTTCAGGCTAGTTAGTTTCTCAGGCTGTGCCGAGTTGCATAGGCAGAGTTAGGCGCAATCCACGGCTGCCTCTAGTGTTGTTTGGAGAGGATTAGGGATTGCGGTCTGCAGAGTTCCCACGTCTCAGAGCTCGTTCTATGATTTTGGGTTATTGTCAGATCACTGTATGTGCTCTGACCGCTATGTCCATTGTAGTACTGAATAGCCTTTCAAAACAGTACAGGAAGCCCAAAGTACTAATGATTCTCAATAGAGGGAAAAAAGAAGTTCTGAGACCATTTTTTTTTCTTTGCACTGTGTTTTGCCTTTTTTTTCCCCTAGACATTTGGGTGGTTCAGTACACAGGTGTAGCGATGGACATTAGAAGTCTGTCTTCATTTGTGGATCAGCTCTCGGCAAGAGTACAAAAGATTCAAGACACTATTGATCAGAAAGCTATGTTGGAACCAAGAATTCCTATTCCTGATTTGTTTTTTTGGAGATAGAACTAAGTTTCTGAGTTTAAAAAATAATTGTAAATTATTTCTGGCCTTGAAACCTCGCTCCTCTGGTGATCCAGTTCAACAGGTTTTGATTGTTATTTCTTTTTTGCGCGGCGACCCTCAGGACTGGGCATTTTCTCTTGCGCCAGGAGATCCTGCATTGAGTAATATCGATGCGTTTTTCCTGGCGCTCGGATTGCTGTACGATGAACCTAATTCAGTGGATCAGGCAGAGAAAAATTTGCTGGCTCTTTGTCAGGGTCAGGATGAGATAGAGGTATATTGTCAGAAATTTAGAAAGTGGTCCGTGCTCACTCAATGGAATGAATCTGCGCTGGCAGCTATGTTCAGAAAGGGTCTCTCTGAAGCCCTTAAGGATGTCATGGTGGGATTTCCTATGCCTGCTGGTTTGAATGAGTCTATGTCTTTGGCCATTCAGATCGGTCGACGCTTGCGTGAGCGTAAATCTGTGCACCATTTGGCGGTATTACCTGAGCTTAAACCTGAGCCTATGCAGTGCGATAGGACTTTGACCAGAGTTAAACGGCAAGAACACAGACGTCTGAATGGGCTGTGTTTCTACTGTGGTGATTCCACTCATGCTATCTCTGATTGTCCTAAGCGCACTAAGCGGTTCGCTAGGTCTGCCACCATTGGTACGGTACAGTCAAAATTTCTTCTGTCCGTTACCTTGATCTGCTCTTTGTCATCGTATTCTGTCATGGCATTTGTGGATTCAGGCGCTGCCCTGAATTTGATGGACTTGGAGTATGCTAAGCGTTGTGGGTTTCTCTTAGAGCCCTTGCAGTGTCCTATTCCATTGAGAGGAATTGATGCCACGCCTTTGGCCAAGAATAAGCCTCAATACTGGACCCAGCTGACCATGTGCATGGCTCCTGCACATCAGGAGGTTATCCGCTTTCTGGTGTTGCATAATCTGCATGATGTGGTCGTGTTGGGGTTGCCACGGCTACAAGCCCATAATCCAGTATTAGATTGGAAATCCATGTCGGTGTCCAGCTGGGGTTGTCAGGGGGTACATGGTGATGTTCCATTTCTGTCTATCTCATTATCCACCCCTTCTGAGGTTCCAGAGTTCTTGTCTGATTACCGGGATGTATTTGATGAGCCCAAGTCTGATGCCCTACCTCCGCATAGGGATTGTGATTGTGCTATCAATTTGATTCCTGGTAGTAAATTCCCAAAAGGTCGACTGTTTAATTTATCTGTGCCTGAGCACGCCGCTATGCGCAGTTATGTGAAGGAATCCCTGGAGAAGGGGCATATTCGCCCGTCATCGTCACCATTAGGAGCAGGGTTCTTTTTTGTAGCTAAGAAGGATGGTTCGCTGAGACCTTGTATAGATTACCGCCTTCTAAATAAGATCACGGTTAAATTTCAGTACCCCTTGCCATTGTTATCTGATTTGTTTGCTCGGATTAAGGGGGCTAGTTGGTTCACCAAGATAGATCTTCGTGGTGCGTATAATCTGGTGCGAATCAGGCGAGGAGATGAATGGAAAACTGCATTTAATACGCCCGAGGGTCATTTTGAGTATCTAGTGATGCCATTCGGACTTGCCAATGCTCCATCAGTGTTTCAGTCCTTTATGCATGACATCTTCCGAGAGTACCTGGATAAATTCCTGATTGTGTACTTGGATGACATTTTGATCTTCTCGGATGATTGGGAGTCTCATGTGAAGCAGGTCAGAACAGTTTTTCAGGTCCTGCGTGCTAATTCTTTGTTTGTGAAGGGATCAAAGTGTCTCTTTGGTGTGCAGAAGGTTTCATTTTTGGGGTTCATCTTTTCCCCTTCTACTATCGAGATGGATCCAGTTAAGGTCCAAGCCATCCAGGATTGGATTCAGCCGACATCTCTGAAAAGTCTGCAAAAGTTCCTGGGCTTTGCTAATTTTTATCGTCGCTTCATCTGTAATTTTTCTAGCATTGCCAAACCATTGACCGATTTGACCAAGAAGGGTGCTGATTTGGTTAATTGGTCTTCTGCTGCTGTGGAAGCTTTTCTGGAGTTGAAGCGTCGTTTTTGTTCTGCCCCTGTGTTGTGTCAGCCAGATGTTTCTCTTCCGTTCCAGGTCGAGGTTGATGCTTCTGAGATTGGAGCAGGGGCGGTTTTGTCACAGAGAGGTTCTGATTGCTCAGTGATGAAACCATGTGCTTTCTTTTCCAGGAAGTTTTCGCCCGCTGAGCGTAATTATGATGTGGGCAATCGAGAGTTGCTGGCCATGAAGTGGGCATTCGAGGAGTGGCGTCATTGGCTTGAAGGAGCTAAGCATCGCGTGGTGGTATTGACTGATCATAAGAACTTGACTTATCTCGAGTCTGCCAAGCGCTTGAATCCTAGACAGGCCCGTTGGTCGTTATTTTTTGCCCGCTTTGACTTTGTGATTTCGTACCTTCCGGGCTCTAAAAATGTGAAGGCGGATGCTCTGTCTAGGAGTTTTGTGCCCGACTCTCCGGGTTTATCTGAGCCAGCGGGTATCCTCAAGGAAGGAGTCATTGTGTCTGCCATCTCCCCTGATTTGCGGCGGGTGCTGCAAAAATTTCAGGCTAATAAACCTGATCGTTGTCCAGCAGAGAAACTGTTCGTCCCTGATAGGTGGACTAATAAACTTATCTCTGAACTTCATTGTTCGGTGTTGGCTGGTCATCCTGGAATCTTTGGTACCAGAGAGTTAGTGGCTAGATCCTTCTGGTGGCCATCTCTGTCACGGGATGTACGTACTTTTGTGCAGTCCTGTGGGATTTGTGCTAGGGCTAAGCCCTGCTGTTCTCGTGCCAGTGGGTTGCTTTTGCCCTTGCCGGTCCCAAAGAGGCCTTGGACACATATTTCGATGGATTTCATTTCTGACCTTCCCGTTTCTCAAAAGATGTCAGTCATTTGGGTGGTCTGTGATCGCTTTTCGAAAATGGTCCATCTGGTGCCCTTGGCTAAATTGCCTTCCTCCTCTGATTTGGTACCTTTGTTCTTTCAGCATGTGGTTCGGTTGCATGGCATTCCTGAGAATATTGTTTCTGACAGAGGTTCCCAGTTTGTTTCAAGGTTTTGGCGAGCCTTTTGTGGTAGGATGGGCATTGACCTATCCTTTTCCTCGGCTTTCCATCCTCAGACTAATGGCCAGACCGAACGAACCAATCAGACCTTGGAAACATATCTGAGATGTTTTGTTTCTGCAGACCAGGATGATTGGGTGTCCTTTTTGCCGTTGGCTGAGTTCGCCCTTAATAATCGGGCCAGCTCGGCTACCTTGGTTTCTCCATTTTTTTGCAATTCTGGGTTCCATCCTCGTTTCTCTTCAGGACAGGTTGAGTCTTCGGACTGTCCTGGTGTGGATTCTGTGGTGGATAGGTTGCAGCAGATCTGGACTCAGGTAGTGGACAATTTGATCTTGTCCCAGGAGAAAGCTCAACTTTTCGCTAATCGCAGACGCCGTGTGGGTCCCCGACTTCGTGTTGGGGATCTGGTTTGGTTATCTTCTCGTCATATTCCTATGAAGGTTTCCTCTCCTAAATTTAAACCTCGTTTTATTGGTCCGTATAGGATTTCTGAGGTTCTCAATCCTGTGTCTTTTCGTTTGACCCTCCCAGACTCCTTTTCCATACATAATGTATTCCATAGGTCGTTGTTGCGGAGATACGTGGCACCTATGGTTCCATCTGTTGAGCCTCCTGCCCCGGTTTTGGTGGAGGGGGAATTGGAGTATATTGTGGAGAAGATTTTGGATTCTCGTGTTTCTAGACGGAAACTCCAGTATCTGGTTAAATGGAAGGGTTATGCTCAGGAAGATAATTCCTGGGTTTTTGCCTCTGATGTTCATGCTTCCGATCTTGTTCGTGCCTTTCATGCGGCTCATCCTGGTCGGCCTGGGGGCTCTGGTGAGGGTTCGGTGACCCCTCCTCAAGGGGGGGGGTACTGTTGTGAATTCTGTGGCTGAATTCACTCCTGTGGTCACAAGTGGTACTGCAGCTTCTGAGCTTCCTCCCTCAGGTGTTCTGGTGAGCTCGTTAACTGCTTCATTACTTAACTCCGCCTGATGCTGCTATCCTTGCTCCTTGTCAATGTTTCAGTGTTGGATCTGAGCTTCTCCTGATTGTTCCTGTGACCTGCTGCTCTGTATAGCTAAGTGCTTTTTGCTTTTTTGTTGTTTTTTTTTTTCTGTCCAGCTTGTCTTTTGTTTTGCTGGAAGCTCTGAGACGCAAAGGGTGTACCGCCGTGCCGTTAGTTCGGCACGGTGGGTTTTTTTTGCCCCCTTTGCGTGGTTTTGCTTTAGGGTTTTTTGTAGACTGCAAAGTTCGCTTTACTGTCCTCGCTCTGTCCTAGAATATCGGGCCCCACTTTGCTGAATCTATTTCATCCCTACGTTTTGTCTTTTCATCTTACTCACAGTCATTATATGTGGGGGGCTGCCTTTTCCTTTGGGGAATTTCTCTGGGGCAAGTCAGGCCTATTTTTCTATCTTCAGGCTAGCTAGTTTCTTAGGCTGTGCCGAGTTGCCTAGGTAGTTGTTAGGCGCAATCCACAGCCGCTTTTAGTTGTGTTTAGGATAGGATCAGGTGTGCAGTCTACAGAGTTTCCACGTCTCAGAGCTCGTTCTTGTATTTTTGGGTATTTGTCAGATCACTGTGTGCGCTCTGATCGCTAAGCACACTGTGTTTCTGGATTGCCTTCATAACACCTGTCATTAGCAAACATAACACACAGCTACCACCATAATTGAGCTCACCAGGGATTCAGCTTCTGGGATCACTACCAGTCCTTAGGCTGGCATCCCACATACTGCTGCACAAAGCCACCGCCATGATTGAGATCACCAGGGATCCAGCTTATGAGATCACTACCAGTCCTTAGGCTGGCATCACACATACTGCTGCACATAGCAACCGCCATGATTGAGCTCACGAGGGATTCAGCTTCTGGGATCACTACCAGTCCTTAGGCTGGCATTCCACATACTGCTGCACAAAGCCACCGCCATGATTGAGATCACCAGGGATCCAGCTTATGAGATCACTACCAGTCCTTAGGCTGGCATCCCACATACTGCTGCACACAGCCACCACCATAATTGAGCTCACCAGGGATCCAGCTTCTGGGATCACTACCAGTCCTTAGGCTGGCATCCCACATACTGCTGCACATAGCCACCGCCATAATTGAGTTCACCAAGGATCCAGCTTCTGGGATCACTACCAGTCCTTAGGCTGGCATCCCACATAATATCGACTGCAATCTCAGGACTGCCAAGGGGCGTCCTGACCTGAATTTACAGCCTCATAAATACGTACAAGGCTGAAAAATTCAGTTTAGGAGACTTGCAGTCAATCCATGCAATCCGTTCTGTACAAGGACTGTGATTTATGGCGCTTTCACATGTTTTTTTTCAGCATCTTTCATGAATATAACTCCATAGTTTATGGGCCGGTTCACATGGCCATGCTCTTTTATGGACCATGTGTTTGAAAAAGAAAGATGGAGTAATGTCGGATTTTAAACGCAATCACAGATTTTACTCGCTGATCCAAGTCTATGGGTTTGTGAAAATAATATAAGCAGCACATGGACGCCATTTGTGGGTTTTCCATTTTTAATGTTCAATGGGCAGGAAAAAAAATCGACTCATATGAGAAAAGCAGATGCCGCAAAAATGGATGTAAATTCAGTCCAGCAGACTGTTGAAATCATTTTCTCTTCTTTTCATGTACCAGTCCCTATAGAGGTCTTCTGGGACCAAAATCCACTCATTATTAGGATTGGGGGGTCTCATCAGTTTTTTTTAATACTCCTATTAAGAATAAGGCTATGTGCACACGTTGCGGAATGGGGTGCAGAATTTTCTGCACAAAATCCGCATCTCCTGGCAGAAACCGCAGGTGCAGATTTGCTGCGGATTTTGTGCGGTTTGTATGCGGAATTGATGCAGATTTTCTGCGGGTTTTACCACTGCGGATTTCTATAATGGAAGGGTGCAGAAACGCTGCAGATCCACACAAAAGAAGTGACATGCACTTCTTTTAAATCCGCAGCGTTTCCGCGCTTATTTTTCCGCACCATGTGCACAGCTTTTTTTTTCTCATTGATTTCCATTGTACTGTAAATCACAGTGCGGATCTGCAGCGTTTCTATGCGGAAAAATCCACTGCAGATCCGCACTAAATCCGCATTGTGTGCTCATAGCCTAAGGGTACGTGCCCACGATCCGTAATAGCAGCGGTTTGGGCGCAGCTCACCTGCGCTGTGTCCCAAAAAAACGCTGCGTTCTACGATAGGATATAAGACTTATAGAAATCCCATGCCCGCCCTGCTTCTATTTGACGAAAATGCGCTGCGTCCACAGCCCTGCTATTTCCTGATCGTGGGCACGTACCCTGATGAGGGAGTCTGATAAAAAAATAACCCAGATCAGACGAGGGCATCGTGTAAAAATGTTCACGTGCACTACACCACCATCGTGCATTGGTCCACGGGCTGGCTGCACACTATGCGCTTTGCACATTGATCGATCATACGTTTGTCTGAACACAAACACTTATATGTAAATATTTACAACTAAATGACATTTTGTATGATACAGGATCATGTATACAGTCCTCAAGTTACAATGTTGCAGTGCCGGCTGCTAGCCCTACATGCCACCTCTGCAGCCCCCTTGTAAGGAGCTAATAAGGGGAGGGAGGCTTCATTCCATAGCGATTAACCCCTGTATGTCCAAACAAGAGCAGACACGCTTCCTCTGTGTC
The DNA here is from genome assembly GCF_032444005.1 of Ranitomeya imitator. NCBI lineage: Eukaryota > Metazoa > Chordata > Amphibia > Anura > Dendrobatidae > Ranitomeya > Ranitomeya imitator. Next base: position 172,552,056 of record NC_091289.1, read on the forward strand.
CGCCATGCCATGTCTGACTGTTTTCTAAAATATTTAGAATTGAGAGTCTTCAGTGGTTGATACCTTTTAATGGCTAACTGAAAAGATGGTAACAAATTGCAAGCTTTCGAGACTACTCAGGTCTGTTCATCAGGCACAGAATAAAAAGAAATTCTGGAGAAGAAACCTTTGTAGCCATGTAGATGGAATATATGGGTGTTAGTTGACATGATTGTGTGATCGCTTACATGTAAAGAGCCGCACATGACTATAGGGCGGAATACACACAGCTGGTTACTAGGAAACAGCGAGATGTCACATTATAGGCAGTAAAATACTCCCAGAATGATTACTATAGGAACACAGAACAGTAGGTCACATCCAGATTCTAGCTTATTACAGGAACCCTCTATGTCGCTATTAGCAGATTTACTCATGGAGATATGAGGCACATTACTATTTGTCAGAAACTTCTACGGACTCGCTGATTTAGACGTCTGCTTTTTATTTTTACATTAAAAAAATCGTTTCGATCAGGTTGACATACACGAAAAAAAGAATTATTCTTTGCTTCTCCTTACCATAAAACAGTAAAAACAGACAACATACTGATGCCCCCTACCCATTCTGTCTCACTGACCTATTGATTTGAAGGTGTAAATTTGATTCACAAATCGGATCAAAAAATGGACAAATCTCACTATTTGTTCTCTTTATTTATTTTTCAATTTTTGGTGACACTCTGCCTGCCAAAAATAAAACAAGCATGTGAACAGTCCCATAGACTGTACTGGGGATGTTTTCTATCTGTGATAAAAGGCAAGGCGAACACATACAGGGAAATGGAACGACTGAATGAGGCCTAAGGAGTAGACGGTCTGTGCAGAGTTCAGCTGGCCGTACACATTAAACTTATGTTGGCCGAAGTCGCCGGTACCAACGGGTTTGGCTGATGGTCTAATGTGCACGGGAGCGCCGGCCAAATGATGGTTGGGATAGATGTCGATCATGCATGTTTAATTTCAGACTGCCGACCGAATTGTTCTCCCTAAGATAAGTCGTAGTGTTACGAAAAAGTTCTATGTTGCACTCAGATGCGGTAGGAAAGATATATGCACTGATCTGGAAGTTACATAATATTCTATGCCACGATTAGAGGTTCTGTGCAGGTAATATGTCAGTTCTGTAGGGTACACGTAAGGTTACATAAGGTACTAGGACATCACAGAAATGTTCTATGACGCTATTACAGGTTCTATAAAGGTAACATGTCAGTTCTGTAGGGTACACGTAAGGTTACATAAGGTTCTAGGACGTTACAGAAATGTTCTATGCCACTATTACAGGTTCTATACAGGTAACATGTCAGTTCTGTAGGGTACATGTAAGGTTACATAAGGTTCTAGCATGTTACAGAAATGTTCTACGACACTATTACAGGTTCTATAAAGGTAACATGTCAGTTCTGTAGGGTACACGTAAGGTTACATAAGGTTCTAGGACGTTACAGAAATGTTCTATGTTGTGATTACAGGTTCTATACAGGTAACATGTCAGTTCTGTAGGGTACACGTAAGGTTACATAAGGTTCTAGCATGTTACAGAAATGTTCTATGACGCTATTACAGGTTCTATAAAAGGTAACATGTCAGTTCTGTAGGGTACACGTAAGGTTATATAAGGTTCTAGCATGTTACAGAAATGTTCTATGACATTATTACAGGTTCTATAAAGGTAGCATGTCAGTTCTGTAGGGTACATGTAAGGTTACATAAGGTTCTAGCATGTTACAGAATTGTTCTATGACGCTATTACAGGTTCTATAAAGGTAACATGTCAGTTCTGTAGGGTACATGTAAGGTTACATAAGGTTCTAGCATGTTACAGAAATGTTCTATGACGCTATTACAGGTTCTATAAAGGTAACATGTCAGTTCTGTAGGGTACATGTAAGGTTACATAAGGTTCTAGCATGTTACAGAAATGTTCTACGACGCTATTACAGGTTCTATAAAGGTAACATGTCAGTTCTGTAGGGTACACGTAAGGTTACATAAGGTTCTAGGACGTTACAGAAATGTTCTATGTTGTGATTACAGGTTCTATACAGGTAACATGTCAGTTCTGTAGGGTACACGTAAGGTTACATAAGGTTCTAGCATGTTACAGAAATGTTCTATGACGCTATTACAGGTTCTATAAAGGTAACATGTCAGTTCTGTAGGGTACATGTAAGGTTACATAAGGTTCTAGCATGTTACAGAAATGTTCTATGACGCTATTACAGGTTCTATAAAGGTACTGTAACATGTCAGTTCTGTAGGGTACATGTAAGGTTACATAAGGTTCTAGCATGTTACAGAAATGTTCTATGACGCTATTACAGGTTCTATAAAGGTAACATGTCAGTTCTGTAGGGTACATGTAAGGTTACATAAGGTTCTAGCACATTACAGAAATGTTATATACCGTAATTAGAGGTTCTATGCAGGTAATATGTCAGTTCTGTAGGGTACACGTAAGGTTACATAAGGTTCTAGCATGTTACAGAAATGTTCTATGACGCTATTACAGGTTCTATAAAGGTAAAATGTCAGTTCTGTAGGGTACACGTAAGGTTACATAAGGTTCTAGCATGTTACAGAAATGTTCTATGACGCTATTACAGTATCTATAAAGGTAACATGTCAGTTCTGTAGGGTACATGTAAAGTTACATAAGGTTCTAGCATGTTACAGAAAAGTTCTATGACGCTATTACAGGTTCTATAAAGGTAACATGTCAGTTCTGTAGGGTACATGTAAGGTTACATAAGGTTCTAGCATGTTACAGAAATGTTCTATACCGTAATTAGCGGTTCTATACAGGTGATATGTCAGTTCTGTAGGGTGCACATAACGTTACATCCAGGTTTTCGCTCGGTTTAGGAAAGTTTTCTGCATGTAGATACAGATCTAGTGGAAGTTGTAATTCCAGGAAAGTTCTGTGCTGCAGATGTGTCAGTTGGGTGTCACTCACCGAGCCCCTGTATTTTTCCAGAGACACCAGTTTGCCCCTGATGTTGATCACTTTGAAGGTGTAGAAGTCCCTGTTCTTCTGCAGGGAGGGAGCCAGGAAGAGCAGCAGGAGCAGCAGCACATAGGAGGGCATGGTGCAGTCACTGCCAGCTACACAGGAACTCTGCGATTAACTCTCTGTGAGCTGGGCAGCAACACTACTTCACACATGGAAGACCCCCGGATGCAGACATCACCCCTCCTCCAAATATCAGGAATAGGAGGAGTGTGCCAGCACTTAGGCTGCAGAAACCCCCCAGTCCTAAGCGCAGGCTGGTGTGATGGCGCCCCCTGTCCTGCAGTACTGCTCTTCAATAAATATAGGGACGTGCAGTTTACTTTAGGCAATTTAGGCAGAAATCACGCTTCAGAGTTGATTTTATTTTGTACATAGTCAGCAACAATTCTTGGCAGTGGCGTAACTTGAATCTTGTGCGCCCCACCGTAAAAGCTCCAAAGTTACGTGGCCCCTGATTATTGCAAGTCTTTTCAGGCTATGTGCACACGTTGCGGATTAGGCTTAGGAATTTCTGGTGCGGATTCTGTCTCTCCTGGCAGAAAACGCACATGTGGATTTGTCGCGCTTTTTTGTGCGGTTCCGCAGCGTTTTTTGTGTGTTTTTGCTGCGGTTTTCTTGCGGATTTGCTGCGTTTTTTACCCCTGCGGTTTTCTATAATGGAATGGGTACAAAAACGCTGCAGCTTCACAAAAAAGAAGTGACATGCTACTTCTTTTAAACCGCAGCGGATTTTCTGCAAAGTGTGCACAGCATTTTTTTTTCTCATTGATTTACATTGTACTGTAAATCAATTGCGGATATGCAGCGTTTCTGCACCTCAAAAAACGCTGCGGATCCGCAGAGAATCCGCAACGCGTGCACATACCCTAATAGTAATGATCTTTTCATAAAGGTCAAAGTGACCTCTTGGGCCCCCTAGGCTCCAGGGCCCGAATGCGATGGAAACTCCTGCACCTATTTGTGCCCTGTTCCTAGTCAGTCACTGGTATTCAGAACCATTGAAGTTAATAGGACTGAGCTGCAATACCAGATCCACACCACAGAGTGGTGCTGTTTCTTTATGACATCTCCTACCACTCCCTTAGGCTATGTGCACACGCTGCGGATTTTGCTGCGGATCCGCAGCAGTTTCCCATGCATTTACAGTACCATGTAAAGCAATGGGAAATGAAATCCGCAGTGCACATGCTGCGGAAAAAAACGCGCGGAAACGCAGCGGTTTATTTTCCCCAGCATGTCAATTCTTTCTGCGGATTCCGCTGCGGGTTTGCCCCTGCTCCAATAGAAATCTACAGGTGAAAACCTGCAGAGGAAACCGCAAAAGAAACCGCGGTAAATCCGCAGTAAAAACCGCAGCGGTTTTTCACTGCAGATTTTGCAAATCCGCTGCAGAAAATTCCGCAATGGAATCCGAAGCGTGTGCACTTAGCCTTATTTTTCCACCTCACATAGGGGGGAACTTTCAAAAATTGTGGGGGGAGGGGGGGGGGGGGGTGTTAGAAAATTGGTCTTGTTTCGAGTACTTTATTCACGTCTGCTATTTTATAGAGTGGTTTGAGCCTGCTTTAAAGCATTCTTGCCATTTTCTGTGCCATTGTGGGTGTACTGTGAACAATAATTTTTCAAACAGATTTAAGTCTTGCAGCTTTTTGAGCCCTTAAAGGGGTTGTCCAGGACTTAAAGGTGCTGTCCCATTTCAGAAAATTTTGGTCCCAGGGCTATACAAAAACAAACCTTGCTTTACTCACCATAACTGGGTCCAGCACTGAGCCTCCGATGTTTCTCCCGCTGTCCGGTATTGGATGTGACACATTGACAGCGCAGCAGCCAATCAATGAGCTCAGCAGCTCTGTCGGTGTAGATGGAATGCCCCGCTCTGAGCTGATAAACCCACTGATTGGCTGACCACATTCCAACTAGACATGTGCGGCCTGAATTCAACAGCTGACATGTGCCTGCAATAGTTAAATGCCAGTCAAATGCTGACAGCGGTATTTAACGCGCTTCTGGCCATCGGGCCTTATATACGTGCACCGGCGCCGCTGACCCATGTCACGTGATCGGGGATCAGCAGTGCATAAGCATAACAACCAGAGGTCTCCAGGAGACCTCTATGGTTGTTGATGCCAGATTGCTGTGAGCGCCACCCTGTGGTCGGCGCTCATAGCAATGCTGTAATTCAGCTACATAGGAGCAATCTAAGCCTCGCCTCTATGTAGCAGAGCCGATCGGGCTATGCCAGCTTCTAGCCTTCCATGGAGGCTATTGAAGCATGCCAAAAGTAAAAAAAAAGTGTTTAAAAATATGAAAAATATAAAAAACGTAAAAACTCAAATCACCCCCTTTCGCCCCATTCAAAATAAAACAATAAAAATAAAATTAAACCTACACACATTTGGTATCGCCGCGTTCAGAATCGCCCGATCTATAAAAAAAAAAAAGGATTAACCTGATCACTAAATGGCGTAGCGAGAAAAAAATCAAAACGGCAGAAATATGTTTTTTTGGTCGCCGTGACATTGCATTAAAATACAATAAGGGGCGATCAAAAGAACGTATCTGCACAAAAGTGGTATCATTAAAAACGTCAGCTCAGCATGCAAAATATAAGCCCTCACCCGACCCCAGATCATAAAAAATGGAGATGCTACGGGTATCGGAAAATGGCACAATTTTTTTTTTTTTTTAGCAAACTTTGGAATTTTTTTTTCACCACTTAAGATAAAAAAGATCCTAGACATGTTTAATGTCTATGAACTCGTAATGACCTGGAGAATCCAAATGGCAGGTCAAGGTTTAGCATTTAGTGAACCTAGCAAAAAAGCCAAACAAAAAACAAGTGTGGGATTGCACTGTTTTTGCAATTTCACCGCATTTGAAATTTTTTCCCCGTTTTCTAGTACACGACATGATAAAACCAATGATGTTGTTCAAAAGTACAGCTCGTCCCGCAAAAAATAAGCCCTTACATGGCCAGATTGCCGAAAAAATAAAAAAATGTTATGGCTCTGGACAGAAGGGGAGCGAAAATGAAAACAGCTCCGGTCATGAAGGGGTTAACCACTTGCAGTTTTTAGAAACCTGAAACGGTTACTAGATGCCCAATAGCCTGAACATAAGGACAGCGAGTGGTTTTTCCATAGAGATGTATAGATTCATTCTTCGGAGAGTTTTTTCAGGCGGGTTTTGGAGAACTTTGAAAGTCATCCCTGGAAATGTGTTACTTTTTTTTTTGTATACAAGAAAAATGCGACCCGGATGGTAAAAATGGATTCAAACGAACAATAGATTAAAATCAAATCCAGCACGACATTTTTTTTCTTATACACAGTAAAAAAAAAAAAAATGAACGTGCGGAACAGGAATCGGGCCTAAAATGCTTCATGTTTAACCCTTTTGTGACCAGGCTATTTTTAATTTTTACTGTTTTCTTTGACGAGGTGTCACGAACACTGTCCATATGACTCGGATGTGACTGTAAAGAAGCTTCTTACACTCACTCGTTCACTCACCTATCGCAATAGGCACATCCAACTTTCCCTAGTACCTGATAGGTACTTTTCTTGGACTCTGGATTACGCAGCGTAACACAATGAACCTATACTTTCCCTCTTTGAGGTTGTGGGTAGGTTTTAGAGCAACAAGGAACAAACTTATTAAGTTTTAGATTTAATATACAAAAAAGGTACAGTGTTTACAAAGATACAAAAAGATGAAATAACAAAAAGACACAGAAGGCAAAAACAGCATAAAACAAAAAGGTATAAAGAAGATTAGAGCGTGGAGTAATTATTTGCGGAGGAGATAACAGAAATAAGGACACATCTACAATTCACATTGTCTCTCCTAGATCTGACAATGAGTTTTTTTTAGATGAGATAATATAAAGGGTCTTATCTACACTCCTCCTCCTGGTCAGGTAATAGGACGATGGTTTATTGTATGCAAGGAAAGATGGTGCATGTTATAATTCCAATTTACGGCACATTTTCACTCAGTGGAATAATATGACCGCCATGTTTTGGAGCATATTTTTACTATCCTAGACATACCAAACACGACTATGATATATGCATAATTTGGGATGATACATTTTTGGGACTCCCAATGCCCGAAAACCTTTGCGTTTGCAGCCATAGAAGTGATTATGTTCCCTGAAGACAGATATATCCATGGATTGTTTGGACATATAATTATTATTGATATGGCAGGCAAATTTGTCATTTCTATTTCTGCCATGTGATGTCCCTGGTTGAGTGTGGAGAGAAGACCGGAAGAGGTCGGACTGGGGCGCCAAGGACCCACCAGTAAGGCTGGGGTCAACTCGCATCAGGTCCCGGCACTGCCGCCGGCACTCGGGACCGGAGGATAGAAATACATGCGGCAGTGCCGGGTATTGATGCGCAGGTTTCTCACATTGAACTCACAAGTGTGACCCCGGCCTAACAGTCTCAGCATTTCCCATTCCTCTGTTGTATGGCGCTATTTTGCAGATTGAAGCAGCGAGCACTAGAGGGCGATCCTTAACCAACTATGATAATTTCCTCTTCAGCTTTGCTGAGGGTTTCGATGCAGTCACATTTTTTACAGATAAAATAAATAAAACAAAGTTGCCTCCATATCTGAAAAAAGTGCAAACAGCAAATCTGTGCTGTTTTCAGACTCGGTTTTACCAGTGAACGCACCTTACCATCATTCTGAATGGCGAGAGCAGGCGGTGTGGCCGGACTCGTGCAGTGGCACGATTCTGCAGGTACTGTAACTTCTGCACCCATTAGTCCCCATGGGTGGGAGCTGCACCATCTGCTTTTAGCCTCTTTTTTACATCAGAAGATTTTTGACTGCTTACTAAAAAACACAAAGAACATGCAGATTTACCAGAGACTCGGATTTGCAAAGCCGCTTTTGGCCACACGATTTTACAGGTGAAAAAAGTTAATTTTACACTTTTCACTTGTAATAACCACACGGCTGAAACTCGTATCACTGAACCCACCGATGCTCACAACTCCCTGTACTAATATCATATTCTCTGTACTCACTGAGCCTCCTCATACACTACACCTGTACTCACTGAGCCTCCTCATACACTACACCTGTACTCACTGAGCCTCCTCATACACTACACCGTGTACTCACTGAGCCTCCTCATACACTACACCTGTACTCACTGAGCCTCCTCATACACTACACCCTGTACTCACTGAGCCTCCTCATACACTACACCCTGTACTCACTGAGCCTCCTCATACACTACACCCTGTACTCACTGAGCCTCCTCATACACTACACCCTGTACTCACTGAGCCTCCTCATACACTACACCCTGTACTCACTGAGCCTCCTCATACACTACACCTGTACTCACTGAGCCTCCTCATACACTACACCCTGTACTCACTGAGCCTCCTCATACACTACACCCTGTACTCACTGAGCCTCCTCATACACTACACCCTGTACTCACTGAGCCTCCTCATACACTACACCCTGTACTCACTGAGCCTCCTCATACACTACACCCTGTACTCACTGAGCCTCCTCATACACTACACCCAGTACTCACTGAGCCTTGTGAAGAGCAGAACAAAAATTATTACCTCAATGAACAAAAATAAAAAAAAAGAATTTGTGATAAATATTGACCTGTCCATTCAAGGACATTTTAGCTATAGTATGAAATCCTGTTTTTCTTGTCTGTGGAATTGCCTTTGTACTGTTTGTTGTGAAACTGCCGCCCACGAAACTGTTTTCTTTTCTTTTCTTTCTTTCCTGTTTTGTCTCTTTGTTTAAACATGCAAAACTTGTATAACCACTAAACCTACTGAAACCACTATATAAAGAAGGGATAGCACTTTGAAGGCAGGCGTGCTTCAGAGACTTCCCAGTGATACACTATACAAGACGTGTCTTGTGTATTTATTTCTGGTGATTCCCCACTTCCAAAGGCTGCTCCGACTGAGTGTGATCCCGACATTTCCTGGCGCCCGAACAGGGACCCGAGGTCTGTGTATTCCTTCAAGAACACCGGCAGAATACGAACGAAAAGAGAATCTGGGATAATGGACGGCAGATGAACAAAAACCTGGCCAGGTAAGAGACACTGTTAGATCTCTTATATCTGCCCTGCACTGTCCGTAAGATTTTCTGTGTCGTGTTCTTTAGCGGGTAGTTCTAGTAGAGGAGGATACCTATAGCTCGGGTTCTTGAACTATTTAGGAATTGATCACCTCACGGAGTACGGCATTGAATGAGAGTGAATGTGAATATAAGGTGTGTGGAAGTTGGGAATAGCCCTATAAGCCGCCCAGGGGGTTGAAACAGAAGAAGTGACTGTCCCACTGGGCAACGTGGTTGCGTCCTTTCGGGGAGACCTCCGCGCCTATGTTCAATCTCTGATCCTGTCTTTGACAAAAACCTGGTGACGGATAAGTGTATGATAGTATGAGCCCAGGACAGATAAATTAGCCTGGGACAAGAATACTTTGTATGTGATAGTATAAGCCCAGGACAGATAAATTAGCCTGGGACAAGATACGTTGTATGTTCTTTTTCTTTTTCTGTCTGGTTGCATTTGTGTTGTTTGCTATAGGTGTAGGAATCAGGATTTTCTTACATCAACACAGTTTAAACATCCTAGCTCCTTAGGAAGAAGGTAACGAGGTATTCTCATACCCAAACGCCACCTAGGGCAAGAAAAAGACATCCTAGCTCCTTAGGAAGAAGGTAACGAGGTATTCTCATACCCAAACGCCACCTAGGGCAAGAAAGCTCAGGATAAGAAAATGGGGAATAAGCAAACAAAGTCGGAACCAGAAGAATTAGATATCTATACTATCATAAAGGAGAGAAGTGGTGAAGATGCCACTAAGGGGCTGAAAAAGATTTTTAGTAAGTTTGGAGTTACTAGGGCAGAAGCTTTTAGTAGAAAACTATGGGAAGGAATTCAGGAAAGGAAAAAAGGCATAATCAGAGACAAGAAATGGATAAATCAGAACCAAGCATTGATTGATGTCTCTAGGGTAGCAGAAAATGAGGGATGGACATATAATCAACAGAGTAAAAAGTGGTGTATTAGACCCACAGGCTGTGGAGAAAAACAAAATGTGGAATCTAAAAATACCCCACCCCCATACCTTAACCCACATGCCCCATCTTTTCTCCAAACACCACCTCAAAGTTTAGCCGGACCAGGAGGATGGGTATGTCCGCACTGTGGACAACAAAATCCAGACTGGAGAAATGATTGCCTAGCCTGTGGTACACCTAGACATGGCGCTGTACTTGCCCCTGTTAGGGTAGTACCAAGACCCTTTAGGGAACCTGGTGCTGACGGAGTAATGGGAACTAGATATCACCAAACTCGACAATATTTCCCTTGGTCCCCCGCTGAAGGCATGTCTCTCTTGCATAACGCACCAGATCCCACCCAGTGTCCAGTTAGATTTGCACAATATATACAGCAAATTATGCAGACTCACGCTGGAGTTTGGGCAGATGGAGAAGAATTATGTAGAATGAAAATGACTCCTGGACTCTTCCAGGAGCCATTAGCAAATCTACAGGTACATAGGCCCCAAGCAGGAGATGGTGCCTTACAAACGATAGAATCAGGTACACAATTTGTAGATCACTTAATGGTTTTCATGAGGGAGAGACAGAGGCAGAGAGGAACAACGGGAGTGGTGGCTCAGAAATCTGGACAATCAGTAGACGAATATTATCTAAGTGTAGTAAATAATTTCAGAGATGAAGGCATGGATCTAACCGCTCCAGGAATGATGAGGTTAGTTACAAAAACCTTTATAGATGGATTGTCTCCAAAAGTGAAGGAAAAGCTTAAGGCCGCAACCCCTGATTGGAGAACCTTGGAAGACCCACACCTGGCTAGACAGAAAGCTGTAGGGATAGAAATGGACTTAAGAGAAAATTCTAAGCCAGTAAGAATTGCACAGGCTAATACTGGCTCTGCTAATCAAAAGTTTACTTGTCATTACTGTAAGAAGCCAGGACATTTCCAAAGGGAATGTAGGAAGAGAAAAGCAGATATAGATTCAGGAACCTTTGTACCCAAAAATAGGATAAATAACCCAGTGCCTGATCAAACAGACAGCTCAGAATGACTGAAAGTTATGCAGGTCTCTCTTCCTTCTAGAAGACCAATAATACAAGTTGAAGTTGAGGGTAAAAATGTACCTTTTCTGATAGATACGGGAGCAACATCCTCCATTTTAAATCAGGACTTTTTACCATATCCTGACAATATATCCTCAAAGGTTACATATGCAGAAGGGTATGATGGTAAAATTCAGGCGTTGCCCTTTACAAAACCTTTAAATGTGAGCTTTGGCCCTAAAACTTTTGTATCCAAATTTTTATTTGCTAAAGGTGCACTTACCTGCTTGTTGGGTACTGATGTCTTAAGTAAAATGCATGCAAACATCCATTTTAGAGAAGATGGCACAGTTATGCTGACCATCCCTGAAGATGCAGAAACTCTGGAACCATATGTTAGAATACAGGCAATGGAGGATTTTCCCGAAATTTACACTCAACAAGCAAAAATTGACTTGTCTCGGGTTCCTGACAGCCTATGGGCAAAAGGAGACACTGATGTAGGATTTTTATCAGTAACTCCTATACTGTTAGAAACTGCCCCGGGAACCATATTACCTCAGCTTAGGCAATACCCCATCAGCGCCCAGCAAGAACAGGCGATTTCTCAACAAATTCAGGATTATGTGTTACAAGGTGTTTTGGTAGAAATCAGGTCACCCGCCAATACACCCTTATATCCTGTTAAAAAGAAAGTGTCCTCCAAAGAAACTATGGTGAAATATCGCATGGTGCACGACTTACGGGAAATCAATAAGGTTTTGGCACCGGTCACCCCTGTGGTACCGAATCCTCATACCTTACTGTCTCAAATTCCCAGCACTGCTGCATATTTTACGGTAATTGACTTATCAAACGCAGTTTTTTCTGTGCCACTACATAAGAACTGTTGGCATTTGTTTGCCTTTACATTCAAGGGTAAACAATTAGCATGGACAAGATTGCCACAAGGTATGGTACACTCACCAACTTTGTACTCTGAAGCAATGCAGACCGTGCTAAAAAATTTCATCCCAGAACCAGGAGTAGTCATTCTACAGTATGTAGATGACTTACTTATTTGTTGCCCTGATGAGCAGACGGCAGTTACCTCAACTGTTAATTTCTTAATTTTCCTAGCGCAAGAAGGCTGTAAAGTAAATAGACAGAAACTCCAGGCTTGTCAACAAACAGTCGTGTTTTTAGGTCACTGCATATCACAGGGCATCAGACACCTCACACCTCAACGTACGGAAGCCATACGTAACATGCTTGGACCCAGGAATCACAAACAGCTGCGTGCTTTCCTAGGTATTGTTTCACACTGTAGACAGTGGATCATACATGCAAGTCAACTCATGCAGCCTTTATATGACTGTATTGCCAACACACCATATTCACTCAGTGAAGAGGCTAAACAGTCATTTTCCTCTTTGAAAACAGCACTGGTATCAGCTCCGGCATTGGGACTCCCAGACTACACTAAACCTTTTCAATTGATGGCAGCTGAGATATCCTCACATGCTACAGGGGTGCTCACACAAAAACATGGAAACAAACAGAGACCTGTGGCATACATATCAGCTCATCTGGACCCTGTAGCTAGAGCCGCACCTTCTTGTGTAAGAGTAGTAGCCGCAATTTCACTGTTATTAGATAAAGCTTCTGAGATTGTTCTTGATCACCCACTTCTAGTTCAGACCACTCATGATGTACATGGCATTCTTAACCAGGTCCAACCTAAACATATTTCAATGGCCAGACACCTCCGTCTCCAATGTTCCCTACTACTGCCGCCCAACATTTCCTTTGCCAGGATTCAGACTCTTAATCTCGCGTCTTTGCTCCCTTTAGAGTCTGAGGGGGGTACCATACCTGAGGAAACTGAAACTGCACTCTCCAACTCCTTTGACCCATCAAAGTCAATGCATGATTGTGTACAATTAATGGAACAAGAGACTCAGGGCTTATGTAATGTACGTGACAAGCCACTCTGTAATGCTACATTTGAACTTTTCATAGATGGCAGTAGATATGCAGATATGAATGGACAATTTCTTACAGGTTATGCGGTAGTAACTCAGCATGAAGTGCTGAAAGCAGAACCTCTCCCTGCTAATCAGTCTGCACAAGAAGCAGAACTTACGGCATTAGTTGAAGCTCTAAAAATAGCCAAAGATCAGACAGCAAACATATACACTGATTCTAGATATGCACATGGCATTATTTTCGATTTTGGCGTAATATGGAGAGCCAGAGGTTATATGACTGCTTCAGGCCAACCTGTTAAACATGCCTCCCTCATTAGACAGATTCTGGAGGTAGCACAAGAAACTAAAGAAATAGCGGTGATAAAGGTAGCTGCACATGTGAGACTCGACACCGAGGAAGCCAGGGGTAACGATAAAGCCGATAAGGCAGCAAAACAGGCAGCACGTAAACCCTTACATCATGCCCACACACTAGATAGCTCTGAAGATAATGAGGAAAGATTGAAGGAAGCTCAGAAACAGGTAGACGACGAAGAACGAGGGCAGTGGCAGAAAAAAGGGGCAGAAGATCAGCAAGGATTATGGAAAAAAGGAACTTTGTTGTGTTTACCCAGAGCCTGGTACCCCACAGTGGCAAGTGACCTCCACCTACCCACGCATGTGTCGGCAAATGGTATGACGCTCAAGGTAAAAGAAAGGTGGTTGGCTCCAGGCTTTGGTAATTTTGCTCGGAACATGTGTGCTGCATGCGCTATATGCCTGGCACACAATCCAGGTCAGGCCATTAAAACCCCAACCAAGCATCATGTAAGACCACTGTATCCCTTTCAAAGACTCCAGATCGACTACATCCAACTTCCTAGGTACAATGGATACGAATATGTGCTTGTGTGTGTGGACATGTTCTCAGGGTGGCCAGAGGCTTATCCAGTTCGTAAAGCCTCAGCAAAAACTACTGCCATTAAAATAGCACATGAACTGATACCCCGTTACGGCATGCCTGAGGTGATCGAGTCAGATAGGGGTACCCATTTTACTGGGGAAATATTCCAGAATGTTATGAAAATGTTGGGAGTAGAAAACCAGTTTCACACTCCATATCATCCACAGAGTTCAGGTAAAGTGGAAAGATTAAATGGGACAATAAAATTAAAAATCCAGAAGGCCATGGCAGAAACAGGAAAGCCTTGGACCGAGTGTCTACCACTTGCCCTGTATTCCATCCGAAACACCCCAAGGGGGAAGGCTAAGCTGTCACCACATGAGATTCTTTTTGGTAGAGCAGCAAATTTGGGTTGTTATTTTCCACAACAACTGATGTTGAATACTGAGACTTTAACTGCTTATGTACAAGAATTACAAAAACGTTTAACTAAAGTGCATTCGCAAGTTTTTGCTTCCCTTCCAGATCCAGAAAATCTCGAAGGAGGCCACAAGTTGGAACCTGGTGATCAAGTCTACGTGAAAAGACACACCAGAAAGACTCTGGAACCGAGATTTGACGGACCTTTCCAAGTCCTGTTAACAACTCCAACAGCAGTCAAGCTTGAAGGAAAGGCATCATGGATATATGCAAGCCGTGCCCAAGCACACACTGTATAAAAGAGCTGCAGATAACTCACCACGTCCCTCGGGGAGGCCGCATATAGTACAAATGGGAATTCCCAACAAAATTGCTAGTACCATTTTTATTTATCCTATGTTAACACAAATGTGGGATAAATTAGTTAGAGCCACGGATTATCTAGATGATCAGATTTGGGATATATTGGACATATTAAATACTAGTATAGCTGTACAGAATCAGCTTATAATAGTCACTAACCAACATACCCTGGTATTGGATTACCTAACTGCCTCACAAGGGGGTATGTGTCAAATCATCGGACCCACCTGCTGTCATTATATAGACCCGAATAGTACTATGAGTATGACATTTAAATTAAAAGACGTACAACGACTCAGGGATCAGTATGACAAAGACAATGACCAAAATAAGGATAGCTGGTGGTCAGATACCTTTTCTTTTCTTAACCCGGCCAATTGGTTCAGAGGGATCGGTGGGTGGGTTACCGGGATTATGCAAAGCCTAATACATACAGTTATGGTTATTGTAATTATATATGTATTATTCAAGGTTGTACTCAAGGGTATCTCGGTATGCACAAATAAATTTTATGTAATGGATGCGAGAATATAAAGTTTTTTTTTGTAATATCACAAAAAGAATGATTAAAATGATCGACAAGGTTTTGAATGGAATATGTCAAAGGGGGATTGTGAAGAGCAGAACAAAAATTATTACCTCAATGAACAAAAATAAAAAAAAAGAATTTGTGATAAATATTGACCTGTCCATTCAAGGACATTTTAGCTATAGTATGAAATCCTGTTTTTCTTGTCTGTGGAGTTGCCTTTGTACTGTTTGTTGTGAAACTGCCGCCCACGAAACTGTTTTCTTTTCTTTTCTTTCTTTCCTGTTTTGTCTCTTTGTTTAAACATGCAAAACTTGTATAACCACTAAACCTACTGAAACCACTAAATAAAGAAGGGATAGCACTTTGAAGGCAGGCGTGCTTCAGAGACTTCCCAGTGATACACTATACAAGACGTGTCTTGTGTATTTATTTCTGGTGATTCCCCACTTCCAAAGGCTGCTCCGACTGAGTGTGATCCCGACAGCCTCCTCATACACTACACCCTGTACTCACTGAGCCTCCTCATACACTACACCCTGTACTCACTGAGCCTCCTCATACACTACACCCTGTACTCACTGAGCCTCCTCATACACTACACCCTGTACTCACTGAGCCTCCTCATACACTACACCCTGTACTCACTGAGCCTCCTCATACACTACACCCTGTACTCACTGAGCCTCCTCATACACTACACCTCTACTCACTGAGCCTCCTCATACACTACACCCTGTACTCACTGAGCCTCCTCATACACTACACCCTGTACTCACTGAGCCTCCTCATACACTACACCCTGTACTCACTGAGCCTCCTCATACACTACACCCTGTACTCACTGAGCCTCCTCATACACTACACCCTGTACTCACTGAGCCTCCTCATACACTACACCCTGTACTCACTGAGCCTTCTCATACACTACACCCTGTACTCAGTGAGCCTCCTCATACACTACACCCTGTACTCACTGAGCCTCCTCATACACTACACCCTGTACTCACTGAGCCTCCTCATACACTACACCCTGTACTCACTGAGCCTTCTCATACACTAAACTCTGTACTCAATGAGCCTCCTCATACACTACACCCTGTACTCACTGAGCCTTCTCATACACCACACCTGTACTCACTGAGCCTCCTCATACACTACACCCTGTACTCACTGAGCCTCCTCATACACTACACCTTGTACTCACTGAGCCTCCTCATACACTACACCCTGTACTCTCTAAGCCTCCTCATACACTACACCCTGTACTCACTGAGCCTCCTCATACACTACACCATGTACTCACTGAGCCTCCTCATACACTACACCTGTAGACACTGAGCCTTCTCATACACTACACCATGTACTCACTGAGCCTCCTCATACACTACACCTGTAGACACTGAGCCTTCTCATACACTACACCATGTACTCAGAGCCTTCTCATACACTACACCATGTACTCACTGAGCCAACTCATACACTACACCTGTAGACACTGAGCCTTCTCATACACTACACCATGTACTCACTGAGCCTCCTCATACACTACACCCTGTACTCACTGAGCCTTCTCACACACTACACCTGTACTCAGAGCCTCCTCATACACTACACCCTGTACTCACTGAGCCTCCTCATACACTACACCATGTACTCACTGAGCCTCCTCATACACTACACCATGTACTCACTGAGCCTCCTCATACACTACACCCTGTACTCACTGAGCCTTCTCATACACTACACCTGTACTCACTGAGCCTCCTCATACACTACACCCTGTACTCACTGAGCCGCCTCATACACTACACCCTGTACTCAGAGCCTCCTCATACACTACACCTCTACTCACTGAGCCTCCTCATACACTACACCTGTACTCGCTGAGCCTTCTCATACACACCTGTACTCACTGAGCCTCCTCATACACTACACCTGTACTCACTGAGCCTTCTCATACACTACACCTGTAGTCACTGAGCCTTCCCATACAGACGTGTACTCACTGAGCCTTCTCATACACTACACCTGCCTTGGACAAGGTATGAAAACATTAGGTATTTCACGAAAACTTAAGAGTGATCATCATACTGTGAAGAGATTTGTGGCTGAAACAGAGCCCAGAGTTCATGCAGATAAAGGCATAATGAGGAAGGTTTCTGTCAAATTCATTGGATTAAGAGAGCAGCTGCCAAAATACCATTAAAAACCAGCAAACAGATATTTGAAGCTGCTGGTGCCTCTGGAGTCCCTCGAACCTCAAGGTGTAGGATCCTTCAAAGGCTGTGGTGCATAAACCTACTATTCGGCCACCCCTAAACAGTGTTCACAAGCAGAAATGGTTGCAGTGGGCCCAGACATACATGAAGACTAATTTTCAAACAGTCTTGCTTACTGATGGGTGTCGAGCAACCCTGGATGGTCCAGATGGATGGAGTAGTGGATGGTCGGTGGATGGCTACCATGTCCCAACAAGGCTGCGACATCAGCAAGGAGGTGGAGGAGTCATGTTTTGGGCCGGAATCATGGAGAAACAACTGGTAGGGCCCTTTAAGGTTCCTGAAGGTGTGAAAATGACCTCTAGAAAGTATATATATTTTCTGACTGACAACTTTCTTACATGGTATAAAAAGCAGAAACGTGCCTTCAGGAGCAAAATCTTCTTCATGCTGACAATGCACCATCTCCTGCTGCAAAGAATCTGAGTCATTGGCTGCTATGGGCATAAAAGGAGATAAACTCATGGTGTGGCCACCATCTTCCCTTGACCTCAACCCTATAGAAAACCTTTGGAGGATCATCCAGCAAAAGATCTATGAGGGTGGGAGGCAGTTCACATCAAAACAGCAGCTCTGGGAGGCTATTCTGACTTCATGCAGATAAATACAAGGATAAACTCTCCAAAAACTCACAAGTTCAATGGATGCAAGAATTGTGAAGGTGATATCAAAGAAGGTTCCTATGTTACATGTAACTTGGCCTGTTAGGATGTTTCGGAGTTACCGTAAATAGCTTTTTTGTTCAGTGAATGTGACCTCCTAATGCTGCAAATTCCACAAAGCATTTTCAGTTCTTTAACCCCTTAATGACCGCCAATACGCCTTTTAACTGACCTTACATATAAGAGAATAGCCTCCCCATACAGGTGACAATCCAGCATCTGTCGGTTGTGCACTATAGCTGACAACTTTCTGCATCAGCCACAATCAGTGTTTGCACCGTCCAAATCTGTTTAACCCCTTAGATGCTGCTGTCAATAGTGACTACATCATTATAAATGGTTAACAGAGTGTGGGGGCTTCCTCTTTATCCCAATTGGTGCCCTCAGATCATGATTTTGTGGTCCTGATGTTTGCGGTGGCAATTCATGACCAAATAGCGGCCTTACAATCTGCCGGCTGTTGTAACCTGTTCAGAAGTTAGATGCATTTAGGTGGTAAAAATACACATTTTCATTTCTGTCATACCACTTTGCATTAATTCCTGTAAAGCACCTGAAGGGTTAATAAACTACCTGACAGCAGTTTTTGATGTGTCAGAGGGGGCTGTTTTTAAAATGGTATCACGTTTGGGGGTTTCCCAATATATGAGACCCCTAAAGTCACTTCAAACATGGATAAGTCCCTAAAAAAATACATTTAGTAAATTTCCTTGAAAAAATGAAAAATTGCTGCTACATTTTTAAATCTCCTAAAATGCTAAAAAAATAAAATAACATTTTACAAATGATGCCGATGTAAAGCAAACATGTGGTAAATGTTATTTATTAATGGATTGCTGTGGTATGACCATCTGGATTAAAGGGATAATCATTCAAATTTTGAAAATTGCTAATTTTATAACATTTTTCTCAAATTTTTGATATTTTTTATAAATAAACACAAAACATATTGACCTAAATTTACCATTATCATAAAGTATAATGTGTCATGAAAAAACAATCTCAAAATCACTGGGATTTGTTGAAGCATTGCAGAGTTATTACCACATAAAGTGACACTGGTCAGATTTCAAAAATTTGGCTCCGTCACTAAGGGGTTAAAACAGATTAAATGTTTAGAAATTCTACTGTGCCTAATAATTTGGAGCACTGCATTTTGAGTTTTTATTCATTTTGGAGATTATACTGTTATCATTGGGAGGTTTCTTCAATAAAATTCGATGTATACTCTAACGGGTGATGACTTTTATTAGACTGACTGTCATTTGCACCGACCATTTAGGAAAATCCTAGAAAAATATCATTTGCATAATAATTTGGAACACGGTGTACGCACTCATCCTCCATACACACAGAACTCACCAAGACTCCCAGTCCCCCTAGTTTTCTCCCCTGTAACACCTGATCCTCATAGACTATTCTGTAACTCCCGGTCCTCACAGCTTTCTCTCCTGTGATCTCTGATCCTCAGTCTTCTCTCCTGCCTGTAACCAACGGTACTTGCAGACTTCTCTCCTGTATCCCCCGATCCTAGCAGTCTTCTCTCCTGTAACCCCCGACCCTGCAATCTTTTCTCTTGTCTTGTGACCCCCGGTCCCCGCAGTCTTCTCTCCTGTAACCCCTGGTCTCCGCAGTCTTCTCTCCTGTAACCCCCGGTCTCACAGTCTTCTCTCCTGTTATCCCGGTCCCCGCAGTCTTCTCTCCTGTAACCGCCGGTCCCCGCAGTCTTCTCTCCTGTAACCGCCGGTCCCCGCAGTCTTCTCTCCTGTAACCCCTGGTCCCCGCAGTCTTCTCTCCTGTAACCCCTGACCCCGCAGTCTTCTCTCGTCTTGTGACCCCTGGTCTCCGCAGTCTTCTCTCCTGTGACCCCTGGTCTCCGCAGTCTTCTCTCCTGTGACCCCCGGTCCCCACAGTCTTCTCTCCTGTAACCCCCGATCCCGCAGTCTTCTCTCGTCTTGTGACCCCTGGTCCCCGCAGTCTTCTCTCCTGCAACCCCCGACCCCGCAGTCTTCTCTCGTCTTGTGACCCCTGGTCTCCGCAGTCTTCTCTCCTGTGACCCCTGGTCTCCGCAGTCTTCTCTCCTGTGACCCCCGCTCCTCGCACTTCTCTCCTGTTTCCCCCCGGTCCCTGAAGTCTTCTCTCCTGTTTTCCCCCCGGTCACCGCACTTCTCTCCTGTGACTCCCGGTCTCCGCACTTCTCTCCTGTTTCCCCCCGGTCCCCGCAATTCTCTCCTGTAACCCCCGGTCCTCGCACTTCTCTCCTGTTTTCCCCCGGTCCCCGCACTTCTCTCCTGTAACCCCCGGTCCTCGCACTTCTCTCCTGTTTTCCCCCGGTCCCCGCACTTCTCTCCTGTTTCCCCCCGGTCCCTGCACTTCTCTCCTGTTTCCCCCGGTCCCCGCACTTCTCTCCTGTTTCCCCCGGTCCCCGCAGTCTTCTCTCCTGTTTCCCCCCCGGTCCCCGCACTTCTCTCCTGTGACCCCCGGTCCCCGCACTTCTCTCCTATTTTCCCCGGTCCCCGCACTTCTCTCCTGTTTCCCCCCGGTCCCCGCACTTCTCTCCTGTGACCCCCGGTCCCCGCACTTCTCTCCTATTTCCCCCCGGTCCCCGCACTTCTCTCCTGTGACCCCCGGTCCCCGCAGCTCTCTCCTGTGACCCCCGGTCCCCGCACTTCTCTATTTCCCCCGGTCCCCGCAATTCTCTCCTATTTCCCCCCGGTCCCCGCACTTCTCTCCTGTGACCCCCGGTCCCCGCACCTCTCTCCTGTGACCCCCGGTCCCCGCACTTCTCTCCTATTTCCCCCGGTCCCCGCACTTCTCTCCTATTTCCCCCCGGTCCCCGCACTTCTCTCCTGTTTCCCCCGGGCCCCGCACTTCTCTCCTGTTTCCCCCGGTCCCCGCACTTCTCTCCTGTTTCCCCCGGTCCCCGCACTTCTCTCCTATTTCCCCCGGTCTCCGCACTTCTCTCCTATTTCCCCCGGTCTCCGCACTTCTCTCCTATTTCCCCCGGTCCCCGCACTTCTCTCCTGTTTCCCCCGGTCCCCGCACTTCTCTCCTGTTTCCCCCGGTCCCCGCACTTCTCTCCTATTTCCCCCGGTCCCCGCACTTCTCTCCGGTTTCCCCCGGTCCCCGCACTTCTCTCCTGTTTCCCCCGGTCCCCGCACTTCTCTCCTGTTTCCCCCGGTCCCCGCACTTCTCTCCTATTTCCCCCGGTCTCCGCACTTCTCTCCTATTTCCCCCGGTCTCCGCACTTCTCTCCTATTTCCCCCGGTCCCCGCACTTCTCTCCTGTTTCCCCCGGGCCCCGCACTTCTCTCCGGTTTCCCCCGGTCTCCTCTCCGGTTTCCCCGGTCTTCTCTCCGGTTTCCCCCGGTCTCCTCTCCGGTTTCCCCCGGTTTCCTCTCCGGTTTCCCCCGGTCTCCTCTCCGGTTTCCCCCGGTCTCCTCTCCGGTTTCCCCCGTCTTCTCTCCGGTTTCCCCCGGTCTCCTCTCCGGTTTCCCCCGGTCTCCTCTCCGGTTTCCCCCGTCTCCTCTCCGGTTTCCCCCGGTCTCCTCTCCGGTTTCCCCCGGTCTCCTCTCCGGTTTCCCCCGGTCTCCTCTCCGGTTTCCCCCGGTCCCCGCACTTCTCTCCGGTTTCCCCCGGGCCCCGCACTTCTCTCCGGTTTCCCCCGTCTCCTCTCCGGTTTCCCCCGGTCTCCTCTCCGGTTTCCCCCGGTCTCCTCTCCGGTTTCCCCCGTCTCCTCTCCGGTTTCCCCCGGTCTCCTCTCCGGTTTCCCCCGGTCTCCTCTCCGGTTTCCCCCGGTCTCCTCTCCGGTTTCCCCCGGTCCCCGCACTTCTCTCCGGTTTCCCCCGGGCCCCGCACTTCTCTCCGGTTTCCCCCGGTCTCCTCTCCGGTTTCCCCCGGTCTCCTCTCCGGTTTCCCCCGGTCTCCTCTCCGCAGTTCTCAGCCTCCTCCTCAGTGTCTGACAGCCGTGCACATCCCCCTCCCCCGAAGTGACAGTCGCGGCCACGCCCCCGCCCCACAATGCTATGCGCGCTGGACATGGCGGCGGTGTGAGCTGTGTGTTCGGGGCCTGCACACTGGTAGGAGCCGAACATGGCGCTCCCCTCGCAGCGACCTCTGGAGTAAGGGCCACAGAAGGCAGCGCATCCCTGCCAGGGCCTCCGGGCGCCACTCTGCGCGGGGACCTCAGGTAGGTGACCCCCGCGTCCTTCGGGGTCCGGGGCCTGGACTGTGTGAGGAGAGGGTCGGCCCGGAGCTGTCACTGTGTCGGGTGTGTGACAGCAGAAGACTGTGCGGACTGCAGCAGAGCGGGGTGCGCTCCGAGTGTGGCAGGGGGTGTGTCTATGACGTCACCATGTTTACATTCCTTCTGTGACGTCACCGGTGATGTGACAGGTGCTGTCTGCAGTGTGCTCTGCGCTGTCTGCACTGTGCTCTTCGCTGTCTGCGCTGTCTGCACTGTGCTCTGCGCTGTCTGCACTGTGCTCTGCGCTGTCTGCACTGTGCTCTGCGCTGTCTGCACTGTGCTCTGCGCTGTCTGCACTGTGCTCTGCGCTGTCTGCACTGTGCTCTGCGCTGTCTGCACTGTGCTCTGCGCTGTCTGCACTGTGCTCTGCGCTGTCTGCACTGTCTGCACTGTGCTCTGCGCTGTCTGCACTGTGCTCTGCGCTGTCTGCACTGTGCTCTGCGCTGTCTGCACTGTGCTCTGCGCTGTCTGCAGTGCACTGTGCTCTACTGTGTGCAGTGCACTGTGCTCTACTGTGTGCAGTGCACTGTGCTCTGTACTGTCTGCAGTGTGCCCTTCGCTGTCTGCACTGTGCTCTACTGTGTGCAGTGCACTGTGCTCTGTACTGTCTGCAGTGTGCCCTTCGCTGTCTGCACTGTGCTCTGCGCTGTCTGCACTGTGCTCTGCGCTGTCTGCACTGTGCTCTGCGCTGTCTGCACTGTGCTCTGCGCTGTCTGCACTGTGCTCTGCGCTGTCTGCACTGTGCTCTGCGCTGTCTGCACTGTGCTCTGTGCGTGCTTTGTGCTATGCGCTGTCTGCATTGTTCTCTGTGCTGTGCATTGTTCTGTGGCTACTTGTTCCCCTTTGTGGCCTCCACGTTGATCTCCTGTACATTTTCTAGGCTGCTCCAGTATTTGGGCTGTCTTCTGCGCCTCTCACATGCCATAAGTTGAGGATTGCACCCCTGACATGTAGGATGGGGAATAATGTGCTGATTTTGCCAGGGGTTTTGCCAATTAGGAGACCCTAAGATCGGGACTCTCCAACCACGGCTGCCGAGTTCCAAATATTGGGATCGCTGGCGGTCCCGGCTATCGGACCCCCAGCGATCAGCAAGCTGTTCCTTTTTGTTGTCATAGCAATCATCTTTTTTTTTTAGAGGTGGGGTGGAAATACATTTCCAGGAGTAATGACAGATGAATGTCTTGACTCAAGAGTTATAAGGAAAGATTTTCCAGAAATAGCCCCGTTAACAATTTGGGGTGGAGGTATCCCTGCACATATTGATATTGTCCAATCAAAGATGACCCATAACTGACATAGAAATGCATGGCACCACCCAGTTGTCAATTTATTCAGACATCTCCAGGAAAATAGCCAAGGCACGGCCCAATGCAGAATTATCTCTATGACCACAGAGAGTGAAAATAGGGTCCCATGCTCTAAAGCAGATAGAAGACTGTAATGTAATCCTGATTGAGATTGTTGGGTTCATACTAACGTCATGGTTTTCGGAACCAAGAGAGGGATGTCTGATCTGTTCTCATCATCTTTCTTGCACATCCTCATATTTGCGTGGAGTTATTCTTGGTGCTTAGCATCTGTATTGCACTGACAATTTTAAAAAAAAACTGTTGTTTATGAATATAACTATTTTCTTCCGGATCATATTTATTGTTATGGCACTTGTGCAACATTGCACTTTATGTGGACGGATCTGACCATTTTTGATTGATTATTCTGTATTATTGGGATCATGGTGGTTATTAGGTTTGATCCGTGCTTGTGAGTGTCAGAGCCGCGACACACGCAGCGCCGAACAGCTGATTATCAGGAGCGCTCCAGGTTACCGAGGCAGCTATTCGGGAAGCGCTATAAATATTCGGATAAGCAGTTATCCGAAGGTGTTCGATCAACCCTAGTGTTTATTTAGTGTCCTTGTCTGTTGTGATAGCATCCTGTAAATATTATGCACATTTGTGTACTTTTATGTTTTTAAACCTGGTTTTTGTGCCAATAAAATTGTTAATTTATTCTGAAATCCTCGCCATTTTTTATCACGTTTTTTTTCCCTCTTCGTGTATTATGTATTTTTGATTCAGTGCGTACGGTTTTAGTGCATTTTCTATGGTTTACAAGACCCAATTTTGTTTTCTTACCTTGGATGGAAATTATGTTCAGAGTGGGAATAGCAGAGCTCTGTGTAGTTATTGACGTCTCGTTCACTTCATAGAAGCTGAGCAGCTTTATCCGTGAATGGCAGCTACGGATGGTGCTCCAGCTGCCCTGTAAACAGCTAATTGATGGGCGTGCCGGGTGTCGAACCCATATGATCTGATAATGATGATGACCTGTTCTTAAAATAAGTAATCATTAGACAAGTCCAGATAATCACCCTGATAAGTCTTCTTCATCCCCCACCGCCTCCCTCTCACAGGCTCACACAGATCCTGCAGCTCCATC
Organism: Ranitomeya imitator; assembly: GCF_032444005.1. NCBI lineage: Eukaryota > Metazoa > Chordata > Amphibia > Anura > Dendrobatidae > Ranitomeya > Ranitomeya imitator. Next base: position 172,577,021 of record NC_091289.1, read on the forward strand.
CCACTCCTCTGCTTACTGATTATTAACATTAGATGAACTTTCCTTTTAGCCACATTCTGATGAATATTGCAGGCAATAACAAATCAATCATAGAAATGTCTCCTCGCTATTTGCTGTCTTTTAAAGTTGATTGTTAAAAGCTAGCACTGTTGATAAATTTGACAAGCGGGCGTGGTCACACCCCATCCTGGCTCCACCCATTATGCCGAGGCTGATTCTAACTGGTGTGAAACCACCAAAAGTTGGAATTTTTTTTTTTTTGTGCCACTCTCTGTGTTGTGCAGACATTTTGCAACTTTATAAAGCTTTTATGACACTTTTCTGGCAGAAAAGCTAAAATGAAATCTGGCCCAAACAGGAAGTGAAAACAAAATTCTATTAAACTAGCTGTCTTCACCCCAGGTTCTGCCAGGTTCCCCTTTTCAAAAATCTGGTGTCTGTGGCCAACAATGTCCTAGGAATATTCATTGGGTTTATCATCAGCCAAGTGTTTGGGATTGTGTATTCTTCATTGCAGAGGAATGTCTGGCAGAGGGACAAGGCTGCCGTCATACAACACAATTGTGTAATCATAAATTAATAAAAAAAAAAAAAAAGAATCTCTGATCGACTCCAGACCAGTTATGGATCTATAGGCGTATTGGCTCCATGCTGCCCCTTGACGGTTGGAGGGTCAATAAAGGCTCTGTTCGTTCTCGCTCCATATTTACTCTGCTGCAGCCATAAACGTTATGATGGCCATCTGTGACAGCAGCGGCCGTCATATTAAAGGGGTTGTCAAGGCAGAATCTATTGATAACTTGTCCTCGGGTTGGCTCACATATGGCCGGAAGTGTTGGCACCCTTGAAATTGTTTCAGAAAAAGAAGTATTTCTCCCAGAAAATTGTTACAATTACACATGTTTTGTTATACACATGTTTATTTCTTTCGTGTGTATTGAGATATCACAAAAAAAACAAAGAAACAAAAAGACTAATTGGACATACGGTAATTTCATACACAACCCCCAAAATGAGCCGGACAAAATAGTTGGCACCCTCAACTTAATATTTGGTTCACACTCTCTGGAATAGATAACTGCAATCAATCGCTTCCAATAACCATTAACGAGCTTCTTACACCTCACAGCTGGAGTCTTGGACGACTCTTCTTTTGCAAACTGCTCCAGGTCTCTCATATGTGAAGGTGCCTTCTCCCAACACCAATCTTAAAGGAGTACTCCTGGGACATAAAAAAAATATCATAATGCTCCTAGGGGACTGTCAGCAATTAGCAAGGAGCAGGCCACACCCACACCACGCGCCCTGATATCGGACATATGAGCATTAGGATAGTTTGGATCTCCTTGGAGTGTCACTTTCAGATTCAGATCCGGACTCATTGCTGCCACTTTAGAACGCTCCAGTGCTTTGTTTCCATCCATTTCTTTGGGCTTCTTGAAGTATGTTTGGGGTCATTATCCTGCTAGGAAGACCTAGGATGCAAACCCAGCTTTCTCACCCGATACTGGGCACTACATTGCGACCCAAAATCCTTTGGCAATCTTCAGATTTCATGATTACTTGCACACAGTCAAGGCACCCAGTAGCCGCAAAATAACCCAAAACATATTTGAACCTCCACCATATTTTACAGTAGGTACTGTGTTTTGTTTTGTAGGCCTCATTCTATTTTTGGTAAACAGTAGAATGATGTGCTTTACAAAAAAGCTCTACCTTAATCTCACTTGTCCACAAGGCTTTCTCATGTACATTTTGGCAAACTGCAGTCTAGCTTTTTTATGTCTGTTAGCAGTGGAGTCCTCCTTGGTATAGCGTTTCATTTAATTCAAATGTAGACAGATAGTTCGCGCTGACACTGATGCACCCTGAGCCTGCAGGACAGCTTGAATTTCTGTGGAACTTGACTGGGACCGCTTATCCACCATCCAGACTTTTCGGCGTTGCAACCTTTCATCAATTTTTACCTGCCGTCCACATCCATGGAGATTAGCTACAGTGCCATGGGTTGTAAATATCTTTTTTAAGTTGTGCACCACGTACAAAGGAACATCAAGATCTCTGGAGATGTATTTGTAACCTGGAGATTGTTGATCAACAGTGTTGGTTCTCAAATCCTCACACAGTTCTCTTCTGCTCTTTCTGTTCTCCATGCTTAGTTTGGCACAGACAGATACACAATGCAAAGATTGAGTCAACTTCTCCCCTTTTTATCTGATTTCAGGTATGAATTTCATGTTACTTGCCACTGGTGAGTTTGTTTGAGCATCACATGCTTGAAACAATTATTACAATTATTTTGGAAAGGTGCAAGCAATTTTGTTCATCCCATTTTTGGGGTTTTGTGTGAAATTATGTCTGATTTGCCTTTTTTTTCTGTTTTTTTTGTGTTGTTCCAATATACACAAAAGGGATTACACATGTATTGTTATATACATTTAATTGGTGTGTGAACCATTACGGCACCTTCTTATTTCCAAGAAGGGGTCCGGTTCCCAATATCCTTCGCTAACAAGTTATTTTTTTCTTTGAATTGTCGCTACAGAGAAAATGTAGTATTACGTGGCAAACATTCAGACAACTGTGGCCTGAGCGACTATCCATTCTAGCTCATGGAGGGTACCCCAAAAGAAGAGATGTCGCTCTTGACATTCATAAGACAGTATCTGCAACCTCTATCTGCCTAGCTATTGTCAAACAAGTCCTGCATGCATTTTATGCAAACTTTTAAGGAAAAAAATAATAAAGTACAATACACGTGGTTGGTTTTTTTTTTTTTATAAAACCCGGACATACTTTTTCAGGTTGCAGAATTGCTGTTAGACTCACTGCAGAATTTGTGAAATCTTTTGTAAATTTGCAAAAAATAAAATTGAAGCAGAAAAACAAACTGTGCCATGCAAAGCATAATCTGTCTGTAAAGATAAGTATAATTTTTGGCATGAAGAAAGGCCCGATCGTAAGATTCAGGAAGCTCGGTGGTTTCACATCGTCTGCAGTTTGGAGAGTTGAGTTTCATTTCTGTCACATGAGTTGTCACCAGCTGATAGAGGAGGTTGTGTGTGCGTCACAGTGTTTTTCCACCCTGGTCCTCTGCAACCATGGATGTTAAATCGCCAAGTTATTGTACTTTTTTTTATTTGTCAGCTTTTTTTTTTTGTTAACTTTATTACAAATCCAGTGAGTATATGAATCCAAGCAAGGTGCGGAACCAGCACCGAATCACAATGCAGTCTGAGCATGTTAATAAGGGTATGTGCACACGTTGCAGATTCATTTGTGGATGTTTCTGCGCGGATTCTGCAGAATCCACAGGTAAAATGACCTGCGTGTTACCTGTGGATTCCCTGTGGGCTTTCCTGCAGATTTCTTGCGGATTTTGTGCGGATTTCACCTGCGGATTCCTATAATGGATTAGGTGTAAAACGCTGCGGAATCCACGCAAAGAATTGACATGCTGCGGAAAATAATCCACAGCATTTCTGCCCGGAATTTTCTGCAGCATGTGCACTGCGGATTTGGTTTTCCATAGGTTTACATGACACTGTACAACGCATGGAAAACGGGGCCAAATCCGATGCGGATCCGCCGTTAAATCCGCAACGTGTGCACATAGCCTTACAGTTTGTAGGATGAATGGCCGGTCTTGTACTTTTAGTACAGGGTATGTGCTTGGCAGAGAGGTCACAATATGGCAGACAGACGCAGAACAGATTTGTTGTGTGATGCCCCTGATTGCTTGGAGATCGGCTTATTTGGCTGATACCAGAGAGTATAGAATACAATCTGGTAGCTCTTCACAAAGCAACTTCTGTTGATTTTGACAAAAAAGAAGGGATTATCCAACACCTTCCACAGCTGATGACTTCTGCATCGGATGATAAGACCTCCGCACACCTGCCAAGGTGCGTGCAGGATCCGCAGATGTCGCTTGTCTTGTTCATTACTATAGGACGTGTGGCTGAATCCTGACGCTTGTGCTCTTGTCTCTGTACGGGCATGCAAGTTGTTAAGCCATCACTTTTGAGGAGCACGTGAGTGGCCCTGGAGTAAAATGTGGCAAATTTTTTACATGGTGCAGTCGTCTTAATAACTTTGGTGCATCTTTCCTCCAAAAATTGAAATCTACACCTAATATGAATTTTAACCCCTTCCCGACCTGTGACATGGCATATGCATCATGAAAGTCGGTGCCAATCCGACCTGTGATGCATATGCTGTGTCACAGAATGATCGCGTTCCTGCAGGTCGGGTGAAAGGGTTACCGTAACTGTAATTTCACCCGACCTGCAGGGACAGGGGGAGTGGTACTTCAGCCGTGGCTACGATCGCTCTGATTGGCTGTTCAAAGTGACTGTTTGACTTTCACTTTCAATCAGAGCAATTGTAATATTTCATCAATGAAAATTGGTGAAATATTACAATCCAGCCATGGCCGATGCTGCAATATCATCGGCCATGGCTGGAGACCATGATCTGCCACCGCCACCGATCTCCTCCCCTCCGTCCTCTGTCCTGTCCTCCGCTCCCCTCCGTCCTCCTGTCCGCTCCCCCCGTGCTCCTATCCCACCCCCCATACTTACCGAGCCTTGGTGTCTGTCCGTCTTCTCCATGGGCGCCGCCATATTCCAAAATTCATTATAGGTACATTTTGATCACTGTGATAGGTTCTATTACAGTGATCAAAATAAAAAAAAAAGTAAATACCCCCCTCTTCCCTCTTATCACCCCATAGGTAGGGACAATAATAAAATAAAGAAAATATATTTACTTTTATTTTTCCACTAGGGTTAGGGTTGCAATTGGGGTTAGGGTTGCAATTGGGGTTAGGGTTGCAATTGGGGTTAGGGTTGCAATTGGGGTTAGGGATTCAATTAGGGTTAGGGTTGCAATTGGGGTTAGGGATGCAATTAGGGTTAGGGTTGCGGTTAGGGTTAGAATTAGGCTATGTGCGGATTTGGCTGCGGATCCGCAGTGGATTGGCCGCTGTGGATTAGTAGCAGTTTTCGATCACCTTTGCAGTACCATGTAAACCTATGGAAAACCAAATCCGCTGTGCTCATGGTGCGGAAAATACCGCTCGGAAACGCTGCCTTGTATTTTCCGCAGTATGTCAATTCTTTGTGCGGATTCCGGCGTCCGCAGCGTTTTACACCTGTTCCTCAATAGGAATCCGCAGGTGAAATCCGCACAAAAAACACGTGAAATCCGCGGTAAATCCGCAGGTAAAACACAGTGCCTTTTTACCTGCGGATTTTTCAAAAACGGTGTGGAAAAATCCTCACACGAATCCGCAACGTGGGCACATAACCCTATTTCCCACGCTAACCCTAAGGCTAAGATTAGGGTTAGGGGTGTGTTGGGGTTAGGGTTGTGGTTTAGGGGTGTGTTGGGGTTAGGGCTGTGATTAGGGTTATGGCTACAGTTGGGATTAGGGTTAGGGGTGTGTTGGGGTTATTGTTGGAGGTAGAATTGAGGGGTTTCCACTGTTTAGGCACATCAGGGGTCTCCAAACGCGACATGGCGCCACCATTGATTCCAGCCAATCTTGCGTTCAAAAAGTCAAATGGTGCTCCCTCACTTCCGAGCCCCGACGTGCGCCCAAACAGTGGTTTACCCAAACATATGGGGCATAAGCAATCTCAGTAAAAATTGCACAACAACTTTGGGGGTCTAATTTCTCCTGTTACCCTTGAGAAAATAAAAAAATGGGGGCTAAATTATTTTTGTGGGAAAAAAAATGATTTTTTATTTTCACAGCTCTGCGTTATAAACTTCTGTGATGCACTTGGGGGTTCAAAGTGCTCACCACACATCTTCCTTGGGGGGGGTCTAATTTCCAAAATGGGGTCACTTGTGGGGGGTTTCTACTGTTTAGGTACATCAAGGGCTCTACAAACGTAACATGACACCCACAGACCATTCCATCAAAGTCTGCATTCCAAAACGTGTCTACTTCCCTTCCGAGCCGCTACGTGTGCCCAAACAGTGGTTCCCCCCCACATATGGGGTATCAGCATACTCAGGACAAACTGGACAACAACTTTTGGGGTCCAATTTCTCCTGTTACCCTTGTGAAAATAAAAAATTACGGGCTAAAAAATAACTTTTGAGGAAAGAAAAATTATTTTTTATTTTTACGGCTCTGCGTTATAAACTTCTGTGAAGCACTTGGGGGTTTAAAATGGTCACTGCACATCTAGATTAGTTCCTTGGGGGGTCTAGTTTGCAAAATGGGGTCACTTTTGGGAGAGCTCCAATGTTTAGGCAAACATGGGCTCTCCAAACGCGACATGGTGTCCGCTAAAGATTGGAGCCAATTTTTCATTCAAAAAGTCAAATGGCATGCCTTCCCTTCCAAGCTCTGCCGTGCGCTCAAACAGTGCCTCCCCCCCCCCACATATGGGGTATCTGCATACTCAGGACAAATTGTACAATAACTTTCGAACTTTCGAGGTCCAGTTTCTCCTTTTAAGCTTGGGAAAATTAAAAAAATTGTTGCTAAAAGATCATTTTTGTGACTAAAAAGTTAAATGTTCATTTTTTCCTTTTTTCCTTCCATGTTGCTTCTGCTGCTGTGAAGCACCTGAAGGGTTAATAAACCTCTTGAATATGGTTTTGAGCACCTTGAGGGGTGCAGTTTTTAGAATGGTGTCACTTTTGGGTATTTTCAGCCATATAGACCCCTCAAACTGACTTCAAATGTGAGGTGGTCCCTAAAAAAAATGGTTTTGTAAATTTTGTTGTGAAAATGAGAAATCGCTAGTCAACTTTTAACCCTTATAACTTCCTAACAAAAAAGAAATTTGTTTCCAAAATTGTGCTGATGTAAAGCAGACATGTGGGTAATGTTATTTATTAACTATTTTGTGTCACATAACTCTCTGGCTTAACAGAATAAAAATTCAAAATTTGAAAATTGCAAAATTTTCAAAATTTTCTCCAAATTTCCATTTTTTTCCTCACAAATGCAAAAATTATCAACCTAAATTTACCACTAACATGAAGCCCAATATGTCACAAAAGAAAAATCTCAGAACCGCTAAGATCCGTTGAAGCATTCCTGAGTTATTGCCTCATAAAGGGACACTGGTCAGAATTGCAAAAAATGGCCAGGTCATTAAGGTAAAAATAGGCTGGGTCATGAAGGGGTTAATACACCTCCCCAATAAATCCTTACACATGGTATTATTGTGCAGTGTTTGTTTATTAATCTGGATAGGCGGTATTAGGAATCTCCCCCCCCCCCAACAGTAGACATCGAAGCAGAGAATTGGGCATATTGAATCCCAACATGCCTCATCCTTTATGGTTGTGGCTACATCGCGACTTTAGCTGATACCCAAGTTGCGCAGGCAAAGATTGTTGAATGATGCTGCATAATGTGATTGTATGGGGACCCGATTGCCTGTTTGTTAGGCAATCCCTGCATGTGTTACGGCTGTCGAACCGCCACGAGACATGCAGCCACGGGGTCCGAACATATTATTTGAGCACGCCGAGGTCACTCGGTTAGCACTAGAACATTCTCAGATAACACCTTATCAGAGCCCTTTTGTTTGGTGAAAAATTAAAGCTCTCCATTGCTTTGCCTATTCGTAATTGATATGATTGGATCATGATGTAAATTGATTGATCTCCTGTCTTCAGGCAGAGCATCAGCGCCCTCATCCGACGTGGAGGACTGAAACCCCTGCAGTGAGTTATCCAATGGTGTGAGAACAATTGTGGAATAATGGATGGTCTCTCCAAACCTGTGAACCACGAGTCAAGGAAACCACTGACCCGCACTGGTCGCGTGCGTGTGGTGAACAACCAGAAGCATAAGCATCGGGGGGATGGTAAACCAGTGAGAGATAATGATGGCAGCTCTACAATTATTGTGAAGAAGGGTAAATCGGCAGAGCCCTGTGGGGGGATCGCAGACGATGCAAAGATCTGTAAAGAGAACTCAACTAATTGCACTAGTAAGACGGGAGACTTGGGACCGGGCCTCCAAGACTTGGGTCACACAAGAGCTAAGAGATCATCTCCGCTGCTAGCAGGAAGCGGTAAATCATCCCGAGCAAACAAGCAAGAGAAAAGCGGTCCAAAATCCAAAGATGCTGGAGACACCATTGGGAATCGGGACACTACTCGTCCCAAGGGCTCTTCAGAAACGAATGCAGATCGTGCCCGCTCAGAGGTCGTACATCAGAGGCCACCTGGAGATCCGCAGACATCTGCTGCAGTAAGACCACCAGGTGAGCGTGCCAGAACTTACTTGCACAAGTGGGAGAGGTGACAACATCCAGCTCCATGCACTTGGTGAATAATGTGAACTGTTCCCTATGGACGGGGTTTTGTCTGCAGAAGTACACCGCTCCCCAGTCTACCAGCTTCCTGCTTGCTGGGGAGTGGTGTGCTCCTGCATGAGTGACAGTTTGGACCGGTGGCATTGTCATGCTTCTGCAGCATCGGAGAAGACAAAGTTGGCTGGATCCAACTTCACATGGTACTTACAAGTGGAGTTGGGCAGATCAATTCGTGAGACTCCGGTCCATCAGCCAGGTCGGTAGTCTCTTACCTTAAGGAAAATAGAAAAAATTGGAGTCCGGCTCAACAGGACTGGATTTTCCTTTTCTTTTTCAAAAGAAAATATAGTGCATACAAAAGAAAAATTTACGTGGTCGACATGACTCAGTCGGCGTGTTTCGACTGCACTAGGCAGTCTTAATCATGACTTATGAGCAAGATTCATGAGTAGGACTGTCTAGTGCAGTCGAAATGCATCGACTGGGTCATGTCGACCATGTAAATTTTTCTTTTGTATGCACTATATTTTCTTTTGAAAAATAAAAAGAAAAGGAAAATCCAGTCCTGTTGAGCCGGACTCCAATTTTTCTATTTTCGTTCATGTGAGGCCAGGGTGAGGCCGGTGTCTGAGCCCCAGGTGGTTGAGTATTGAGCAACTGGTTGAGCTGGAAATAAGTTTTTATAACTCTTACCTTCTCGGATCCCCGACACGTCTTTTGAATTCCTGTGCTGGCACAACGTCATCTGTGCGCCAAACCACAATGATGGCATCACCCCAGTCCGGCTAATCAAAGGCCACGGATCCTGGAAGGTAAGATCACATTCGATTAGGATTAGCTGATGTATCTATCCACTATAGTAACCCCACACGCCTTAGATAAAAGTCAACCGACCATCTAGCGAGTATAAGGACTTCCTGGCACCCCTTACCACCTACAGAAGATGGACTCGACAGATGATGTCGGGGAACAGAAGGTTCAGCTGTTGCAATTTCAGTACCTGATCCTTTTGTTCTCTAGGATTCGGGCGATTCTGGTAGCGACTCAAAGAGTAGACGAGTGCTCAAGTGATCGTTTCCGTGTATCGGGAACTCGGGAGAGATAGCGGTCATCTGGACAATAGCTTGGCTGACAGCTGTCTATCTTATATGAGCAGATTTACTCTCCGCCTCGTTCCTTGTCCTCCAGAACATCATTAGTGGCGTTCAGGATGCTCAGGCGTAACGAGCAGTCTGTCTCCTTTATGAGGTCGGGGGACACGACTTCTGGATGTCTTTTTGGCCAACATCAGGATTACTTACTGTGCTTGGAAACCTTACATCTCCTTACTAAGACCCATTTGCTAACCCTTTTCTCTGCTTTTGGTAAATTTACAGAGAACGGTCCTACCACAGAGCCGGCGACACCAGACAGGACATCTACAGAGGACGACAACCTAGCAGACCAAGAACTTGGCCTGAAACAAGCAGAAGAGCGGCTGGAGAGGGATTATATCCACCGCTTGGAGAAGGTATCGCGTCTCACTATAGTGTCTACATGATTGTGACCTCTTGTCCGGCTAAGGCTATGTTCACATTCGCGTCTTTGGACGCAGCGTCGTCGCCGCAAAACAACGCATGCGTCATGCATCCCTATCTTTAACATTGGGGACGCATAGGCATGCGTTGTCATGCGTTTTAATGCGTTTCGCGACGCATGCGTCGTTTTGACGCACCTGGCAGGGCGCAGCAAACGCAACATGTTGCATTTTTTCTGCGTCCAAATTTTTTAAAAAAACGTATGCGTCGCACTTGCGTTGCATTTGCGTCGTCGATGCGTCAAAAACTCCATTGAAGTGTATTGGCAACGCAGAAGACGCAAGTACTTGCGTTGTTGTGCGTTGAACGACGCATGCGTTGTTTACTTAATAAATAGAGACACTGAAAAGACCCATATATATATACTAGCTATTGAACCCGTTCTACGCCCGGGTGGCGAGCATTTATATTGGTATATGGTCTCCATCCTGGTATGTGCTGCTCCATCCTGCGCCCCCATCCTGTCATGTGCTGCTCCCATCCTGCGCCCCCGTTCTGTCATGTGCTGCTCCCATCCTGCGCCTCCATTCTGTCATTTGCTGCTCCCATCCTGTCATTTGCTGCTCCCATCCTGCGCCCGTTCTGTCATTTGCTGCTCCCATCCTGCATCCCCGTTCTGTCATTTGCTGCTGCCATCCTGCGCCCGTTCTGTCATGTGCTGCTGCCATCCTGCGCCCGTTCTGTCATGTGCTGCTGCCATCCTGCGCCCGTTCTGTCATGTGCTGCTGCCATCCTGCGCCCGTTCTGTCATGTGCTGCTGCCATCCTGCGCCCGTTCTGTCATGTGCTGCTGCCATCCTGCGCCCGTTCTGTCATGTGCTGCTGCCATCCTGCGCCCGTTCTGTCATGTGCTGCTGCCATCCTGCGCCCGTTCTGTCATGTGCTGCTCCCATCCTGCGCCCGTTCTGTCATGTGCTGCTGCCATCCTGCGCCCGTTCTGTCATGTGCTGCTGCCATCCTGCGCCCGTTCTGTCATGTGCTGCTGCCATCCTTCGCCCGTTCTGTCATGTGCTGCTGCCATCCTTCGCCCGTTCTGTCATGTGCTGCTGCCATCCTGCGCCCGTTCTGTCATGTGCTGCGGCCATCCTGCGCCCGTTCTGTCATGTGCTGCGGCCATCCTGCGCCCGTTCTGTCATGTGCTGCGGCCATCCTGCGCCCGTTCTGTCATGTGCTGCGGCCATCCTGCGCCCGTTCTGTCATGTGCTGCGGCCATCCTGCGCCCGTTCTGTCATGTGCTGCGGCCATCCTGCGCCCGTTCTGTCATGTGCTGCTGCCATCCTGCGCCCGTTCTGTCATGTGCTGCGGCCATCCTGCGCCCGTTCTGTCATGTGCTGCTGCCATCCTGCGCCCGTTCTGTCATGTGCTGCGGCCATCCTGCGCCCGTTCTGTCATGTGCTGCTGCCATCCTGCGCCCGTTCTGTCATGTGCTGCTCCCATCCTGCGCCACCATTGTATGATATGCCCCCCATAAGATGCTCCAGTGTGTATGCCCCCGAATGCTGCTGCCATATAAAAAAAAAAATAAAATACCATACTCCCCTATCGTCCGGCTCCACTGCAGGTATGTCTTCAAGAAAATGGCGCCGGAAAGCGGGGACTGCGCAGGCGCCGATTCCGGCAGCAGGAATCAGCGCCTGCGCAGTCCGCGCTTTCCGGCGCCATTTTCTTGAAGACACACCTGCAGTGGAGCCGGAGTGTGTCTTCAAGAAAATGGCGCCGGAAAGCGCGGACTGCGCAAGCGCCGATTCCGGCAGCAGGAATCGTCGCCTGCGCAGTCCGCGCCCTCCGGAGCCGGGAGCAGAGGAGCCGGGAGACGGAGCCGCAAGCAGCGCTGGAACCGGGAAAGGTGAGTATACTTACCCTCCCTCCTGGCGGTCCCTGACTCTCCGGTGGAGATCGCGGTATGCGTTCAGTGCTTACGCATACCGCGATCTCCCGGGAGCGTCGCTCTGTGAGGCCCAGACTGCGCCGGCGCTTGCGCTTGCGCAGTCTATAGAGGCTTCGGACAGAGTGACGCTCCCAACGTTATATTATAGATATATATATATATATATATATATATATATAAAAAGGTTGAACGCATGCGTCAAAAATGCCTGCGTTTTACTTGCGTCTGTCGTGCGTTGCGTCCACGACGCTGCGTCTAAAGACGCGAATGTGAACGTAGCCTTACAACTACGGTACTTTTCCAAACTTCTGCATGCAAACCAACATTCTGCTCAGCCAAATATTCATGTTGTCCTCTGTGGGGAGAGAGGAGATGGGCGCTGCATGACCCTCCTGATGTATATATGCAGCTGTGTGCCCAGATTGGTATTAAAGCGTAAAGTGTATGACCACTTATACAGAAAAGAAGGTTATTAAGACTGTAATGGGAACTCATTTACAGTCTACAGAATTATTCCTTTTCAGAGCAGATTTTTTTTTTTACCCTAATATTAGTAAATTGCTAAATTTGAAAAATTTTAGCAGCTTTGGGAAATCCCTATAATGCAGAGACCCCCAGCTGTAACCTTTAGGGAAAACTGGCAGTAAGTTTTGAATTTCCCTGCAGCGCCACCACAGGAGAAATAAGGCATTACACAATACTCATTCATATCAATGGGTTGCCTGTGTAATAAAGGACAGGTCTTCCAGAGTAAGAAACAATTTTGATTGTTTCTAAGGTCTTTTTTTTATCAAAATGTTCCATAGAAACTGATCTCCTCTATCAAGCAGGGTGGAGAGGGGAGTGGACTGCTCAAATAAAGAAGCCCAAGGCCACCAAATGTAAAACAATGTACTTGATACGACTCTGTTGTCATTGTCATTTTGTCTTCTCACGCTTCTTCCAGAGATCTCCGGACTTCTCCAACTGCCTGTACCTATGCAAGCTGTGCTCCGTACACATCGAGAACGTCCAAGGAGCCCACAAGCATATAAAGGAGAAACGACACAAAAAGAACATACTGGTAAAATATCCTATGTAGCCTTGATAATCTATCTTTATTGATGGTTTAGGTCTAGCAGTACCTGATTGTTCTCTCTCTGTTACATTCGTCTTGTATCAGTCTTGCATGCAAGTTGCTGCATGGAAAAGTTATGGCTGCGGTTCTATCTGATCGAGGGCAACATGTACAAGGAGTTTATATGTTTTCCTTAGGTTACTGGGTTTTCTCTGGGTAATCGGATCTCCTTTTACCCTCCGAAATACTACTGATAACTGAGTTATTTAACCCCTTCCCAACAAGGCGATTTTTCTCCCCTTCTTTGAAGAGCCATAACTTTTTTTTTTTTCTTTTTCCATCCAGTATATCCATTGGAGGTTTTGTTTTTTTGCTGAGTGAGATCATCCATTTCATTATTTAATGTACTAGTAAGCAGGAAAAAAAAATCCAAGTGCAGTGAAATTACAAAAAAATAAAGATAAAAAATAAATAACTACCGTATGTATTGTATATATATTTTTGTGGGTGGTTATTTTTACAGCATTTATTATATTGGTAAAAGTGACCTGTTAATTTGATTCTCCAGGTCTGTATGATTACAGTGATACCAAAAATGAATATTTTTTTATTTTTTTTTATTAATGCAGAAATTATGTCGCCATTTTACGAGACATATATTGGTTTCATTTTTCATTTGATGGAGCTGTGTGAGGGCTTGTTTTTTTGCTCCCCGAACTGATGTTTTTATTGATTCCAATTTTATGTAGCTAAGATGTATTGTTCTCTTCTTACTGCATTTTTTGCAGTCTGGCAAAAAAAAAATATCACCATTCTGTTGTTTTGATTTTTTATTCTCATTACAGTGTTTACCGATTGGGTTGATTCATTTTATATCTTGCTAGGTCAGAATTTTACAGGTGTATTTTTTTTTAATAGGGGGAAAGAAGGCGAGTTAAATTTTTAATATTTTTATATTTTTTTTCCCTATTTATAAAACACTTTTTTTTTTTTTTACTGTGTTTTATTTTTTTCCTTATGGAACCTGATCCTGTGATCATCTAATATCATGCTATACACATCAATACCCCAGTACCACTGTGTATAGCAAAAATCAGTGTCCTATGAGCACCAGCCACAAGCCGGCTAGCATAGGAGTGCCGTCATGATATGCACAGTGGTCTTCCGCAGACCACCAGCTGTCATGGCATCCCATTGGCACCCTGAGATGGCATCATGTGAGCATCGACGGGGATCTCTCCCGATTTCAGACTTCTGATTCTTTTGTCTCTTCTTCCGACAACTTTGTAAAGTATGCGTTGGCGGTAATTGACAGTTTTCTCAGAGAGAACACAGGAGCTCGGACAACTGAGTTCTCCTGTGTATGGGAGAGATATCTGGCTGTCGACAGAACAATCGGCTGAAGCATTCTTCTGTCAACAGCCATCTAACGTGTTTGTCCGGCCTTAAGGTACCTTCACACTCAACGATATCTCTAGCGATCCGTGACGTTGCAGCGTCCTGGATAGCGATATCGTTGAGTTTGACACGCAGTAGCGATCAGGATCCTGCTGTGCCATCGTTGTTCGGAGCAGAAAGTCCAGAACTTTATTTCGTCGCTGGACTCCCGCAGACATCGCTGAATCGGCATGTGTGACGCCGATTCAGCGATGTCTTCACTGGTAACCAGGGTAAACATCGGGTTACTAAGCGCGGGCCGCGCTTAGTAACCCGATGTTTACCCTGGTTACCAGCGTAAACGTAAAAAAACACAAACACTACATACTTACCTTCCGCTGTCTGTCCTCCGGCGCTGTGCTTCTATGCACTGTGAGCGCCGGCCAGCCGGAAAGCAGAGCACGCCGGGGGACAGACACCGGAAGGTAAGTATGTAGTGTTTGTTTTTTTTACGTTTACGCTGGTAACCAGGGTAAACATCAGGTTACTAAGCGCGGCCCTGCGCTTAGTAACCCGATGTTTACCCTGGTTACCAGGGGACCGGCATCGTTGGTCGCTGGAGAGCGGTCTGTGTGACAGCTCTCCAGCGACCAAACAGCGACGCTGCAGCGATCGGGATCGTTGTCTGGCTCGCTGCAGAGTCGCTAAATGTGACGGTACCTTTAGTCTGATCTGTATATAAGAAGGGAATGATTTGCTTAAGGGTCATCCTAAGGCCAAGAAATTAGGTGGTTATTGTACTCTAAGGAGAGCAGATATCCGAAAGCAGACTGGAACCTGCAAAAAGATCTGGTCCCAACCTGAGCGACAGGATCAATGTTCACCATACTGGGAGACAATGGCGTTTGTTGATCCACGGCTGTACAATGGTAAATAAAGGATCAAAGATCTCAGGTTGGGACCAGATCTTTTTGCATCCTTTATTTACCATTGTACAGCCGTGGATCAACAAACGCAATTGTCTCCCAGTATGGTGAACATTGATCCTGTCGCTCAGCAGGCCACTGTTTCAAGGTCTTAAGTAGACGCCAGCACTTGGCTCTTGTGCCAGATAGATGGCACAAGGGTTTAATATCAATGCATTAAACCCATTCTTGTGTACCCTCAATTTGAGGATTTTGCAGGTGCATGATGTATGAGGGCACAGATGTCATTACTTACTAATGTGAATTAATTTGCAGGAGAAGCAGGAGGAGAATGAATTGCGCTCGCTTCCACCTCCGTCAGCGGCTCAGATCGAAGCGTTGGGTGCGGCTTTGGTGAATGCAGCAAAGGAGCATGGGATATCTCAGGAGGACTTCCTGTCTAGGCAGGAAATCGTTATCGAGATGGAGAAAATTATACAGATTAAATTGCCCGGTATGTATTTTTTAAATGGTGCCATCGGTGGAAAATTTCATTTAATTTCCCTCTTGGGTTGGGAGATGACATGGAAGTGATCTTTTTGTTTTAAAAGAACAGACATATACAAAAGAGTATACAGACATTACAGCACGGGACCACAGCTGATTCTTTTTGTGGGGCAAAACATTTCACTGACTGTTTATAAGCAATGTTTCTCCTAAGCCTCATTGGGGGACACAGACCGTGGGTGTATGCTGCTGAATCTAGGAGGCTGACACTAAGGCTACTTTCACACTTGTGTCGTGTGGCATCCGTCGCCATCCGTCGTTTTGGACAAAAAACGGATCCTGCAAATGTGCCCGCAGGATGCGTTTTTTGCCCATAGACTTGTATTGCTGACGGATCACGATGGATGGCCACACGTTGCGTCCATCGTGCACTGGATCCGTTGTGTTTTGGCGGACCGTCACAAAAAAAAGTTCAATGTAACTTTTTTTGTACGTCGCGTCCGCCATTTCTGACCGTGTATGCGCGACCGGAACTCCGCCCCCTCCTCCCTGGGACATAGACTGGGCAGCGGATGCGTTGAAAAACTGCATCCGCTGCCCACTTTCTGCACAATTTTCACAACGTGCGTCGATATGTCGGGCCGACGCATTGCAATGGCCCCGTACCGACGCAAGTGTGAAAGAAGCCTAAGTGATATAAATAAAGTTCTCTCCTCCCCTGCAGTATACACCCTCCTGCTGGCTCTCAGCTAACCAGTTCTTGCTTAGTGTCTGTAGGAGGCACTTGGGTCTGGTTCAGACACCAACATTTTTATTTTACTTTTTACTTTTCTGTAAATTTTTATTTTTTAATTAACAGAGTGAAGGGGGCGACGGATCCTTTCAAGGTTCCGATCTCCCCCGAATCATCAACAGGCGAGCAAGTGGAGTATACCTCCCCGTACCCTCTCCTGTGACGTGGGAAGCCATGCCTGAGCTCACTTCAGGGGCGACGGTTCCTTTCATGGTCCCGATCTCCCCACACCAGCAGCAGGCGACCACATGGAGTGTCACCTCCATGTATCCTTTCCTGGAGCCAGGCCTAATGCCGGACAACTGGCCCTGTCCACCCGGGGGCTGAACTCCGTGAATGTACAGAGGCCCCTCTCTATGGCCTCCGAGCAGCCCCCACTGTCCCACCACTGTGAAAGCGGATGGCACAAGGAGGCGGACGGTTCCTCTCCACCTCCCTAACAAAGGGATGATGGATTGAGGTTTATCCCTCTATCCCTGCACCGTCCACGCTGCAATACCCGACCTGCAGCAGAACAGTAGAGTGCGTGCGCTTTCCTCGGCGGTGAAACCCAGTCATCGCGGCAGCTCCATGCCGGGACGCGAACCGATGGTGAGTGGATCAGCGATGGGCCTCTGCAGCGGGATATTCACATGCTGACAGGCAGCCTCAGCTTCCCTGTGGCCCACCTCCCTGATGTAACGCTCCGGCCGGCTGCAAAAATGTAGCCCCCGGCTTCAGCCGATGTGTAGGCCGCATTCCGGAAGCCGCGCCCGCACTATGGCGCGCTAAGGCGGCTCCGCCAACCTTTTCTGGCGCTTCTTCCCTGGCACAGGAGGGATCTCTTCCCTTGGCAAGGCGGGTATTGCTCACGCCAGCTGCAGAAATTTAGGCCCCGGCTTGGGCCTATTCATGGAAGTCACGAGGCTCCGCCCACATAGCTTTTGTGGCTCTGCCCACCAAATTGGCGCCTCTTGCTCTGTGCGAGACTTTACCACCTCTGCAACTTCGGTGGCCATCTTGGTCCACCCTGCCAGCACACACACACACACACACACACACCTGCATAAAGTTACAGGACCAGTATTCCTGGTCTTAAAGGAACATGACCAGTATTCCCTGGTCTTAAAGGCACATGACCCGTATTTTCTGATCTTAAAGGCACATGACCAGTATTCTCTGGTCTTAAAGGCGCATGACCAGTAATACCTTTTCTTAGGGAAGCATAACCAATATTTCCTGGTCTTAAAGGCGCATGACCAGTATTCCCTGGTCTTAAGGGTACATGACCAGTATTCCCTGGTCTTAAGGGCACATGACCAGTCCGAAGTCGGTCACCCTAAGTGAGCTGAGGAGCCCTCCGCCGCCGATCCCAGCTTATCCCGGAGTACCTAGTTCCCTGAGTGGGCTTTGTCACTACCGCAACCCATGGATTCTCTGACAAGAGATTGAATCCCTCCGTGAACGCTCTGTGGCTCGGAGTGCTCGCAGGACCAATATAGATGTCCCTTTCCTTCATGCGAGCCGTCGGCTAGCAGGGGCCGCAAGTATTCTAGAAACGTACAGGCGTCTAGAAACGTACATGCGCCTAGAAAACGGAAGTTTCATTTCCTGATCCCTCAGCAATGATTTGCTGAGAACAAGTCTCTGAATATGGATCGGATATTGCCTTGGTTCTGGACTCACCAGAACTTCAGAAAAGGATGGATTTGCCTATTTATATCATCAACCAATGTCTGTAGATTGACGAGGACTTCGGTTCTACTCTAGATCACGCAGCGTCCCTCATAAGGAAACTAAACTCCCTCGCAGAGCATTTGCCATTCACCCGGACAGGGAGCGTCCGGATAAGCGATCCACTGGACAGAATCCTCTGCAAGCACGGTATCCTTTTTTCAGCCAATATGCAAACATGCGGGGAGTCCACTCCACGTATACCCACCTAAGATGTGAGATGCCATGCTTGGCCTGATTCTTAAGGGTGAGGGGTCCTTTTAAAGGGCACCGATCTCCCCACACCATCGATAGATGAGCACTCTGTATCCTCTTCTACAGCCAGGCCTAACGCCGAACAACCAGCCCTGTCCACCAAGGGACCTTAACTCTGTGGATGTACAGAAGCTCCCTTTCTCCTTCGCCACATTGGGGGACACAGAACCATGGGTGTTATGCTGCTGCCACTAGGAGGCTGACACTAAGTTGAGACAAAAAAAGTTCGCTCCTCCCATGCAGTATACACCCTCATGCTGGCTTCCAGAGACCCAGTTCCAGCTTAGTGTCCGTAGGAGGCACACAAGGTCTGCTATTCAGACCAGAATTTCTCTTATTTTTTTATTTTTTACTATTTAACTTTTTTACCCGGATGAAGGGGTGACGGAATCTTTCAAGGCTCTGATCTCCCCGAACCAACAACAGGCGAGCATGGAGAGTGTCGCCTCTCCGTATCCTCTCCTGCAACGTGGGATGCCACTGCCTGAGCTGATTCTAGGGGCGACGGACCCCTTCAAGGGCACCGATCTCCCCTCCTCCCTTAACAGATGAGCACTGGAGTGTCACCTCCACGTATCCTCTTCTGCAGCCAGGCCTATTGCCGGACATTTTGCCCTGCCCACCAGGTTATACCCTCGGGTGCTCTGAGGCACCCTACATCGTGGCATCCGTGCAGCCCCCACTGCATCAACACTGAAAAAAGCGGATGATGGAAGGTGGATAGAGGCTCCCCCAACCCTGCACCTTCCTAACTACCCCGGGCACAGCTCTGACCTGCGGCATCTGCCATCCCCTTCATATCGGGGTAAGTGCATCGGGAGTGGTCGTTTTCACGGTGGTCCGCGGGTGCACGCCGGCCGAAGCCATAAATTTAGTCCCCGGCTTCGGCCTAGTGCTTGCCGCATTCCGATAGGCCCCGCCCACCGCTCACATCACTCTTGCGGCTCCGCCCCCAGACCTGGCGCTTCTCGCTCCTTGCGAGACTACTTCCCAACTCTCGGCAGCCATCTTCCCCCACTGCACAGCAGCTCCGGCCGCCTTCTGCACGTGTCAGCACTCCTGGATGCCGGTCTTCCCCTACTCAGCGCCACCTCATAAGATTGCGGGACACAGGACCTGGGTAAGGAGACGACACTAGGTGCTTCTCTGCAGCTTTACCCCACATCTCTTCCACTAGCAGTGTTTTTTTACTTATATTGGGGTACATCATGTCGCCGTCAAGGGCTAAAAAGACTACAAAGGTACATACCACCTTTTTTACTGCGTGTACCACCTGCCAGGCTCCTCTCCTTCGGCCTCAAAGCCCCCCTCTCTGCTCAGCCTGTGATGCCCAATGTGCACAGGAGCCCTCTGCCGCTACCGAGCCCCAGTGTATCTAGACCCCCCGAGTGGCCCGCGTCACTGTCGCAATCCATGGCTTCATTGGCCAAAGCGATTGAATCCCTTCATGACCCCTCTGGGGAGCGGGGCACTCGTCAACCTGGGTTAAGAGACCCCTCCCTTACAGGGGAATCATCGGCCAGCAGGGGCCGCTCTCACCTGAAGGAGGTACGGACATCCAAAAAACAGATCCGCACTACCTCTCCTGAGCATTCACCACGCCATTCAGCCTTTGATAGCTCCACTTCTCGCTCACCCTCTCCAGGGGTTCGCAGCGATCATGACTCTGAGTATGAGTCTGAGGCATCCTTGGACCCGGATTCTCCGGAGTTTCAATCGACTGTGGATTCCCTCATTGAAGCTATCAATCACCCGCTAAAGGTTGATGATGACCCTAATTCGGCTCCGGATCATGCGGTATCTTTTACAAGAACCAAGCGATCCCATAGGATGTTCGCCTCTCATCTGGATTTTTTAGATATAGTCCGGCGACACAGGGAGCGACCGGATAAGCGCTTTCCGGGAAAAAAGGCCCTGGAAACGAAGTATCGCTTTTCCGCAGATCTTGTCAAAGATTGGACGGAACCTCCACTAGTAGATCCTCCGGTATCGCGTTTGGCTACCAAAACGCTTTTATCCGTACCTGATGGGGCTTCAATTAAAAATCCTACAGAACGCCAAATAGATTCCTTGGCTCGCTCAGTATATGAAGCCTCAGGTTCATCTCTTTCCCCTTCCTTCGCTGCGGCATGGGTCGCAAAAGCAATGGTTTTCTGGGCAGATTCCCTTGCACAATTCATTCAGGACCAGGCTCTTTTGTCTGAGGCAGCGGATCTCGCCAAACAAATCGCTATGGCTGGAGACTATGTGATGTACGCGTCTTTAGATGCAGCAAACTGCTGCAATTGCTGCCTCAAACGCTGTCACCACTAGGACAGCACTATGGCTCAGAGAGTGGCGCGCTGATTCCTCTTCTAAAAAGTCTTTGATTTCTCTGCCTTTTCAGAGTTGACGTCTGTTTGGAGAAAAATTAGACCAGCTTATTTCCGATGCTACAGGAGGGAAAAGCAAATTCCTCCCGCAGCACAGGCCAAAAACTGCTTTACAGCGTCGGCAACATTTTCGCTTTCAGCCCTTTCGCAGTAGCCCATTCTGGTCCTCCTCCACAGCCTCATCCAGATCAGAACGATCTCCACGTACAGAGAGAGACCCTCGGCCCTCATACAGGCCAAATCAGTCCTGGCGAGGTAAGCCTAGGCAACCCAGAACCAGGGGATCCAGGCCCTCCAGATTTCCTTCACAATGACTCAGGGAGTTTTCCGGTTGACACCACCAAAGTAGGCGGACGCCTGCTTCTCTTTCAACATGTCTGGCTTTCCGTCATCCACGATGAATGGGTCAGAGACCTGGTGTCTTCTGGTTACAAAATAGAATTCTCCGCCCCCCCTCTGGCAGGGTTTTTTCCCTCTCGTCTCCCAAGTTCAGGAGCTCAGTCTCGCGCACTTCACCGCGCCATCGTCTCTCTCCGCTGAAACGGGGTCATTGTTCCGGTTCCAGAACACGAGAGATTCAAAGGTTTTTACTCAAATCTCTTCGTCTTTTCCAAAAAACGAAGGGACAGTGCGCCCTAGTTTGGATCTAAAGCTCCTAAACAAGTATGTAAAGGTCCGTCACTTCAAGATGGAATCCCTGTGGTCGGTCATTTCCTCAATGGAGAGAGGAGAGTTTCTAGCATCAATAGACATCAAAAATGCTTATCTCCATATCCCAGTCTTCCCGCCACATCAAAGGTTCCTGCGTTTTCCCATCCAGGAGGACCATTTTCAATTCACGGCCTTACCCTTCGGCCTTGCCACCGCGCCCAGGGTATTCACAAAGGTTATGGCGGCGGTCATGGCCATTCTTCACTCCCGAGGAGTAGTCATGTTGCCATACTTAGGACGGACCTTTGATCAGGAGGTCGTCTATCATGCCTGCGAAGCAAGCGTCCGCATTACCCTGGATACTCTTTCACGCCTGGGCTGGCTGATCAACTTGGACAAGTCCTCCCCCGTTCCAGCCCGACGGATCTCCTTCCTAGGCATGATCCTGGACACGTCCAAGGGGCTGGTCCTGCTTCCTCGGTCCAAGGCCCAAGCGCTTCAGGAGGGAATCCGGACGCTTTGCTGTCCCTTTCCTCATTCCATTCGGTTTGCCATGAGGATCCTGGGGAAAATAGTGGCTTCAATGAAAGCGGTTCCTTTCGCCCAACTGCATCTCCGCCCCTTACAACAGGCTCTGATGGACAATTGGGACAGGAGTCCCTTATCCCTCGATCGGCCATGTCCTCTGTCCCCATGGATCAAGCAAGCGCTCAAATGGTGGACTTTGGAATCATCTCTCAACCAGGGGAGGCCTTTTCTCTACCGACGCCAGTCTCCTCGGTTGGGGAGCGGTGTTTTGCCACCACACTGCCCAGGGCGTTGGACGATTCGGGAGTCTATCCTTCAGATAAACATCTTGGAGATTCGAACGATCAGATTTGCCCTGAGACATTTCCACTTCCTCCTCGCGGGTCACCCAATTTGAATTCAATCAGACAACGTCACAGCTGTGGCGTACATAACCATCAGGGGGGTACCCACAGCAGGGCGGCGAAGCGGGAGGTCTCCCACACTCTCAGTTGGGCCGACAACAACCGCTCCACCATTTCTGCAGTGCACATTCCAGGTGTCGAGAACTGGGCGGCGGACTTTCTCAGCTGTCAGGGTCTCGCCTCGGGGGAGTGGGAACTCCATCCGGATGTCTTCCAGCAGATTTGCCTTCGCTGGGAGACTCTGGACGTGGATCTGATGGCGTCCAGACTGAACGCAAAAGTTCCCAATTTCATAGCACGTTCTCGGGATCCCCAGGCCATCGGGGTGGACGCACTGATATCCCCATGGCATCGGTTCCACTTCCCGTACGTGCTTGCTCCGCTTCCTTTACTACCGAAGGTGATCCGAAAAATTAAGATGGAGGGGGTTCCTTTGATCCTAGTCGCCCCAGATTGGCCACGTTGTGCGTGGTACACGAAGCTCGTTCAACTCGTATTCAACATTCCCTGGCGGCTACCAGATTGACCAGATCTGCTTTGCCAAGGGCCGATCTACCACCAGAGCTCAGGGGCCCTACGTTGAACGGCTTGGCTGTTGAAACCTGGATCCTAACTCAAGCTGGTTTCTCCCAGCAAGTCATTGCCACCATGATAAGCGCTCGCATCTATCACCGCACCTGGAAAACATTCTTCTCGCAGACTTCATGGTCGTCCTCCTCGTTTTTTCAATTCCCTCCATTCTGGAATTTCTCCAGTCCAGCTTGGATTCCAGTCTGGCGCTCAGTTCCCTCAAGGGTCAGATCTCGGCATTATCCGTGTTGTTCCAACGTAAGATTGCTGCTAACTTGCAAGTCAGGACTTTTGTTCAGGGGGTATCTCACGTAGTACCCCCCTATAGAATGCCGTTAGAGACTTGGGATCTCAATTTGGTCCTGAGTGTTCTTCAGGAGTCCCCTTTTGAACCTCTGAAAGATGTCTCGCTGATTGTTCTCTCCTGGAAGGTCGCTTTCCTTGTGGCAGTAATCTCTATCAGGCGAGTCTCAGAGTTGGCCGCCCTTTCCTGCGGAGCGCCCTTCCTTTCCTTCCACCAGGACAAAGTGGTCCTACGTCCATCTCTGTCTTTTCTTCCCAAGGTGGTCTCATCCTTCCACCTTAATGAAGATATCGTTCTTCCCTCCTTCTGTCCACAGCCAAGACATAGGGTTGAAAAGGCCCTTCACACCTTGGACGTGGTAAGGGCTCTCAGGAGGTACATTTCTAGGACTGCCCCCTTCCGCAAATCTGACTCCCTCTTTGTGCTCCCTGAGGGTCACAGAAAGGGTTTAGCCGCTTCTAAAGCCACGATAGCCATATGGATCCGATCAGCTATTCAAGAATCTTATCGGGTCAGGGGCAGACCAGACCTATCCTGGCGGGGATTAGGGCACACTCAACTCGGTCGGTGGGTGCTTCTTGGGCCATTCGGCACCAGGCATCGGCAGAGCAGGTTTGCAAAGCCGCAACATGGTCCAGCCTGCATACTTTCACGAAGCACTACAATGTCCACACTCAATCTTCTGCGGATTCGGCCCTTGGCAGACGTATTCTGCAAGCAGCCGTTGTTCATTTATAGTCAGTTGGTACACGGAGTTATTTGGTTATATTGTTCCCCACCCAGGGACTGCTTTGGGACGTCCCACGGTCTGTGTCCCCCAATGAGGAGTAGGAGAAATAGGAATTTTTGTGTACTCTCCGAGCCATTCATTGGGGGACACAGACCGTGGGTGTATGCTGCTGCCACTAGGAGGCTGACACTAAGTGATAAAAAGAAAGTTATCTCCTCCCCTGCAGTATACACCCTCCTGCTGGCTCTCAGCTAACCAGTTCGGTGGAAAAGCAGTAGGAGATCAATAAACAATATATGAGCGTATAACATGTCACATTATATATAAGAATATAGCATGTTAAATTATAAAATAAGCACAAGCTAATAATAGGGTGGGAGCTGTGTCCCCCAATGAATGGCTCGGAGAAAAGGATTTTACGGTGAGTACACAAAAATCCTTATTTTACCTGAAAGAAAGAATCAGATGTGCTCCCGTATTGTCCTGTCTGTATCCTCTGTTTTGCTTCCTCCCTTGCCCAGTAGCTGTGGTATGATCAGACCATGTTCCTGCATGGTCGAACACGACCATTACACAGTACACAGCAGGGGCACATTTATAAGATTATCTCAGCATTGGAACATTTTATTTAATCACATCCAATTGTGGAAATTATTACTATTCCAAGATCTATTGATTATAATGTTGATTAAAATTAACTTTGTTCACGGGAAAACCCCTTTAAATTTCCTAAATGTTTTGTTTTAGAAATATTCCATAGATATTGATTACTTATCTGTAAAACTGTTTCCTGCATCCTGTCCTTCTCTTTTCTAGAGTGCTCGCTGAGATTGTACGGATCTTCACTAACTAGATTTGCATTCAAAATGAGCGACATTAACATAGATGTAAAGTTTCCACCTAAGGTATGTGTAATCGTAAATGGAAATAATGTCAGTTCATAGATAATTGCATTCCTCATCTTTGGAATGGAAGCCCTATTGAATAAAGACCAGTTTTAAAGGGGTTGTCTGATGAGGATAAATCCCAGCCATAGACACTATTAGCCCAGACTTTGAGCCAGAGCAGAACATTTTGTATTTATTAGGTACTTAAAGGGATGTTTTTGTAAATTAGCTTTAAAGTAGAGAATGTGATAAAAATACCTGTATTCACCTGGTAATTCCTCCCACCGCTTTTGTGGTCCAGCTGGTCTCTGTGTGCTATACCCATTTGTCCACTGCTGCCAATCACTGGTCTCAGCTGTTTATCTTTTAAGTTCTAAATGAGTGTTATCAGATAGTTTTCAATGGGGTCGTGCACTTCTTCGCCCTGTATGACGTTGCCCAATCATAAACAGACAGCAACACAGCAGAAAAAGAACACGCCCCCATTATCTCTCAGGTTTCTCATTGTGTGAGATGTAATGATACGGTTCTGATATCCTGGTCTAAACTCCTGCATGATTAGAAAGTTCAGGGAGATTAGAGCACAGGTGACTCGCACCTTTCAGATAAGGTCCCTGCGGGACAGGGACAGCACAGCTGAGTTTACCTGTGTCACGTTACAAATCCTTATTTTACTGAACATGTAATCATTTTTGTTTCAGATGAGCCAGCCAGACGTTTTAATCAAGGTTCTAGATATTCTGAAAAACTGCTGTAAGTCATTTTATCTTTCTTGAGCTAATTTGTTATCTCTGTGGGCTCTATTTAGGATGAGAATATGAGATCTATTCTTTTAGACTACTGTTATATTTATGCTTAAAGGGGTCATACAGCATCTCGCATTTATGCACCCGGAGGTAAGAGGCGCTGCTCATGTTGCATTGACTCCTATCTTGCCCCATCTCGTGCACAGTTTACAGATACTATGCACAGTTTACAGATACTATGCATTTGTGCTATTATAATTAATAGGTGCAACAGGTGCATGATACCTGGCGGGCTTGCGTCAGACTTGCCATAGATGCCACGTGGACAGGCCCTCTCGCCTCCTGGGGCGGAAGTAAGAGGTGCTGGATGATCCCTTTAAACTGTGTGTAAATCAGGATTCTCGTTTCTCATGTCATGTTTTTCCTCTCACTGATTCCAGCTGACTTTGTAGAAGTTGAATCTGATTTCCATGCAAAGGTTCCTGTTGTGTTTTGCAAAGACAAGAAGAGGTATGTTTCTGCCCCTGATGATTGATGCATACCATTAATTAGTGTTACTTTAACATCATTTTGCTTTTGGTTCCAAAATGCTGTGCTCTGAAGACATATATGTATGGTAGTGGGAACATTTTTTGTTTTGCTATTCAGTTACGTGTATTTTCCGCAGCAGAATCAGGTTTAGCCTGTCATTTTAACTGCTGAAAATACACCTCAGATGTGTAAATCCGCCCAGTGATTAACGCTACAGCTATTCAATGAGACCATTTCTTATGGTTTTCTCTCCACTGGCAGATAAAGGCAGATACAATTTTGAAGCGAATCCATCAGAATACAAGCTGAGTCTTGTATTCCTAGGTCTGATATGGATGCTACATTTACTTTGAAAGTCCATGCCACAATAGCTGAATATTCCTATATGAAAGTTTAGCTCAATGTCTTTCCACCTAGTCGGATTGACAGCCCCTCAGTGTCCCTCCTCCCTGCTGCTGCTAAGATCTCACACTGCTCAGTATAAGCTGAAGCCTTTAGTCAGGCTGGGCAGGTGGGCGGACGGAGACTGCATACACTAGGACTCATAAGCAATTTTTTTGTATTGCAGAACTAATAAAATGTTTTCATCTTAATCCCTTCCTATCCCATGATGTGCTTGTACTTCCGAGGACGGATATATGGAGCAGGCTCAGGAGCTGAGACTGCGCTTCAAAAAAGGCAAATGCCGGCTATGTCACACAGCCATCACTTACCTGAGACAGCTCCAGTCATTGCTGTTTAACCATTTAAATGCCTCTGTAAGAGGCACAATTACAGACTGCCGTGGGTTGATAAATGTCCCCTTTGCCAGTCTCAGGCTGGACTTCATAGAAATCGTGAATTTTTATATTAAACCATCTACTGCATTACTACAGCAATGGATGACATATAACAAATGATCACAGGTTCAAGTTCCGTAGGAGGGACTAAAAAAAAATAAAAATAAAATAGATTGAACAGAAATGTAAAATTTTTTTTTCCACCCCCAGTGGATTTTTTTGCAAAGTGAGTGCCGGAAATGACACAGCGTGCCTTACCACTGAATTATTGGCAGCAGTGGGCAGACTGGAGCCTGCCCTCATCCCATTGGTGTTGTCTTTCCGCTATTGGGCAAGAGTAAGTAATAATCTCAGGACATTGTAGAAACTATAGAATTGCAGAATCAGGATTCATATTTATATGTGATGTCCCTCGTCTTTTACAGCTATGCCACATTGACTGCCAAGCAGAAGGTGGGATCCCATCTTACTCTTTTGCCTTAATGGTGGTATTTTTTCTCCAGAAAAGACAGCCACCAATCCTTCCAGCATACTTAGGATCCTGGGTAAGCACTCAGTATATATGTATACATTCCTTATACTACACCATGTGCAGTTGTGATATCCCCATCTCTACCGGGTCTCAATAGGTAGACGGCTTTGAAACCAAGAGGCTTGATGATTACCACTTAAAGGGGGTTTCTGACGAGAAATACGCGGAATGGGAATACAGACAGGGAAGCAGCGACGGCAAAAATATGGGAATGGATGGACGGGGAAGGACTGAGAACCACAGGAGGAATGCAGGATCTGAAGCCGAGAACAGGAGGAATAAAGAGAAGCATGGAAAGGCAAGTGATGCTGCAAAAGGGAGTGAGTTAAATAGACGGCCTTTTGATCTGTAGCTCATTTACGTCCACATTTGATGGCGGCGACACACAGCGTGAATGGCTTATCAAAGAATTGAAAGGGTTGTTGGGCTCTCTGGAGCAGCACAGCTCCACCTTTGTGTATTCCGATGCAGTGGCTTGTAGGATAAGTCATAGATGTCCGGTAGATGTGGGTCCCACCACTGGGACCTGCATCCATGTTGAGAATTTGTCTTGTCTCTGGTCGTTGGAGACAGAGAGTTTGGCCTCACAAAAAGCTCCAAAAATTTTTGAGCATGCTTACCGTACAATTTTTGGAGCGTTGCATCCAGACATAGGATACACCTTTTCCCTACCCTCAATTGCAGAGCACAGGAGCTATGAAAGCCGGTCTTTCCGCAAATCATGCAATATGTGCTGTAGTTCTCGATGGTGGTGATGGGGGAGGTAATTCAGGGGATGGAAGACCCCCTTTATGCTACATAAATGTTAATGTTTAGAGAATGCTCTTGGATCTGTCCTACAATGTAGATTACGTCTAGACTAGCTGATCACTTCAAGATGCACGATCTATTTTGACTTTTCTTAATGCTTTTTGTCTAGAGCCGCTTGGTGTTTGAACAGTCTCACCAGGTATCTCTCGGGCAGCTGTGGTTGGAGTTGCTTAAATTTTACACATTGGAGTTTGCAATGGAAGAATATGTGATCAGCGTGCGAGTACAAAGCATGCTAAGCAGGGAAAACAAGAACTGGCCAAAAAGACGAATAGCCATAGAAGGTAAATACTCATCGTCTCATGTCTTGGTCTTTCAGTTTATTGGTTCACATCATGTTGGATCCTACATTGGCGGTACATGTCGGGAGACTCTCCAGACTTATACCTCTAAGGCCACGTTCACACAACCATGTTCCACTTTCTGAATACGGACCACAGTGTTCGGACGGGCAACAATCAACTGAACATCCTTATATATTTGGCTGTTTAGTTTGGGTCAGGAGACCCGTGGGCAGTCCGTACATAGTTATCTGTACTTGGCCTTTGAAAGACAGATGTGTGCAACCAGCCTAAGCATTTTTCCTGCTTATTCAACAAGACCTAGGCTCCAAGTGTGGTGTGAAAGCAGCATAGTAGCATAAGATTGAATGTCTTTTCCCTTAAAGGAACAATGCAGGTTGCAGTCACCCTGGCTGAAGTGAAGATTTAGAAAGGGAGGTTGTGCAGACATGTCTCTGTTTAAAAAAAAAAATTGTGCTAAGTTTATAACATATTTCCTATTGATAGGTTATCTTTAGCCACGGGTCGGACCGCTGGAACCCCCATTGGTATCATTCATTGACACCAATCAGACATCTTGAAAATGGCGAGGAACCGAAACACAAAATACAGTATAAAATTGCAGAAAATGTTCTTTATACAATGAGACAACTTATTGTACCTTTACTTACTAACCAGGAAAATTGGCAGCTTTTTTTTATTTTTAAACCACATGACCCCATCCTCAGCCATGGTCCCCTGGAAGTTATTCATGGCCACTGCAGATTATGACTCCAGCACTATTTTCACATAAGCTCAGCATGAGGCAAACCGATGCCGTAGATGACAAAACTTCATACATTTCTGTTTTCTTTAGATCCTTTTGCACTAAAGAGGAACGTCGCAAGGAGTCTCAACAGCCAGATGGTGTACGAGTACATACTGGAGCGTTTCCGTGCAGCCTACAGATATTTTGCTCGTCCGCAAAGAAATGAGAAGAGCAAATCCAAAACCGAGACTAGAAAAAGAGGAAAGTCTCACAGCCAGAAATCTGAGGATCCCGTGGATAATGGTAGTCTCCAGGAGGGTGAAAGTGATGGAGGTGAGGTAGAAAGCAATGACTCGGAGACCAAGGGTTGCAATAATTCTGAAAAAGACATCAGGGACACCATGGAAGGACTACTTGTGAGTGACGAGGAGGGAGATCATTCCACCTCTTCTCAGGAGCTGGGTATGGATTTGCTTTGTTTGTCGGAGACAGACCAGATATCTGAAGCTTTATGGGTTACGGGAAGCAGAAAATATAATGGAAAAGACTCCCCAGCAGTTATGGATGGTGATGATGACGATACTACTACTACTGAAGGAAATTGTGCATCAGAAACGGCATGCTCTCTGCAAAACGGGCTTGATGAGTGCACCTCAGCTACCTCACTTCACGAAACCTTGAAGAATGAAGGAAACATTGCTGACGACGAATTGCATTATATCTTTGATAAGCTTATATTAACTTCTGGAAAGGTAAGAAAGTGTAAACAAAAACAAACAAAAAAAAAGCCGTACAGTCCACAGAAGCGGGTGCAAAAAAAAAAAAAAAAATCCTTCAAAGATATTAGTCAGGCAAAATCCACCACGTAGGGAAAAAAATAGAGGCAATATTATAGGGGTCACTTATTCAAGGTGTTCATAGTCAGAAGAATATTGAAAAAAAATGCAAAAAAAAAATATAGTTACTGGCCAGAACAACCTACAGAGGCAAGTATGCTGCGGCTGCACTACATACCTATAGCTACCAATTGATAAAAATGAAATATCGTATATACTCGAGTATAAGTCGACCCGAGTATAAGCCGACCCCCCTAATTTTGCAACAAAAAAACTGGGAAAACTTATTGACTTGAGTATAAGCCTAGGGTGGAAAATGCAGCAGCTACCGGTAAATGTCAAAAATAAAAATAGATACCAATAAAAGTAAAATTAATTGAGACATCAGTAGGTTAAGTGTTTTTGAATATCCATATTGAATCATGAGCCCCATATAATGCTCCATACAGTTCATTATGGCCCCATAAGATCAACATACAAAATAGGCCCCATATAATGCTCCATGCAGTTCTTTATGGCCCCATAAGATGTCCCATATAATGCTCCATTCAGTTCTTTATGGCCCCATAGATACCCCATATAATGCTCCATGCAGTTCTTTATGGGCCCATGTAATGCTCCATATAATGCTCCATGCAGTTCATTATGGCCCCATAGATGCCCCATATAATGCTCCATGAAGTTCTTTATGGCCCCATAGATGCCCCATATAATGCTCCATGAAGTTCTTTATGGCCCCATAGATACCCCATATAATGCTCCATGCAGTTATTTCCCCATAGATGCTCCATATAACGCTCCATGTAGTTATGGCCCCATAGATGCCCCATATAATGCTCCATGCAGTTATGGCCCCATAGATGCTCCATATAATGCTCCATGCAGTTATGGCCCCATATAATGCTCCATGCAGTTATGGCCCCATAGATGCCCCATATAATGCTCCATGCAGTTATGGCCCCATAGATGCTCCATATTATGCTCCATGCAGTTATGACGAGCAATCATATAAAACCCAAAATATATTTATTAGAAAATCTAAAATGCCACCAACCTGTGGCCACACCTAATAAACAAAACACACAAAAAACACCGTGCAAAATAAATGTAGGGGAACAAGACAATCCCTAAGAAATATACCTGTACTGATAGCTGCCTAACAGCGGGGGTTGGCACCCTAGGGGGAACGTTGTGGCGCCCCCACTCAACGATGGCTAACCCTAGGGTCCCTAGATCGCCCTAGTGGTACCAATGGGTCCCTCTACCCACACAATTGAGAATAAACTAAAGGAACCCCTGGACAGCTAGACAGATGACACACCTACCAATAGGGAAGCCTGGACCCCAACACCGTGCATATAAAAACATATGAGAACATGTGGTGGGCTTGTGATGAGTATTTATGATATCCAATAGACACCTGAACGATCTTGCTAAAAGTCAAAAAATTTTTTGATATTGGTATATATCTTGTAAGAGTACCAATCAATTAGGTCGTGCAAAGCAAGGTATTCGCTAGACATTAATCACATGATAGGCTGGCTACCTGATAAGTACATATTTGCCGTATAACCCTGCGCCTATATGCTTTAAGCAATTGAGAGAAAAAACACTAAAACACAGCGCCCTATGATGTATAAAGAGCTGTGCAGATGGTACTCATCGTCAGGTGTCACATCATCATCCCACTGCTGTCATTCGCCTCGATGCGTTTCGCCCCTCTGGCTCATCAGGAGGCCTGATCAATCTGTCATGTGTCTCGATAGTAGTCAACTTGTATCCTCTACTATCGAGACACTTGACAGATTGATCAGGCCTCCTGATGAGCCAGAGGGGCGAAACGCGTCGAGGCGAATGACAGCAGTGGGATGATGATGTGACACCTGACGATGAGTACCATCTGCACAGCTCTTTATACATCATAGGGCGCTGTGTTTTAGTGTTTTTTCTCTCAATTGCTTAAAGCATATAGGCGCAGGGTTATACGGCAAATATGTACTTATCAGGTAGCCAGCCTATCATGTGATTAATGTCTAGCGAATACCTTGCTTTGCACGACCTAATTGATTGGTACTCTTACAAGATATATACCAATATCAAAAATTGTTTTGACTTTTAGCAAGATCGTTCAGGTGTCTATTGGATATCATAAATACTCATCACAAGCCCACCACATGTTCTCATATGTTTTTATATGCACGGTGTTGGGGTCCAGGCTTCCCTATTGGTAGGTGTGTCATCTGTCTAGCTGTCCAGGGGTTCCTTTAGTTTATTCTCGATTGTGTGGGTAGAGGGACCCATTGGTACCACTAGGGCGATCTAGGGACCCTAGGGTTAGCCATCGTTGAGTGGGGGCGCCACAACGTTCCCCCTTGGGCGCCAACCCCCGCTGTTAGGCAGCTATCAGTACAGGTATATTTCTTAGGGATTGTCTTGTTCCCCTACATTTATTTTGCACGGTGTTTTTTGTGTGTTTTGTTTATTAGGTGTGGCCACAGGTTGGTGGCATTTTAGATTTTCTAATAAATATATTTTGGGTTTTATATGATTGCTCCACTTATTAGCCCAATACTGTTTGATATACGTTAGGATTTTCCATGCAGTTATGACCCCATAGTTCCCCCATATAATGCTCCATGCAGTTATGGCCCCATAGGTCCCCCATATAATGCTCCATGCAGTTATGGCCTTATAGAAGCCCCATATAATGCTCCATGCAGTTATGGCCCCATAGATGCTCCATATAATGCTCCATGCAGTTATGGCCCCATAGATGCCCCATATAATGCTCCATGCAGTTTTGGCCCCATAGATGCCCAATATAATGCTCCATGCAGTTATGGCCCCATAGATGCCCCATATAATGCTCCATGCAGTTCTTTATGGCCCCATAGACGCTCCATATAGCATTGTGCCACATGTAATGCTGCTGCTGCACTAAGAAAAAAAAAATCACATACTCACCTCTCGTCGCTGCCCGCTGCTCCTCAGCGTCCCGTCTCTCCGCACTGACTGTTCAGGCAGAGGGTGGCGCGCACTCTAATACGTCATCGCGCCCTCTGACCTGAACAGTCACTGAAGAGGACGCGGAAGACGAGGCGGCGGTGGAACGCGGAAAGGTGAATATGACATACTTACCTGCTCCCGGTGCTCCTGACGCGGTCCCCGCATGTCCCACGTCTCCGGCACCCGCAGCTTCTTCCTGTAGTGAGCAGTCACGTGGTACCGCTCATTACAGTAATAAATATGCGGCTCCACCCCTATGGGAGTGGAGTCCATATTCATAACTTTAATGAGCGGTACCACGTGACCGCTGAACAGGGAAAGAAGCTGCAGCGTCTGAAGACCGTGGGACATGTAGGGACCACGCCAGGAGCACTGGGAGCAGGTGAGTATTTGACAGGCGTCGCTCCCCCCTCACCCGCCGACCCCCCGCCTTCCATGACTCGAGTATAAGCCGAGAGGGGCGCTTTCAGCCCGTTGTTTTGGGCTGAAAATCTTGGCTTATACTCGAGTATATACGGTACCTTGCTTCAGAGGGGGATGGACACATTGGTGTTAATGAAAGTCTGTATTTGTAAAGCTACACAACATATGGAATATATCTGTGTGCAAAGTGCGCAGATTCACCCCTGGTACAATCCGCCTGTGTCAGATCCATCTGTCGGAGTATGAGTTGCTCACACTGCATGGGGTATGGTGTCAGGCGAGTATGATAACATTTCAGGAACCTGTTGCGCTCCGATGCCTATAAAAGTAATGTTAATATTAATTAGTCAGACTCCTGTTATTATACGAGGCTGGGATGTGACTCTGACATACACCCAGCCGACATCAGCGTTCAGTCGGAGTGGTGCCATACATGAGCCATCCTTATGGGAAGTGGTAGGAACTCAATAAGTAGATTGTTTTATTATGTTTTTATGCTGTTTTGTAGTGATTTTCGCTGTAGACATTTTTTACTTTTTCTTTTTTAAACATCTAGGCCTTCTAGTTATGCCAGATTTGCTGTGACTTGTGACTGACCCTATTCACATCACATTCATGACACACACTAAACATTTCCATAGGGCTGTATTGCCAGGTGAAGGACTTCATCAATACCCTGTAAAAACAACCATAAACATAGAATTACATAGCAGACCATATTATTGCTTTACATGTTTTACCTATGCCACAGCCTCCAGTAGCCATCATGGCAATGAAGGTGGAGGTCTCAAGTGGCCTGGTGCCTGCAGGGTACCTGCCCTCCTTCTTTTGCTGATGCCCACTGTCCGGGGGTGATCGGGTACCGTGAATGTCTGGTGGTGTTTTGTGAGGTTGATGCTCACCAGTGCCAAGAGGGAACTGAATATATTGACATCTTAGTACTGCTCCATTCATTGTATGTGGGACAGATGGATATGGCCAAGTACAGCTCTCAGCTATGGCCAAGTCCCATTGACAATGAATGGAGTGGAGGCCGAGCATGCATAATTCTGCCCCACTAAAGACGGGAGAGAGTCCCATTCTCAGGTTCACTGGGGGTCCCTATACTATCTACAGTTGGTTTGTTAACTATATAGATAATAATGGAAATAGTTGGGGTTAGTGAACTCTTACCTGCACAGGTGGGACGTCTGAGCTCTCTGGACCCCCACCAGTGTCACACGCCAGATAAAGTTATTTCTGACCAATAGGATGCTTGCTTTTAGTGTCCATACGCTGGGCAGTGACAGTTGGCAGCCAATTCTGCCGCTGCAGGCAGTCGTCTTTGCTTGGGAGAATACGCGTGATAAGTGTCCAACACTTTTGTTTTTGTCCGCCTCTTAGTGGCAAGAGTCTGTACCCCACCAGTGCCATGTCCCCCCTTTGAGACCAATGAGAAACCTCAAAAAAGTAATATCTGCTATAATCTAACTGGCAAATGGTTTTCTGGACTGTAGGATGTGACTGGGCCAATATGTCTGGACAGTCAGACTTTGTAGCCTAACACGTCACATGAATTATATATATATATATATATATATATACAGTGGGGCAAAAAAGTATTTAGTCAGTCAGCAATAGTGCAAGTTCCACCACTTAAAAAGATGAGAGGCGTCTGTAATTTACATCATAGGTAGACCTCAACTATGGGAGACAAACTGAGAAAAAAAAATCTAGAAAATCACATTGTCTGTTTTTTTAACATTTTATTTGCATATTATGGTGGAAAATAAGTATTTGGTCAGAAACAAAATTTCATCTCAATACTTTGTAATATATCCTTTGTTGGCAATGACAGAGGTCAAACGTTTTCTGTAAGTCTTCACAAGGTTGCCACACACTGTTGTTGGTATGTTGGCCCATTCCTCCATGCAGATCTCCTCTAGAGCAGTGATGTTTTTGGCTTTTCGCTTGGCAACACGGACTTTCAACTCCCTCCAAAGGTTTTCTATAGGGTTGAGATCTGGACCTTGAAATGCTTCTTACGAAGCCACTCCTTCGTTGCCCTGGCGGTGTGATTTGGATCATTGTCATGTTGAAAGACCCAGCCACGTTTCATCTTCAATGCCCTTGCTGATGGAAGGAGGTTTGCACTCAAAATCTCACGATACATGGCCCCATTCATTCTTTCATGTACCCGGATCAGTCGTCCTGGCCCCTTTGCAGAGAAACAGCCCCAAAGCATGATGTTTCCACCACCATGCTTTACAGTAGGTATGGTGTTTGATGGATGCAACTCAGTATTCTTTTTCCTCCAAACACGACAAGTTGTGTTTCTACCAAACAGTTCCAGTTTGGTTTCATCAGACCATAGGACATTCTCCCAAAACTCCTCTGGATCATCCAAATGCTCTCTAGCAAACTTCAGACGGGCCCGGACATGTACTGGCTTAAGCAGTGGGACAAGTCTGGCACTGCAGGATCTGAGTACATGGTGGCGTAGTGTGTTACTTATGGTAGGCCTTGTTACATTGGTCCCAGCTCTCTGCAGTTCATTCACTAGGTCCCCCCGCGTGGTTCTGGGATTTTTGCTCACCGTTCTTGTGATCATTCTGACCCCACGGGGTGGGATTTTGCGTGGAGCCCCAGATCGAGGGAGATTATCAGTGGTCTTGTATGTCTTCCATTTTCTAATTATTGCTCCCACTGTTGATTTCTTCACTCCAAGCTGGTTGGCTATTGCAGATTCAGTCTTCCCAGCCTGGTGCAGGGCTACAATTTTGTTTCTGGTGTCCTTTGACAGCTCTTTGGTCTTCACCATAGTGGAGTTTGGAGTCAGACTGTTTGAGGGTGTGCACAGGTGTCTTTTTATACTGATAACAAGTTTAAACAGGTGCCATTACTACAGGTAATGAGTGGAGGAAAGAGGAGACTCTTAAAGAAGAAGTTACAGGTCTGTGAGAGCCAGAAATCTTGATTGTTTTTTTCTGACCAAATACTTATTTTCCACCATAATATGCAAATAAAATGTTAAAAAAACAGACAATGTGATTTTCTGGATTTTTTTTTCTCAGTTTGTCTCCCATAGTTGAGGTCTACCTATGATGTAAATTACAGACACCTCTCATCTTTTTAAGTGGTGGAACTTGCACTATTGCTGACTGACTAAATACTTTTTTGCCCCACTGTATATATATATATATATATATATATATATATATATATATATACAGTACATACATATTATTTTACTAACTGTTTCCTTCTAATCACAGCCGCCCACCATCGTCTGCAGCATCTGCAAGCGTGACGGGCACTCCAAAGATGACTGTCCTGAAGATTTCAAGAAGATCGACCTAAAGCCTTTGCCCACCATGACCGCCAGGTTTCGGGATATATTAGACCGAGTGTGCAAGAAGTGTTACGGTGGGTTTCTGATTCATAACCAAGTATCATTGCATTTTCAAAATAGTATCTGGGATCGGCAAAGTTTACACATGCGTTACTTAAAGGGGTTTTCTCCTAATTCTTGTATTGATGATCGATCTTTAGGATAGCCCAGCAATACAAGATCGGTAGATGTTAGGCCCTGGCATTAAAACTGATCAACTTTTATCACCTCCTTCAGCGGCCAGATATAAAAAGGGTACGGAGCGGAGCAGCATATCCTTGTACACAGTTTACCTGCTGCTGCTGGCTACTGCAGATCATCTCCTATGGAAGTGTATGGGAACTGAGCTGCAGAGCCAGAGAATGGCTGCTAAACACCATACAGGGCTGTGCTTTCCCCTCCGTACACTGTTTGCATCTGATGACGCCAGAGGCGATACCAGCTGATCAGTAAGAAGTTCGGGGGTCTGACCTGCACTTGATGACCTAATCTAAGGATAACCAGTAGAAAAGTAGTAGACAACCCCTTTAATTCTGTTGCAGGAGTACAACATTTACACCAGACGACAGAAGTCCATTAACTACAATGGTGCGTTTTGCTAAACATGTTGGAAATTTTCTATTTCTCCTACGCCTCACTGGGGGACACAGACGGTGGGTGTAGGCTGCTGCCACTAGGAGGCTGCCACTAGTGATACAAAGAACGTTCTCTCCTCCCCTGCAGTATACACCCTCCTGCTGGCTCTCAGCTAACCAGTTCTTGCTTAGTGTCTGTAGGAGGCACTTGGGTCTGTTTCTTTATCGCCTCTCATTGGGGGACACAGGAACCATGGGGTGTATGCTGCTGCCACTAGGAGGCTGACACTATGCAAATAAAAAAGTTAGCTTCTCCTCTGCAGTGTACACCCCACCGACTGGCATTATACTCTGTTTAGCTTAGTGTCAGGAGGTGGACACGGGTCTTTCATTAGACCCTTATCTACCTCAATGTGCGTCGTTTCTTTTCAAGTTTTCCGGAAGGGATACAGGGTGAACAGTCACACCTGTATTCCCACAAGGCGGACTATGAGTACAGCGTGTACTGCCACCCCGTATCCTCATAGATCCCTCTCCAGGACCAAAATCCTAGCACTCAAGCGTGCTGAGAAGTCCGGTCCTGGCTCCGTCCCTCACCCACTCGCCCGCCAGGGCCTGTCGGTTGGAGGAGACGAGGACGTCCATCACCAGCTCCACGGATGTCTAATACTTTCTTAAGGTTAGTACCGGACGGCGTGGGATGTTAGGTGAGTATCATTCCTTGTCGGTCTCTCCTTGGGGGGTCTCTGCGGATTCTCTGCAGCTGGGGAGATGTGGGCACTTCCCTACTTTCCTGTGGCCGCATCTTTGCTCTGTGCGGCGCCTTACAGGCAGCCGCATTGCTATTTCTGCACTTCTTTTACTGCGGCCGCACCTTTTCTGACGCGGACCTCTGCAGCAGCCTGGGCGACATCTTTTGCGCGGCGGCCCTGATGACCGGCCACGCTGCTTCCTCCACGGCGGCTGCACTTATACAGGCAGTCGCACTGCCTCGCCTGCGGCCGCATCCTAGCTCTCTGCGGCACGGCCCCCCTACAGGCAGCCGCGCCGTTTTTCCAATGTGGGCCCCGGTTTTTCCCGGGCGGCGCTTCCCTTTCTATGCGGCGGCCTTGCAGCTGCCGCGCTTCTCAGGCCAGGTAGCGCCTGCACCGCGGTTTGTCCCCGGCGGTCACCGGCTTCTAATTTAGGCCCCCGGCTTTTCCCAGGGCCTACTTCCGGTGCCGCGCTCCGCCCACTTCCTTTTCATCGGGCGGGAGAAAGCCAAACTGTGCCCTGCACTCCCCACCCACCGGCCCCATCTCGGCTGGTTCCGCCCCTTCCTCCACGCCGCTGCTGGACACTCAGGGCAGGAGTTTCTGCATCGTGCCCCGCACCTTCGCCAGAGAGTACTCCGCAGAGCGCTCATTTCTGGGGGCACAGCACACCATCCGCGCCGGAGATCCACCGCATCTTCCTCAAGGCCTGCAGCAACCTGGTATCCGCTATTTCGTCTGCCGTGAGTAGCTCTGCACTGCAGACTGACACCCCCCTCTGTCCCACTGTCCCCTAACCCGCTGGCATTTTCTTCAGGGACCTCTTCAAAATGTCTAACTTTAAAGGGGCCCGCTCTCGTCCTCCTACTTCTTCCTCTTCTGCCTTAGTCAAGTACTTTGCATGTTTGTCCTGTAACAGCAAACTTCCCTCAGGTCAGTCCTCTCCGCTCTGTCAGGTCTGCAGCAACCCGATTGTTCCCACCGCCCAGGATCCCCCGGCCGATCTGCCCGAGAGTGATACCCCCATCCCAGGCTGGGCTTCCTCTCTGTCACAATCGGTGGCCGATCTAACTCGGGTGTCTCAAACTTTGGTGTCCGTGCTGGATCGGTTACCCCTGCACTGCAGACCCCCGCAGTAGCCAGCGGGTCGCAGGAAGCTCCATCCGAGCCCTCCATTGCAAGTCGCAAAAGGTCCAGACAGGAACGCCGGTCTGAGTCCTCTTCTCGCTCCATCTCGCCACTCAGTCCTCCTCTGCGATCGGCGTCCTCCCA
This sequence comes from Ranitomeya imitator, assembly GCF_032444005.1. Taxonomy (NCBI): domain Eukaryota; kingdom Metazoa; phylum Chordata; class Amphibia; order Anura; family Dendrobatidae; genus Ranitomeya; species Ranitomeya imitator. The sequence goes on from NC_091289.1 coordinate 172,616,493, forward strand.
ATCCTCCTCCCCTGAGTCAGGCGAGGCGTTCTCTGATGCGCCTTCGGAGGATGTTTCGGAGCTGGATTCAAACCAAATCGCTACCATGAGGGATATGGTTCAGAATCTCATTGGAGCGATAAATCTAACCTGTGGCATCAAGGAGTACTCTACAGAACCCGCAGATCAGGCGGTTTCATTTAGACGGACTAAACCGCTTTCCAAGTTTTTCGCTCCTCACCCGGAATTTGAGGAGATTATGACCAGAGAAAGAGAGAAACCGACCAGACTCTTTCAGAGAGGAAAGCGACTTGGCGTTTTATATCCCTTTTCTCCGGAGCTCACCGCTAATTGGACTGCTTCTCCTTCGGTGGATCCTCCAGTTTCCAGACTGTCCACCAACACGGTCCTCCCACTGTCCGGTGGAGCATCTCTGAAGGATTCTAATGATCGAGTCATAGAATCTTTCGGGAAGTCAGCCTTTGAAACGGCCTCAGCTAGTCTTTGCCCGGCCTTTGCTTCCACTTGGGTTTCAAAATCCATATCCAAATGGGCCAAACGGCTCCGTCAGGGCATTCTGGAAGGGGTTCCTTCTGGACAGCTGGCGGAACTTGCCAACCAGATTTCTCACGCGGGTGAATATCTGGTCTCCGCCTCCCTGGATGCCGCGTCTTGTGCGGCTCAGGCGTCCAGCCGGACTGTTTGGCTTAAGGCCTGGTAGGCGGATTTGTCCTCTAAAAAGTCCCTTACCACCCTGCCTTTTCAGGGGTCTCGTCTTTTTGGTTCTAAGCTAGACCAAATCATTAAGGACGCTACAGGGGGCACAAGCTCCCTTTTTCCCCAGGCCAAGCTTCGTCGCCCTCCTCCTAGACGTCAATTTCGTTTTTTTTCGTCGCTTCGCGGCATCAAACTCCTCCCAGCAGCAACAGAGGCCACAGGCACGTCAAGAGAAGAAGACTGTATCCTTTCGGCCCACTCCTTCCTGGCGTCCTCGCTACTCCCAGGGTAGATCCTCCAGGTCCAGGACTGGAAGAACCACCTCAGCGTGGCTTTCTGCTAGTCCCCAGCCCACCTCCCAGGCTGGGCGGCCTTCTCCTCTTCTTCAGGGACGTCTGGATCTCCTCAGTAGAGGACGCATGGGCCAGGGAAGTTGTATCCTCAGGATACAAGATAGAGTTTGTTTCACTACCCCGGGATTGTTTTTTCGAACCCCGACCTCCAAGAGATCCCGCTCTAGTTCCGGGTTTATTCGCAGCCATCGCTTCTCTTCTCAAAGCCGGGGTAATCGTTCCCATTCCAGAAAAAGAACGGTTCACAGGTTTCTACTCAAACCTGTTTGTGGTACCGAAAAAAGACGGCAAGGTTCGCCCCATTCTGGACCTCAAATTGCTGAACAGGAGAGTTCGTCTGAGACACTTCAGGATGGAATCCCTTCGTTCAGTAATTGCTTCCATGGAGGCTCAAGAATTTCTGTGTTCCATAGATATTCAGGACGCCTACCTCCATGTCCCGTTATTCCCCGGACATCACCGATTCCTGCGCTTTGCGGTGCTCCAGAAACATTTTCAGTTCGTCGCCCTGCCGTTCGGTCTCGCAACCGCCCCAAGAGTTTTCACAAAGATCATGGCGGCGCTGATCGCCATCTTGAGGGTCAGAGGCCTGGTTCTGTTTCCATACCTCGATGACATCCTCATCAAGGCTCCGTCCTTTTCTCAGGCTCACGAAAGTCTGTCCATTGTTCTCGATACCCTAGCCCGTTTCGGGTGGCTGGTCAACCGGAAGAAGTCCTGCCTTATTCCTTCTCCGCGTATTATCTTTCTGGGCATGCTCTTTGACACTCGTCAGACCAAGGTCTTCCTTCCCAAACACAAGAGATCCACTCTTTGTCGGGACATACGCTTGCTCCAGGGTCCTCGGCCTCCCTCCCTCCGATCGGCCATGAAGGTTCTGGGGAGGATGGTAGCAACATTAGAAGCGATTTCTTTCGCCCAATTTAATTCGCGACCCCTTCAGCAAGCCATTCTGTCTCAGTGGGACAAGTCTGTCTTCTCCCTGGATCGTCCGATCCGACTCGGGTCAAACGGTCCCTCAAGTGGTGTCTGATGTCACATCTCATCTCCCAGGGCAGGTCCTTCCTTCCAGCTCACTGGCAAGTGGTGACGATGGACGCCAGCCTGCTCGACTGGGGTGCGGTTTTTCGCCACCTGACGGTTCAGGGCCGTTGGTCGGCGCAGGAGTCAACTCTGCCGATCAATGTCCTCGAGATTCGGGCCATCTTTCTGTCCCTCCGCCACTGGGAAAGGATTCTCAGGGGCCTGCCAATCCGGATCCAGACGGACAACGCCACGGCTGTGGCATGTCAACCATCGTGGGGGGACTCTGAGCTCCTTGGCCCTTGCCAAGGTATCCAAGATCCTCATTTGGGCAGAGGCAATGGTTCCGGTGATATCCACGGTGCATATCTCCGGCGTGGACAATTGGGCCGCCGACTTCCTCAGCCGCGAGGGCCTCGCGGCAGGGGAATGGTCCTTGCATCCGGAGGTCTTCCATCAGATTTGTCTTCGATGGGGGACTCCGGACGTGGATCTCACGGCGTCTCGAATGAACAGGAAGGTTCCGCAGTTCGTCTCCAGGTCTCGCGATCCGCTTGCAGTGGGCGTCGACGCTCTGGCCATTCCTTGGTCACAGTTCGTGCTGCCCTACCTGTTCCCACCCCTTCCATTACTTCCCAGACTGTTGAAAAAGATCAAAGCGGAAGGGGTGCCGGTCATTCTGATCGCACCGGATTGGCCCAGAAGAGCTTGGTTCGCGGAGCTCGTCAATCTTCTCGCGGACGCTCCCTGGCGCCTTCCAGACAGGCCCGATCTGCTGTCTCAGGGTCCGATCTGCCACCCGAATTCTCGGTTGCTCAGTTTAACGGCGTGGCCGTTGAGACCGCAGTTCTAAGAGCGTTCGGCCTTACACCACACACCATGATTCAGGCTAGGAAGCCTTCGTATTTCAGGATCTACTGTCGTACCTGGAAGGCTTACTTCCGTTGGTGCGAGTCCAACCGCGTTTCATCTATGTCCTTCTCCCTGCCTTCCATTTTGGCCTTCCTTCAGACAGGACTGGATTCGGGCCTGGCTCTTAGCTCCCTGAAGGACCAGGTCTCTGCGCTTTTCATCCTCTTTCAGAAGACTTTAGCTTCTCGGCCACACGTTAAGACCTTCTTTCAAGGAGTAGCCCACGCTGTCCCTCCTTACAGGGCCCCCGTGGATGCATGGGATTTAAACCTGGTACTGCACGTTCTGAGGGTTTCCCCCTTTGAGCCTCTCAGGGAGATTCCCCTGTCAGTTCTATCTTGGAAGGTGGCCTTTCTTGTGGCCATCACTTCTATCCGCCGCGTTTCCGAGTTGGTTGCCCTGTCTTGCCAACCTCCGTTCTTGGTCATTCACCAGGACATGGTGGTCCTCAGGCCTCCACCTTCCTTCCTTCCTAAGGTGGTTTCCACCTTCCACCTCAATGAGGACATTGTTCTACCTTCCTTTTGTCCAGCTCCGACTCATCCCCTGGAGCGATCGTTGAACAAGCTGGACCTTGTCAGGGCATTGAGGATCTACCTGGATAGAACATCCACTTTCCGGAAGACTGATTCTCTTTTCGTCATTCCTGATGGCACGCGCAGAGGCCAACCGGCTTCTAAGGCGACTATTGCTCGTTGGATCAGAACGGCAATTCTGGAGGCTTAGGCCTCTTTCACACTTCAGTTATTTGGCGTCAGTCTAAAACCGCCATTTTCCTCAAATAACGGATCCGTCATTTTTTTTGACGGATCCGTTATTTTCCCATAGACTTGCATTAGTGACGGATTGTGACGGATGGTCGTCCGTTCCATCCGCCATGCGACGGATCCGTCGACATTTGGCGGACGTTTTCTGAAAATAGACGGACATTGGAACGTTTTTTGTCAACGCCGAAATGGCGGATCGCGACGGATCCGTCACGTCCGCCATTCCATAGAATGGGCGCCTATGGGCGACGGATCCGCCGCAACCGTTTTTTCGGCGGATCCGTCGCCCCAATCCGTTTTTTCAATTGCGCATGCTCCAAAAAGTAGATACTTCTCCCAGACAACCCCCAAGTAACGGATCCGTCAAAAAAACGGATCCGTTAGAACCGTTTTCGCAACAATTGTGACGGATCCGTCAATCCGTCACTATGTCGGTAGTGACTGACGCCAAAAGACTGAAGTGTGAAAGAGGCCTTACCGGGTCAAGAACAGAGTGCCCCCTCCTGGGATCAAGGCTCACTCTACCCGGGCAGTCGGCGCCTCCTGGGCCGTGCACCACAGGGCTTCCGCCCTACAGCTTTGCAAAGCGGCAACTTGGTCTTCCATCCACACGTTCGCCAAATTTTACAAGGTCCATACCTACGCTTCGGCGGACGCCAGTCTGGGCAGAATGATCTTGCAGGCGGAAGTGGTGAGTCCACTGACCTGATGGAAGTCTGTTTTTCCCGCCCTTGGGACTGCTTTGGGACGTCCCATGGTTCCAGTATCCCCCAATGAGAGGCGATAAAGAAAACAGGATTTTTGGTTGCTTACCGTAAAATCTGTTTCTTGGAGCCTCTATTGGGGGACACAGCTCCCTCCCAATGTTTCTCAGTTTTCTGTTGTTTTATGTTCTATGACTGTTCTCACGTTTACAGTTCTCAAGTTTGTGGTTATGGTTTTCAACCTTGTTATTTATCTCCTACTGCTTTCTCACTAACTGAAGAGTATAATGCCAGTCGGTGGGGTGTACACTGCAGAGGAGGAGATAACTTTTTTATTTGCATAGTGTCAGCCTCCTAGTGGCAGCAGCATACACCCATGGTTCCTGTGTCCCCCAATGGAGGCTCCAAGAAACAGATTTTACGGCAAGCAACCAAAAATCCTCTTTTTGCCTTTTCTAGACATTCCTAAAAAGTGAGGATCTAAAAACGCACAATGAATCTGATTTAGCGGCACATATTCTAATTCTTTGCTCGATTTGAGCCGGGATTCTGGTGCATTTTTCTTAAACGGCTCGTATTGTGATGTATTTTCACGTCCGTGTCACTGCTTACAAACCCGATAGAAAAGAGCTTGTAAGCACTGAGCATGATCTGTTGTTTACCAGCGGTGGTCAAACAAAAGGGGAAGGAAAAAAAAGGTAAATATATCTCCAGAACGGCTGACAATTTTAATAAATTGTTTTTATTTGCAAGCACCCATTTATGAAGCTGGGAATAACCCTTCAATAACTCTTACCCGTTGTGTATTCTGCACGGCTTTCCTTACATTGTTATATTTTAGAATCCAAGGTGGAAATGTTTCTTACGGAAAGTTATCATTTTTTTTGCAGATGAATTATCTCCTAGTCCTGCAGAGCAACACAACCGGGAGCAAATTCTTATTTATCTAGAGAGATTTATCCGAAAAGAGTTCAACGGTGAGGCTACCGAACTTCATGAAGGGCCACTACCCACTGTTGATCGGTGGGGGATGCCATGATTGAGACTCCCGGCACTGGTTACATGTTGATAGGTCTTTCCTATTCATAAGGCACAATGTTCAGTAAAATCCTCTGTTTTCATCTATCATAAGATGTAAAATTATACCCAAAGAGCAAATACAAGTTTACTGATCAACTAAATCTTCCATATAGGTAATGCCAGACTGTGCTTGTTTGGGTCATCCAAGAACGGATTTGGGTTTCGAGACAGCGATCTTGACATCTGTATGACCTTAGAAGGCCACGAGAATGCGGAGGTAAGCCTCCTCCGTATTAATGAAGGCGTTTGCAGTCAGACACCCACGGATAAAACACATGGCAAATTCTAATCAATGTGTCATAACTGTATAGCTGTATCCCTTGACCTTTTTACTTCAAGGAAATGGTCCAGAAATTAACTACTACAAAATTCAGATTCAGAGGTTTGATGCTCTGCAGCATTGTGTGCATTTGCAGCGGTTCCGTATACATACTGTATATTCCCTGTACTGTACATTGTATATGTCATGGAAGCTAAGATGCCTTTCAGGGTCAACTGTGCAGGCGTATTTTACCATTTTGGTGTGATATGAGACCTGGACCCCCCTGTGGTTGTACTGTAGGAAACTTATATTCCTGGAGCAGAACAATATTGTATCATACAATTATTAGGTTCTGTAGAAGGACGTAGATCTGGGTATTTATTATGATGGAATATAGGCTGAACTGGATGGACAAATGTCTTTTTTCGGCCTTACTAACTATGTTACTATGTTACTATATTACCTGTGGTGCCTCATCACGGAATGACCTATTGTTTAAATCAGGCTTTTATCACAGGGCACTAGGCCTGATAATGGACACATGCTTCATTTTTTGTGTATAATACTTTTCAGCTGTCTCCTTATCATCACAGACAGGATTACAATGAGAGAGGACACCTCTATGTACAGTAGCTAACATGATTCACCATTCACAATAGGTGATGTCACAGCTCACCTCCTCCTCCTGTACAATGACTGATAACTTCTCTATATACAGTAGATAACACAAGATCCACCATTCACAATAGGTGATGTCACAGCTCACCACCTCCTCCTGTACAATGACTGATAACACCTCTATATACATTAGATAACACAGGATCCACCATTCACAATAGGTGATGTCACAGCTCACCTCCTCCTCCTGTACAATGACTGATAACACCTCTATATACAGTAGATAACACAGGATCCACCATTCACAATAGGTGATGTCACAGCTCACCTCCTCCTCCTGTACAATGACTGATAACTTCTCTATATACAGTAGATAACACAAGATCCACCATTCACAATAGGTGATGTCACAGCTCACCACCTCCTCCTGTACAATGACTGATAACACCTCTATATACATTAGATAACACAGGATCCACCATTCACAATAGGTGATGTCACAGCTCACCTCCTCCTCCTGTACAATGACTGATAACACCTCTATATACAGTAGATAACACAGGATCCACCATTCACAATAGGTGATGTCACAGCTCACCTCCTCTTCCTGTACAATGACTGATGACACCTCTATATACAGTAGATTACTCAAGATCCACCATTCACAATAGGTGATGTCACAGCTCACCTCCTCCTCCAGACTTTACAGAATACAGTGAAAAGAAGGGAAATTAATTTGTATTTTTATCATTTTCATTATTTGCAGAAACTTAATTGCAAAGAAATAATTGAAGGATTAGCAAAGGTTTTAAAAAGACATCCAGGTATGTATGTACATATGTGTGTAGATTGCAAACAGTAACCTTTTAACATCATTTATGGAGTCATAATTGTTTTCTTCAGGCCTAAAGAACATTTTGCCAATAACAACAGCCAAGGTGCCCATCGTGAAGTTTGAGCACAGGGAGAGTGGAGTAGAAGGAGACATCAGTTTGTATAACACTTTGGTATGTGGTGTTGGTCGTTCTTCTCTATAGATATAGGGGTATTACCAGCATAGCTATGTGGGAGTGTAGAACAGCTGCAGGCTTGTGCTGAGCGAACTAAATGGTGCGGTGTTCACTGTGTATAGTTGCATTTAGTTCCACACCATGCTGTGTGGTATGGCCTCTCTGGTTTGTATAAATTCTCCTGTAATCCTCCATGTTATTGATGATGAAGATAACAGCTGCTGTATGTAAGTGGCAAGTTATCCGGTTCATTCTCCCACAAAGTCTGACAGTTATCAGCTGTGGAAGTTTAAAGGGCAAATATTACTGACCAGAGATATTTTATGGGAGGACATTACTACAGAGAGACCAAAGATTAGCGATGGGACAAGAAAAATGGAGACAAGAATAATCATTCTAGTCTGATTTAATGTGGGTTGACCATCTCTAAAAGCATGCGAGGTACACTGCAAAAACTGCATGTGAGATCTAGTTTGCACAGCAAGTTATTTCTGCTAAGTTAGGCTACGTTCACATTTGCGTTGTGCGGCGCAGCGTCGGCGATGCAACGCACAACGCATGCAAAATGCAGCGTTTTGTGATGCATGCGTTCATTTTTTGCATGATTTTTGGCGCAGAATAAACTGCATCATGCAGCGTCCTCTGCGCCCTGACAGTTGCGCCAAAATGATGCATGCGTCACAAAACGCAAGACAACGCATGTCCATGCGCCCCCCATGTTAAATATAGGGGCGCATGACGCATGCGTCGCCGCTGCTGCGCCCGACGCTGCGCCGTACAACGCTAATGTGAACGTAGCCTAAACTACAAAATGAGACTCGGCCAAGCAAAGGGTATGCAATGCTGCAAGTCTTCACACAGCTGGAATAAGTGGGTGAGGATATAAACAATAAAAAAAAAAAGACACAGCCCGGAATGTTAAAACAACGCGCGACATTGCTGGTATTGTAAAAAAAAATACAAGAAGCGTGTGCAGATCATGAATTTCAGAAAATATTATCAACTTTATTAGATATAAAACATGAACTAGCAAACTACCACATAAAGATGGGTGAGGATATAAAACACAGGCATATTGCTATGTTTACATGACACATGCAGTGAACTGATTGGTGCACTAGGTACTAGGCCTGATACCGACCACACACCTGGATCTGTACCAGGCACCAGACTAGAAGATGAGTATCAGAGACCAAATGAATTTGGACAGCACCCCACCAAAGGTGTCGGGAGATACAAGGTCACACAAGAAGGAGGCTAGAGGGACTAAACAAAAGGCCACAATCTCTGACTCGTGTACAAATAAGATATTACAAGGTTGTTCCATCTGCTACAGAGCAACAAGTCGCATGCCAAGCGATGGAATCTCACAAAACTTGACTTAACAAGGAAGAAAATTATCTTGTTAATGGAAAGCGAATAAATGTAAAAGTTACAGGTGCGCCCCTGTAAAATGGACCAAATTTAGCCATACCAGTCAAAGACGTGTAAACCTTTTATATATTTTGTGTCCTTTCAAGGCTCAGCATAACACCCGAATGCTAGCTACATATGCTGCCATTGACCCAAGGGTAAAATACTTAGGATACACAGTCAAGTTCTTTGCTAAGGTGAGTGATCCTGAGTGATACTGTTTGCAACCTACAACCTACTTACCTGATTGCACGCCAGGACACATGCGTGCATTCTCAGGCTGATTAGCGCCTCTCACCTACCGATGCTGTTCTGTTATTGTCTTATGTGTATGCAGAGAGCGCCCTCTGGTGGTGGCTAAAGGCAGACAGGATCTTATACAATTACCTATGCAGGGGATTTGTGGCTGTGTTGCATAAACATGGAGCAAGAATGATGATATATTGGTCACCCAAGTGTCCTCTCTTCTATGGTGTCTCCCAGCCACAGAGAGGGGGGATTCATATGTTTAGAGCTATCTATCTTGTGGGTCTCTCAAGTCAAAATAAAAAAAATAACTCTAATCCTTGCTTTGTTTTTTCTTTTATCTCCAGCGCTGCGATATAGGTGACGCATCAAGGGGAAGTTTGTCTTCCTATGCTTACATTCTTATGGTCCTGTATTTCCTCCAGCAGAGAAATCCACCCGTCATACCGGTGCTACAAGAGGTAAGAATTGTCCGGGATCTAGGTAAACACAAGTCTAAGATGGGGATATGAAGATTAATTTATGACCATTCTAACCCTGCACTGATCACTGGGAGCAACTACAATCACGACGAATAGGGCGGCAAGCGCTCAATTTCCCTGCAGTGCCCCCAATGGGCAAATAGAGAATTGTACCATTTTCTAATAGATTTGAACCATGTAAATGAAACACATGAACGTGTCAGGTCCCATACAACCATTTTTAACCGGGCGCCTTCATCTATAAACTCTGACTTATCTACTAAAATATTAAATAGAATTTTCTGGTTTAGGAAATCTATTTTATAAGGGGCTTCTTTCTGTATTTCTCAGATATATGACGGGCATATTATTCCACAGAGGATGGTGGACGGCTGGAACGCCTTTTTCTTTGATAACACAGAAGAATTGGTGAGTGCTCCAATCCATAGATGTCTAGGTCATACTGTTAGGCTAGGTTCACATTGCGTTAATGGGACCGCGCTAACGAACAGCGTTGCACGGCGAAATTAACGCCGTGCAAACGCGTCCGTTAGCGCGCCCATTGGCGGCAATGGGAACGCGCATCGCTAGCGCGTGCCATTTTCGGCACGCGCTAGCGATGTGCCGGTGTTTTGTGGCGCGCAGCGGACGCTGCTTGCAGCGTCTGCGGCGCGCCCGAGGTCTGTTCCCCGCTCTCGCAGATCGGAGATCTGTGAGAGCGGGGACGTTTAAACGCAACCCCGAAAAAGACATTGCGTTACCGCAATCCGCTAGCGCTTAGCGCTAAACGGATTGCTCTAACGCAATCTGAACCTAGCCTTAGGCTGTGTTCACACTATCGCTGGTGCCTTTGTTGCAGAAGTCATCACACTTGGCATTACTATGGCCAGAATATCACTATATTTTAAGGCTATGTTGTTTTGGAAGCATGTCTTTCTGGCATAAGTAATGCTGAATTTCTCCTACGCCTCATTGGGGGACACAGACCATGGGGTGTATGCTGCTGCCACCAGGAGGCTGACACTAAGTAATACAAAGAAAAAGTCAGCTCCTCCCCTGCAGTATACACCCTCCTGCTGGCTCCCAGCTAACCAGTTCTTGCTTAGTGTCCATAGGAGGCACACGGACGGGTCTGCTATTCAGACCCAAAGAACTCTTTTTTACAGTTTTTTACTTTTTACTACGGTCGAATGGGGCGACGGATTCTTTCATGGTCCGATCTCCCTCGAACCATCAACAGGCGAGCACGGGAGTTTCACCTCTCCGTATCCTCTCCTGCGACGTGGGAAGCCACTGCCTGAGCTGATTTTAGGGGCGACGGGCCTCTTCATGGGCACCGATCTCCCCCCTCCCTTATCAGACGAGCACTGGAGTTTCACCTTCAGTATCCTCTTCTGCAGCCAGGCCTATTGCCGGACATTCAGCCCTGTCCACCAGGTTTTACCCTCGGCTGTACAGAGGCACCTTCCAGCGTGGCGTCCGAGCAGCCCCCACTGCATCACCACTGAAAAAGCGGATGATGGAAGGAGGCAGACGGTTCCTCTCCCCCCCTCTTCTGCAGGGATGGTGGATGGAGGCTCCCCAACCCTGCACCGTCCTATCTACCCGGGCACAGCTCCTACCTGCAGCATCTGCCACCCCCTCCATATTGGGGTAAGTGCTCCGTGAGATTTGGGTTTTCCGGCGGTCAGAGGAGGGCTCCATAGCGACTGGGTCCCCACAGAGCTTCGTGGCACTTTTCCCCTCAGTCTGCGGGTGCGCGCCGGCCGAAGCCATAAATTTAGTCCCCGGCTTCGGCCCTGTTTAGGCTGCATCCCGGGAAGCCCCGCCCACCGCTTGCTTCCTTCTAGCGGCTCCGCCCCCCTATTCAGGCGCTTCTCGTTCCAGACGAGATCTCGGCGGCCATCTTCTTCCTCCTCCATTGCGGTCACTATTTCTTCTGGAGGGGGCTGCGGCCGGCGTTTTTTCAGCGCTGAAGTCAGCGCTATTCCAGACGGGGGACTCAGAACCTGAGTAAGGTGAATCGCCCCAATATCCCCCCCTCCCCCCGGCACGTATCCCGGCAGCATTAAGGGACTAGCTTTCCCTGTTTTTTTATATACTTAAGGCTGCAATCTCTGGTGCTCCTGCACACTACAGAATGTATAGTACAGTGTGCAGGCTTGCAAACTGAGAGCTGTGAGTTCCCAGCAATGAATGAAGCTCTCATGACTCATTCCCTGGTGCCTCATTCCCTGGTGACTCATTCCCTGGTGACTCGTTCCCTGGTGACTCATTCCCTGGTGACTCGTTCCCTGGTGACTCGTTCCCTGGTATTTAATACTCTGCCCGGTAGTCGCTGGGCCCATAGGTGCTTCCCCAGCTTTCCATGCCTTTTTATTAAACCCAGGACCAGCATTCCCTGGTCTTAAGGGTCCCCTAGTTTTAAAAGGGTCACATCCCCAGCATTCTCTGCTCTGCCAGAAGCCGGTCTCCTTTTCCTTAGTACTTAATCAGGCCAGTATGCCCTGGTCTTAAAGGCACAGGGCCAGTAGGCACTGGTCTTAAAGGCACATGGCAAGTATGCCCTCGTCTTAAAGGCACATGACCAGCATCCCTGGTCTTAAAGGCGCATGACCAGCATTCTTGTTCTTAAAGGCACATTACCAGCTTTGCTGGTCTTTAAGGCACTTGTTCCAACATTCCTTTCATGACCAGTATTCCTGGTCTTAAAGGCACGTGACCAGCATGCCCTGGTCTTATAGACTCGTGACCAGTATCCCCTGGTCTTAAAGATACGTGTCCAGTATACCCTGGTCTTAAAGGCACATGACCAGTATGCCCTTGTCTTAAAGGCACGTGACCAGTATTTCCTGGTCTTAAAGGCACATGACCAGTATGCCCTGGTCTTAAAGGCACGTGACCAGTATCCCCTGGTCTTAAACGCTATAACCAGTAGGCCCTGGTCTTAAAGGCACATGACTAGTACGTCCTGGTTTTCAAGGCACATGACCAGTATGCCCTGGTCTTAAAGGCACGTGACCAGTATCCCCTGGTCTTAAACGCAATAACCAGTATGCCCTGGTCTTAAAGGCACATGACTAGTACGTCCTGGTTTTCAAGGCACATGACCAGTATGCCCTGGTCTTAAAGGCACGTGACCAGTATCCCCTGGTCTTAAACGCAATAACCAGTATGCCCTGGTCTTAAAGGCACATGACTAGTACGTCCTGGTTTTCAAGGCACATGACCAGTATGCCCTGGTCTTAAAGGCTCATGTCCAGTATGCCCTGGCTTTTAAAGGCACACGACCAGTATGCCCTGGTCTTTAAGGCACGTGACCATTATGCCCTGGACTTAAAGGCTCAGGACCAGTACGCCCTGGTCTTAAACGCAAATGACCAGCATACCCTGGTTTTAAGGGCACATGACCATTATCTCCTGGATTTCAGCATGCCCTGCTTTTAAAGGCACATGAACAGTATGTCATCTTACAAAAGGCACAAGACCAGTATTCCCTGGTCTTAAAGGCTCAGGGCCAGTAACCCCTAGCCTTAAAGGCGCATGACCAGTATTTACTGGTCTTAAGGGCACATCATCTATCCTAAGCTGGTCACCCTAACTGAGCTCTGGAGCACTCACATGCTCCCTCTCCTACAATGGGAGCCGTCGGCTAGCAGGGGCCGCAAGTATTCTAGAAAAACGTACAGGTTCTAGAAAATCTCCATCAACATTTGACGGTGATGCACTGGAAGACCTCTAAGTAGGATACCATACCTGGTCGGAATTTTATGGGCGACGGGTCCCTTAAAGGGCTCCGATTTCCCCCCACACCTTCAAGAGACGAGCACACGGAGTGTCGCCTCCATGTATCTTCTTCTGCATCCAGGTCTATCGCCACAACCTGCCCTGTCCACTCGGAAACCTCAATTCTGGGGATGTGGCGTCCACATTTGTGGTGTCCCAACAAGGAGGTTTTCCCCCCTTTGTATCAGATGCAAGAAAGTGGACGATTCCTCTCCACTTCCCTGTTAAGAAGATGGTGGATCGAGGTTTTTCCTTATTTTCTTCTCTGCACGACGATGGCAGAGACCTGCTGGTTACAGTCCCGCATTCTGTCACTTGGCAGACTCGCCGGGCAGAATTTCTTGCGGTATTCCTACCAGTATCCTGGCCGGTGTATCATCAATTAAGATTCCACAGACGGTTGGATAGCAAATCTAGTTCGTTCCGTCTTGTGGTTTCGGGTTCAGCGCTCTACCCTTCCTTAGCCGCATGGGTTGCTTGACCAAAGGGAGAGAATGAAAGTCTCCGGGTCCCAGACCTTATCTACTTCGTTCCACAGTATAGCTGGCCAATCAAATCTTCTGAGCGGGAGACTAGCAAGGGATCGTATCTCTTCTTCAGGCTCAACCAGCAGTGGAAGCATTGGCCAGGACAGTCTAGATCTAAGGGATCTTGGTTCCAAAATGGAGGGAATGAAAAGTATCTCCATTCCTGGACCCCAAACTTCTAACAACCTTTGACAGGGCCCTTTCATTTTTCGGATGGAGTTCCTCCGCTCAGCCACTACTTCAACAGAGAAACGTGGTTGTTTTCTGGCATCCATCGTCATTCGGGATTCTTACCCTCACATACCTATTTCTCCTCTCTACTATAATCTCTTCGCCTTTCCATTCGCGAACAGTATTTTCACGACCTGGCCCTTCTGCCTGGCTACCACACCAGAGTGGTCGCAAGGGTCATGACGGTTGTCATGTTCTTCTTGCACCTTAGAAGCATGGTCGTCCTTCCTCTATTTGGTCGACTTTGTAGCCGCTCTCCTAGGACTACGCTGAGTCGTCCATATCACTTGCAATTACCTCTCTATTGGGCTAGCAGCTAAACTTAGACAAGTTTTTTTCCCTCATTCTCAGCCCAGCAGATCCTCTTTGAGGATGATCCTGCCCAAGAAGGATGGTTACTCTCTCTCGGGTCTAGGTCGTGGCCCTTCTACAGGGAGCTTGCGCACTCGATCTCTCATTCCCTCGGTTCTTTCAATTCACTAGGAGGGTTCTGAGGGAAAGGACGTCTACGGAAGCAGTTTCCTTCGCTGCGCTCGTTTTCTGCAAGTCAATCAGGCTCTCAAAGGGTAGTCTCTGAGCTCCTTTCTCTTCCAGAGCCTTCTCCTGGCCCAAGGGCTATTGGGAGATACCATTGCCAGTTTTCTTCTCCCGATCATCTCTCTGTAGAACCGAACGGTACGGCTATTCCTTCAGCAGGCCCTCTGCCTTCTGGCGGGTCTTCAGTTGGATAATGCCTCGGCTGTGCCCCAAGTTAGCCATCTAGCAAGTACCCTCAGTCAAGCGCCATGGCTAAGGTACCTCGCACTCTCTGATGGGCCGAGTTCTATCTTCGGTGATCTCAACAGTACATTCTCTGGAGTAGTACACTGGGCGGCAGACATATTCAGCCGTCCGGGGTTTTTCCTCAAGTGAGTGGGAACTTCACTCGGAAATCTTCCATCGGACCTGCCTTCACTGGAGTACTCCAGAGGTAGTTCGGATGGCGTCCAAGCTGAACGCCAATGTACTCCAGTTCATGGTTTGGCCTCGCGATCCAGGACCATTGCAGTGCATGATCTATTCTTCCATGGTACCAATTTCCATAACCCCTCTTCCACTACGTCTGAAACCTTTTCGGAAGCGGGTAGGGCCCCAGTGATCCCGGGAGACCCGCACTGACCATGTCAGGTTTTTTTCTCGCTTGCGGTACTAGTATTTTTCCGGCTTATTGTCTCAAGCTGGAAATATGGTCTTTCTTGCAGGCCTCAACCTGTAGTTCTTCCCTACCACGTACCGTTAAATCCGTGGGACCTTAATGGTCCTGGGCATCTTACAGTGGACTCCTTTTCTGATCCGGATAGACTTTTCTATCAGGGAGGGTCTCTCCCCTTCTTTCTCTGCGTTCTTGTCCTCCTGATGAGTCTTCAGATCTCGACGCTCTGTTCTTTATCTTTTTTCCTTATTACCTTCAAGGCAAGGTTGCCCTCTAGCCATCCTATTCCCTCGTTGCCAAGGGGTATTATATCTCCACTGTTGCAGGGGCATCGTCCTCTCATCTCCTTCGGCTCTAGTCCACAAAGCGGAATGGGTTCTCCATAATCTGGAAGAAGCGAGTGCTCCGAGTGGGTACGTATCGAGGACGACGTCCTTCCAAAGGTTGGACATTTTACTCGGGTTTTTCGATGGTATGTAGGCTTCCTGACGGTCGCAGGAATGGTTTAGCCGTTTTTCTTCGGCCACGTTAGTCTGGTGGATTCTTTTCTCCATCCAGGAGTGCTTTCGCGCTAGATGCCAGCCTATCTCCCTGTCTGAGGGCTCTAGGCGCCAGACGTCGGCAAGCACGACCGCAGGCTTGCGAATTTCTCCAGGCCGCATGCATTCTTGAAGCACTATATTTCACTCACTTCCACAGATGTGAGTCTGGGCAGGTGGACTTTGCAGGCCGCGGTGGCGCACTTGTAAGTAGCGGCTACACGGCCTGATGTTGTCCCCACCCAGGGACTGCTTTGGGACGTCCCATGGTCTGTGTCCCCCAATGAGGCGAAGGAGAAATAGGGATTTTTGTGTACTCACCGTAAAATCCTTTTCTCCGAGCCATTCATTGGGGGACACAGCTCCCACCCTGTTATTAGCTTATGCTTTGTTTTTATCTTTTGATATGTTATACTCTTATATATAATGTGACATGCTTTACGCTTATATGTCGTTATTGATCTCCTACTGCTTTTGCACCGAACTGGTTAGCTGGGAGCCAGCAGGAGGGTGTATACTGCAGGGGAGGAGCTAACTTTTTCTTTGTATTACTTAGTGGCAGCAGCATACACCCCATGGTCTGTGTCCCCCAATGAATGGCTCGGAGAAAAGGATTTTACGGTGAGTACACAAAAATCCCTATTTCTGACAGTTTTTTTAAAATTTCTTTTTCTTTGCAGAGAAGCCGTTTTCCATCTCTGGGACAGAATAATGAATCTGTAGGGGAGCTGTGGCTCGGCTTCCTTAGATTTTACACAGAAGAGTTTGACTTTAAGGAGTACGTCATCAGCATCAGGCAGAAAAAATTGCTTACGACATTTGAGAAGCAGTGGACGTCCAAGTGCATCGCCATCGAAGGTTTGTATTATGCATCATCTCAAAGATAGGTAATAAATTATTATTTATTTTGTTCTCGCGTAACAAGATAACTGGATGTTTCTCACTCCTCGTTTGCTTTCTTTAGATCCATTTGATCTTAATCATAATCTTGGAGCTGGAGTCTCAAGAAAAAGTGAGTATATTATTTTGGGAAGCTGTTTTAATTTATTCCTGCATTTTCTTTACTTTCTATTTTATTGTTTTTTTTTTTTTTACAAAAGTTCTTAAAAATGATGCCCATGAGATTTTTGCAAATAGAGACCTAAAACGCATCATTAAATGTCTGCACCCACCTTCCTTCATCACTAAAATCTTGAAAGGGGTATTAGTAGCTTAGACTTTTGGCAGATCTGCTAAGTGTGGGTCCCTGGGAAAGGCGCTTACTTGTAACTATCATAGCAGTCTGGATACAACAGATGGCTGTTGGCATGGGGGACCACGGTTATTCAGATAGATCTGTGCCCCACATCTATTATTCAATAATGGGATATTCTGTATATCCGTATGGCGTATCCTGTCTTTGTTGACATTTTCCCTTTCATATTAGCTTCCCATAATATCGGCAGTGTCACAAGTGAAGGTGTAGAGGCTGTGATGGCCACAAGAACATTGGAGTCCAACTAAACATTGTACCTTGTCAGCAGCAGAGATATGTGAGCTCGATATTACTTGTGTCGGGTTCACACATTCCAAGTACGGATCTTGATGACCGACCCGGATTCAGGTCAGGAGACCCATCTTCTGGTCCTTGCATCATGATCTGTACTTGGACTGCAAAACACAGATCTGTGAATTCGGCCTTAGTGGTTCATCCACCTCAAGTCCTAATTTGCTGTCCATTATTTTTTTTTAAAGGAGGTGTCTCAAGTTCATTAATGCGTAAAATTGCAAATTGTTTGTAAAAACAAGCAACTTTGTAATTAACCTTTTTATTAAAAATCCTGGGGGAGCATTCAGCTTGGACCAGCAGCATGATCATCTTAATGGCTCTGGGTTCCTCCTGGTTCAGGATAATGCCCAACCTCATGTTGATGATAAAGTCATTAATGCCACTGACCGCTCCTCACATTTTCCAGATCTCCTGGACATTATGCATCCAGGAGCTCACTGATATCCTGCTCCAGATCTGGGAGGTGATCCCTAAGATCCCATCTGTCGTCTCATCAGTTGCAAGGCCAGACATATTTGGGAGTATATACAGGCACGTGGGGGCCATGTACACCACTTGGTCACATTATGAGTTGCTATGGTAAAGTTCACGCTAATTGGACCCAACTGTGATTTCAGTTTTTCAATTGATGCATTTTGGTCACATTAATTTGCACAATTTTTTTTATCAATAAATATGTTTGATCTGAATCTTTCATTCATCGAGATCTGATGTGTGATTTTCTCCTTCCTCACATTTTTGGGATCAGTATACGCTCCATACACTTCTGTAATATTTCTAGAAATGGCTGCAACCCAGCAATCACATTTCTGCATTGTTTTTGCCTCCATCTGATCAATCGGTGCCTATGGATACAATTGGCTCATGGGCTAGGATGCGTTCACATCTGTTTTGAAGCTTGTGATCCCATGCAACATGTTTTTTAAAATATATATATATCTTATATAATTTATTTTTTTCTTCATTCTTATGTTTGAATAGGTATCTGCCTCAGTAGATAGAAGGATCAGTAACGCTTTTCTTGTGTGTGTTTTCTTTTTCTCACTTTCCCTCAAGTGACTAATTTCATCATGAAGGCGTTCATTAACGGACGGAAGTTATTTGGGACCCCGTTCTATCCACAGCCTGGACTTGAAGCAGTAAGCTTTGTAAACTCTTTTCATAAAATCACAGGATTCAACAGAATATTTTAATGCCATGAAAAAAAAAAAAGATTCAGGCCATTGCATTTCCAAGCTCTGCAGTAGTTTTATCGTTGAGAATAATATACAGCAGCTTGGGTTCATACTGCAGGAAAAAAAAAAAAAAAACATTGTTCCGTCAGTCAGGTATCCAGAGAGTTCCTGGACAAGTTTTGGGGATTTGCTGGCTTCTCACCCAGTTTTATTCCATTCATCAGTATTACCGGACCCCTGTTCACATGCACGGCCTGACCACAGTTACTTTAGATGCCATAACTTAGCCTTTGGGCATATAATATGGGGGGCTCGCCCCTATAGAAAGTTTCTTTGAAGTGGTAAAGTTTGTTGAGTTGTGCTGACACCACTTCACTTCTTGGTCTTCTTGCAAGCTGCTAGTTATGGCTGCCACCGACTTCTGCAGTCAATCATTGGCCTCAGTAGTCACGCGGTTTGATACTGGCAGAGAAAAGAACAGTAGAGGGTAAAGGATGCCTTGTAAAAAGTCTCGGACATGAGGGAAGAATAATCTTTTGGACCTTCTTGGCCTGACACTGAAAAGTGGAGATGAAGTTGGTCTTTACTTTGTATAGAACTTGTCTTAAGTTTGTTGTTTTGTTTTTATTTTGGCAGGAATATTTTTTTGATTCCAAAGTCCTGACAGATGGGGAGCTGGCTCCTAATGACAGATGTTGCCGTGTATGTGGGAAGATTGGCCATTACATGAAGGATTGTCCCAAACGAAGGAGGTAAGAACCACATAGTCTTGTGTTTGTATCTTTTTGCAATCAAACAAAGGTGCTCCAGGACTGATGTATTGATAGACCCTGTCCTTGGGGTAGATCAGTATGAGATCTGTGGGGCTCCGACCCCGCCACCGTACAGCTGACATATTCTCTGACAATGCCCGCATGTAAGGAGTGGAAGATTGCAGCTCCGTACATTTAGTAGTGTCTGCTACTAAAGATTGGCTCCTATTCACTTCAATGGGTGATAACCTGCAGTACATGGCAGCAGCCACAAAATGTAAAGAGCCAATGCCGGAGCAGATATCCGCTGATTCAGCGGGACGTCAGGTGTCAGACCCCCATTCATCTCATATTGATGATCTCTCTGTCCCAGATAACCCCTTTAATGTGATAACATTTTAGTACAGAACACACAGGGTTAATTCCTAAAAGGGACAACGTATATCCACATCAAGCTTTCAGATATTCACTCCCGTTTCAGAGTAGTTTTGTATTATTTCCGAGTATTTATATACACCGTCACAATTAAATTTGCTTTTATAAAAATAAAAAACAAAAGTACTCTGTATTAAAAATTGGCTGCCGTTTATGTCTCCAGCTCCGGTGCTGTGTCCAAAGTAACAAACCCCATTGTAGGTCAGGTTTTTGCAATCACGCTCCTTCTTACTATTTATCCCCTACTTATATGTTATATTTCTCCATGGCTTGGTTTTTAGGGTGAAGAAGAAGGAGAACGAGAAGGACGATGAAAAGGACAATAAGGACGACGAGCGGGAGATCAGAGAGAAGAGGTGCTTTACCTGCGGGGATGTGGGCCACGTACGGAGGGACTGTCCTGAACACAACGCCGCCCGGCAGAACAATAACAGCATTCTCGGTAATAATGGACACAATATATAATGCTGCAACTCCGTAATACCTGCAGAGATGGATTATGACTTCAGGAAGAAGGAGAGTGTCAGTACCATTTGCTGTGTAAAGAAACTGTTGATACACAAAAGTAGAAAACTATACAACAAATACTTCACTTATCAAGAATTAATGGTTTTGGTTTTTTTTGTTTCTGTTTTGTTTTTAAGCATCTCAGATCTTGAGCCTCATTGTCCCTCAGCCCGTTCTCACCCCACTACAACAGATGGAGCGGCCCATGCGCACACGACAGGCCTCTGAATCGGTACGTAAGAGAATATAGAAATATGAAATGTAGTAAGAGGGTAGCACTCACCGGTAAAGCAAAAACCTTTATTATCGTCAAAAAGTGTAAAACAAACAGAGCCGGTGCAGGTTGGGGGTTGCACAGATTGGCTTCGTGGGCCACAGGATGATCGAGAACTTTAGACTTTAATTTGTGGCTCTTCAGCTGCTGGGAAACCACAAGGCCCAGCATGTCATGACAGCAGCAAAAAAAGTCATAGGTTGGAGTCCACAGGTCCAAGAGCAATACAGTAAATGCCTGAAATTCACATATGCTTTTGTATCTAATACAAGGGACTGCCGCAATGTATACTGTATTTGAATATTCAGCATACTAGAAGAAATGAAAACTTACAGAGGTTTTGCATTTTGTTTAATTTGCAATTTGTTTAAAAAATAAAAATAATAATAATTAAAAAGACAATTTGCGCGTTATTTACCCTCCCTCGGTGCAGTGTTGTCCCATTGTCCATTACTGTCTGCAGCTCTGATATCACGTAGACAACATTGCAGTCAATCATTGAGTTCAGCAGCTCAGCACAAAGTGAGAGCACGAGCCATCAGAGCCGCTGAACTCAGTAATTGGCAGCAGCTCTGTCAATATGACGTCACCGCTGCAATGACAGACATTTAGAGCCGCGGCAGAGACTCCGTCTGGACCTGGGGAGGATGAGTAAAGCAGAGTTATGTTTAACAAAATGCTGTTGCAGAACAGGAGTTTTCTGAAACCAGAAAAACTTCTTTAGTAAATGCTGTCAACTGTTTCATTACATCGTCTTTATTAAAATGGATTAACCAGTTTACGAGAAACTGCGCCACTGTTGGTCTTGAGCTGCACACGGTACTGCATCATATTGTCAATCACCACTTCCCATTCACTCCAATGGGGCAGGGTTGTAATACCATACATAACCTAAGGACAAGGGTGGCGCTGTTTGTAGAAATAGAGAAACTTTTATGTTAAGTAACCCCTTTACTCTGTCACCTCATTGGGGGACACAGGACCATGGATGACAAATATGACACTCTACAGAGGGGGCGGATCGAGACACTCCATGGACGCAATGATGGACCGAAGGGACTCAATGCGGAAGTGATGGACCCGTACATATTTGTTGAGCTGTTTTAGGTCCAGTATGGGCCGTACGCTGCCTCCTTTCTTGGGAACTACGAATAGATTGGAATAGAACCCTCGGAAGTGCTCGGCAGTGGGGACCGGTACTATGACTCCTGCTTGAAAAAGCGAGGAAACCACTTGGTGGAAGGCACGAGCCTTGGCTGGTGGTTTTGGGAGGACAGAGAGGAAGAATCGATCCAGTGGGTTGGAGGTGAACTCTATCTTGTATCCGGAAGACACTAGTTCCCTGACCCACCTGTCTTCTGTAATAGGCAGCCAGACTTGATGAAAGAGCAAAAGTCGGCCGCCTACGGGTGTGGTGTCTTCTGGAGTCCGTGTGTAAAAAATGCGCCCTTTCTGTCTCGATCCGCCCCCTCTATGACACTGTAGAGTGTCATATTTGTCATCCATGGTCCTGTGTCCCCCAATTAGAGGCTAAGAGAAAGAGATTTTACGGTGAGTACACAAAAATCTCCTTTTAAACACTAGTGACCAATAAGTTGACACTTGGATCTCTGAAATGGAAACTTGTAGATGGTAACTAGACATTATTTTCAGTATAATATATACTCATCCCTAGTTTTATCTTCTGTTACAAAGCACATTGTTCCTCTCTTTACAGTCTGAATCCCATCACTCATCGTATTCACCGCAGCCTCAGCCGTTTCCACAAAACATGGGCCAGACGCAGCCTCCAACCAAGCTGAACCAGCCGTCTACGCAGCCAGCACCGAATCCGCACCAGGTTCAGCGGCCCATGTTTAACTTTCCACACTCTCCTCCCACTCACTTTTCTCCTCTGCACAATCTGGGGTTACTCCCGCTGCCTCCACAGATCCCTATTCCCAACAACTCTTGGCCCATCCATGGGCAGATAATCCGCTCTTCTGGGAATCCCTCTCACTCTAGTGGTGTCGCCTATCCAGCCAGACCTGGCAGCAGTGGCGGCGGCAGCAGCAACGCTTCCACCACTAATCAAAGTGCAGTTAATCTGAACGACCCCAGCATCATCTTTGCAGGGCCTGCTGCCAGGTCTGTAGGCATTGCTAACTCTTCTCACGATGGACATTGGCACAATTCTCCGGCACCTAACGCACTGGTGAACAATGGAAGCGTGGGTGGCACAGGTAAAATTCTCAATTGTTTTAGAAGGTTAAAATGCATGCTCGTGCCATGGGAGAAGCTTGTAGATACAGACATTGCCCGAGTTTAGGAAGAAAAACTATTTTACTTAACACTTTTTTTCAGGTGTGGCACTCTTTCTGAGAAGCTGCGTTCTCACAAACCACCGTATATATATATATATATATATATATATATATAGCTCAAAAAAATTAAGGGAACCCTTAAACAATAGAATATAACTCCAAGTAAATCAAACTTCTGTGAAATCAAACTGTCCACTTAGGAAGCAACACTATTTCACGATCAATTTCACATGCTGTTGTGCAAATGGAATAGACAACAGATGGAAATTATTGGCAAGTATCAAGACACCCTCAATAAAGGAGTGGTTCTGCAGGTGGGGACCACAGACCACATCTCAGTACCAATGCTTTCTGGCTGATGTTTTGGTCACTTTTGAATGTTGGTTGTGCTTTCACACTTGTGGTAGCATGAGACGGACTCTACAACCCACACAAGTGGCTCAGGTAGTGCAGCTCATCCAGGATGGCACATCAATGCGAGCTGTGGCAAGAAGGTTTGCTGTGTCTATCAGCGTAGTGTCCAGAGGCTGGAGGCGCTGCCAGGAGACAGGCTAGTACACCAGGAGATGTGGAGGGGGCCGTAGGAGGGCAACAACCCAGCAGCAGGACCGCTACCTCAGCCTTTGTGCAAGGAGGAACAGAAGCACTGCCAGAGCCCTGCAAAAAGACCTCCAGGAGGCCACAAATGTGCATGTGTCTGTACAAACGGTTAGAAACCGACTCCATAAGGATGGTCTGAGTGCCTGACGTCCACAGATGGGGGGTTGTGCTCACAGCCCAACACGCTTGGTATTTGCCACAGAACACCAGGATTGGCAAATTCGCCACTGGCGCCCTGTGCTCTTCACAGATGAAAGCAGGTTCACACTGAGCACATGTGACAGAGTCTGGAGACGCCGTGGAGAGCGACCTGCTACCTGCAGCATCCTTTAGCATGACCGGTTTGGCAGTGGGTCAGTAATGGTGTGTGGTAGCATTTCTTTGGAGGGCTGCAGAGCCCTCCATGTGCTCACCAGAGGTAGCATGATTGCCATTAGGTACCAAGATGAGATCCCCAGACCCCTTGTGAGACCATATGCTGGTGCGGTTGGCCCTGGGTTCCTCCTAATGCAGGACAATGCCAGACCTCCGGTGGCTGGAGTGTGTAAGCAGTTCCTGCAAGATGAAGGCATTGAAGCTACGGACTGGCCCGCCCGTTTCCCAGACCTGAATCCGATTGAACACATCTGGGACATCATGTCTCGCTCCATCCACCGTTGTCACATTGCACCACAGAGTGTCCAGGAGTTGGCGGATGCTTTAGTCCAGGTCTGGGAGGAGATCCCTCAGGAGACCATCCGCCGCCTCATCAGGAGCTTGCCCAGGCATTGTAGGGAGCTCATACAGGCAAGTGGCGACCACACACAATACTGAGCATCATTTCCTTGTCTTGAGGCATTTCCACTGAAGTTGGATCAGCCTGCAATTTGATTTTCCACTTTGATTTCTTTATCGCCTCTCATTGGGGGACACAGGAACCATGGGTGTATGCTGCTGCCACTAGGAGGCTGACACTATGCAAATAAAAAAGTTAGCTCCTCCTCTGCAGTGTACACCCCACCGACTGGCATTATACTCTCCAGTTTAGCTTAGTGTCAGTAGGAGGTGGACACGGGTCTTTCATTAGACCCTTATCTACCTCAATGTGCGTCGTTCCTTTTCAGGTTTCCGGAGGGATACAGGGTGAACAGTCACACCTGTACTCCCACATTATGGACTATGAGTACGGCGTGTACTGCCACCCCGTATCCTCATAGATCCCACAGCAGGACCAAGATCCTGGCACAGAAGCGTGCTCAGAAGTCCGGTCCTGGCTCCGTCCCCCACCCACTCGCCCACCAGAGCCTGTCGGTCGGAGGAGACGAGGACGTCCGTCACCACCTACACGGACGTCTAATACCTTCCACTTCTTAAGGTTAGTACCGACGGCGTGGGAAGTTACATAGTTACATAGTTATTAAGGTTGAAGGAAGACTATATGTCCATCTAGTTCAACCCATAGCCTAACCTAACATGCCCTAACATGTTGATCCAGAGGAAGGCAAAAAAACCCCATGTGCAAAGAGTAAGCTCCACATTGGGGAAAAAAATTCCTTCCCGACTCCACATACGGCAATCAGACTAGTTCCCTGGATCAACGCCCTATCAAGGAATCTAGTGTATATACCCTGTAACATTATACTTTTCCAGAAAGGTATCCAGTCCCCTCTTAAATTTAAGTAATGAATCACTCATTACAACATCACACGGCAGAGAGTTCCATAGTCTCACTGCTCTTACAGTAAAGAATCCGTGTCTGTTATTATGCTTAAACCTTTTTTCCTCCAACCGCAGAGGATGCCCCCTTGTCCCTGTTTCAGGTCTATGATTAAAAAGATAATCAGAAAGGTCTTTGTACTGTCCCCTCATATATTTATACATTAAAATGAGATCACCCCTTAGTCTTCGTTTTTCCAAACTAAATAGCCCAAGTGTAATAACCTATCTTGGTATTGCAGACCCCCCAGTCCACTAATAACCTTGGTCGCTCTTCTCTGCACCCGCTCCAGTTCAGCTATGTCTTTCTTATACACCGGAGACCAGAACTGTGCACAGTATTCTAAGTGTGGTCGAACTAGTGACTTGTATAGAGGTAAAATTATATTCTCCTCATGAGCATCTATGCCTCTTTTAATGCATCCCATTATTTTATTTGCCTTTGTAGCAGCTGCCTGACACTGGCCACTGAATTTAAGTTTGTCATCCACCCATACACCCAGGTCTTTTTCATTGACGGTTTTGCCCAGAGTTAGGTGAGTATTTGTGTCCCTATCAGTTAGGGGGCCCTGTGGATCCCCTACGTTTCCTGCGCAGTTTTCCTTTTGAGCAGCGCGGTGCCTTACTGGCAGCCGCACTGCTATTTCTACGGCCGCACTTCTCCACCTGCGGCCGCACCTTTTTCCGAGACCCACCGATCTGGGTGACACTTAGGCCCCATTCCTTCCCTATCTTTGGGGGCCTTGATACCGACTGCGCAGTTTTCCACCGCGGCCGCGTTTTCACAGGCAGTCGCACTGCCTTACCTGCGGCCGCATCCTTTTAATCTTTGTGGCGCGGCCCCCTTCAGGCAGCCGCACCGTTTTCCCCGGCGGCCGTACCTTGGGAGGTGACGCGCGGCCGCGGTCCTATCCAGCGGCCGCCGGCTTCTAATACAGGCCCCGGCTCTTCCCGGGCCTACTTCCGGCGCCGGCATCGGCGCCCCCCCCTTTCCTGCGGCGGCTGCCGCGCCTATCAGCCGGGCGGCGCCCGCACTGTTTTTTGCGCCGCACCGCCGATTACCACCTTTTCGGCGGTCACCGGCTCCTAATTTAGGCCCCGGCTTTCCCCGGGGCCTACTTCCGGTGACGCGCTCGCCCACTTCCGGTATCATCGGGCGGGCTTTCTCCCGCCCGACAAACTCCGCATTCTCCTCCCACCGGCGCCATCTCGTCTGGCTCCGCCCCTTCCTCCACGCCGCTGCTGGACGCTTAGGGCACGAGTCTCCTTCATTCTGCCACGCTCCTGCGCCGGGAAACTTCGCAGAGCGCTCGGTCCGGGGACGCAGCACGCCATCTGCGCCGGGGATCCACAGCATCTTCCTGCAGCTTTTGGTATCCGGGCTTTTCGTCTGCCGTGAGTAGCTCTGCACTGCAGACTGACACCCTCCTCTGCCCCACTGTCCCCTAACCTGCTGGCATTTTCTTCAGGGACCTCTTCAAAATGTCTAACTCTAAAGGGGGCCGCTCTCGTCCTCCGACTTCTTCATCTTCTGCCCTAGTCACCTACTTTGCATGTTCGTCCTGTAACAGCAAACTTCCCTCAGGTCAGTCCTCCCCGCTGTGTCAGTCCTGCAGCAACCCGATTGTTCCCACCGCCCAGGATCCCCCGGCTGTTCCGCCCGAGACTGACCCCCCCATCCCAGGCTGGGCCGCCTCTCTGTCACAATCGGTGGCGGATTTAACACGGGTATCTCAAACCCTGGTGTCCGCGCTGGATCGGTTACCCCTGCAGACCCCTGCCGTGGCCAGCGGGTCGCAGGAACCGCCGCCCGAGCCCTCCTTGATAAGCCACAAAAGGTCCAGACAGGAACGTCGGTCTGAGTCCTCTTCGCGCTCCATCTCGCCACTCGGCCCTCCCCTGCGGTCGGCATCTCCTCGACCCTCCTCCCCTGAGTCAGGCGAGGCACCCTCTGATGCGCCCTCGGAGGATATTTCGGAGCTGGATTCTAACCAAATCGCCACCATGAGGGAGATGGTCCAGAATCTCATTGTGGCAGTAAACCAATCTTGTGGCATAAAGGATCCCTCTACGGAACCCGCAGATCAGGCGGTTTCGTTTAGACGGGCCAAACCACCTTCCAAGTTTTTTGCTCCTCATCCTGAATTCGAGGAAATCATGTCCAGAGAGAGAGAGAACCCCACTAGGCGTTTTCAGAGGGGAAAACGCCTGGGTGTGCTATATCCCTTTTCTCCAGAAGTTACCGCCAATTGGACGGTCTCTCCCTCGGTGGATCCACCTGTGTCCAGGCTGTCCACCAACACGGTGCTTCCTCTGTCAGGCGGAGCATCTCTGAAGGACTCTAACGATAGGGCTATAGAATCCTTTGCGAAGTCAGCTTTTGAAGCGGCTGCAGCGGCCATATGCCCAGCTTTTGCTTCCACTTGGGTTTCTAAATCCATCTCCAAATGGGCCAAAGAACTCCGTCGAGGTATCCTGGACGGGGCGCCTCCCATGCAACTAGCGGAGCTTGCCAACCAGATTTCCCACGCCGGTGAATACCTGGTCTCTGCCTCCCTGGATGTCGCGTCTTGTGCGGCTCAGGCTTCCAGCAATGCCGTTGCCATCCGCCGCACCGTTTGGCTCAAGGCCTGGCAGGCGGATTTATCTTCTAAAAAGTCCCTCACTAGTCTGCCCTTCCAGGGCTCTCGTCTCTTTGGTTCCCAGCTGGATCAAATCATTAAGGACGCCACCGGGGGTACAAGTTCTCTTCTCCCCCAGGCTAAGCCTCGTCGCCCTCCTCCTAGACGGCAGTTTCGCTCTTTTCGGCCCTTTCGTCGCTTCGCTGCGTCAAACTCCTTTTCCCAGCAGCAACAGAGGCCACAGGCACGTCAGGAGAAGAAGGCGGTGTCCTTTAGGCCCACTCCGTCCTGGCGTCCTCGCTATTCCCAGGGTAGATCCTCCAGGCCCAGGACTGAAAGATCCACCTCGGCATGACTCTCGGCAAGACCCCAGCCCACCTCCCAGGTTGGGCGGCCGTCTTCTCTTCTTCAGGGACGTCTGGATTTCCGCAGTAGAGGACGCATAGGTCAGGGAAGTTGTATCCTCGGGATACAAGATAGAGTTCGCCTCCCGACCCAGGGATCGTTTCTTCCAATCCCGTCCTCCAAGAGATCCCGCTCTAGTTCCGGGCTTCTTCGCAGCCATCGCTTCTCTGCTCAAATCCGGGGTAATCGTTCCCGTCCCAGAGAAAGAACGGTTCACGGGTTTCTACTCGAACCTTTTTGTGGTACCGAAAAAAGACGGCAAGGTTCGCCCCATTCTGGACCTCAAATTGCTGAACAGGAGAGTTCGCCTGAGACACTTCAGGATGGAATCCCTTCGTTCAGTAATTGCTTCCATGGAGGCCCAGGAATTTCTATGCTCAATAGATATCCAGGACGCCTACCTCCATGTCCCGGTATTTCCCGGACATCACCGTTTCCTGCGCTTCGCAGTACAACAGGAACACTTTCAATTCGTCGCCCTGCCGTTCGGTCTCGCAACCGCTCCAAGGGTGTTTACGAAGATCATGGCGGCGCTGATGGCAATATTGAGAGTCAGAGGCCTGGTCCTATTTCCATACCTCGACGACATTCTCATCAAGGCTCCGTCCTTTGCTCAGGCCCACGAAAGCCTGTCCATTGTTCTCGACACCTTAGCCCGTTTCGGGTGGCTGGTCAACCGGAAGAAGTCCTGCCTTATTCCTTCTCAGCGCATCATCTTTCTGGGCATGCTTTTCGACACTCGTCAGAGCAGAGTCTTCCTTCCCAAGGACAAGAGATCCACTCTTTGTCGGGACATACGCTTGCTCCAGGGTCCTCGGCCTCCCTCCCTCCAATCGGCCATGAAGGTTTTGGGGAGGATGGTGGCTACCTTGGAAGCGATTCCCTTCGCCCAATTTCATTCGCGACCCCTTCAGCAAGCCATTCTGTCTCAGTGGGACAGGTCTGTCTTCTCCCTGGATCGGCCGATCAGGCTCTCTTCTCGGGTCAAGCGGTCCTCCAACTGGTGGCTGACGTCACCTCTCATCTCCCAGGGCAGGTACTTCCTTCCAGTTCACTGGCAGGTGGTGACAACAGACGCCAGCCTGATCGGCTGGGGTGCGGTTTTTCGCTACCTGACGGTTCAGGGCCGTTGGTCGTTGCAGGAGTCAACTCTGCCAATCAATGTCCTCGAGATTCGGGCCATCTTTCTGTCCCTCCGCCACTGGGAAAGGATCCTCAGGGGCCTTCCAGTCCGGATCCAGACGGACAACGCCACGGCTGTGGCGTATGTCAACCATCAGGGGGGGACCCGGAGCTCCTTGGCCCTTGCCGAGGTATCCAAGATCCTCCTTTGGGCAGAGGCAACGGTTCCGGTGATATCCGCGGTGCATATCCCTGGCGTGGACAACTGGGCCGCCGACTTCCTCAGCCGTGAGGGCCTCGCGGCAGGGGAATGGTCCTTGCATCCGGAGGTCTTCCATCAGATTTGCCTTCGATGGGGGACTCCGGATGTGGATCTCACGGCGTCTCGAATCAACAGGAAGGTTCCGCAGTTCGTCTCCAGGTCCCGCGATCCTCTCGCAGTGGACGTCGATGCTCTGGCCATTCCTTGGTCACAGTTCGAGCTGCCCTACCTGTTCCCACCCCTTCCATTACTTCCCAAGCTGTTGAAGAAAATCAAAGCGGAAGGGGTGCCGGTCATCCTGATCGCCCCGGATTGGCCCAGGAGAGCTTGGTTCGCGGAGCTCGTCAACCTTCTCGCGGACGCTCCCTGGCGCCTTCCAGACAGGCCCGATCTGCTGTCCCAGGGTCCGATCTGCCACCCGAATTCTCGGTCGCTCAGTTTAACGGCGTGGCTGTTGAGACCGCGGTTCTGAGAGCGTCCGGCCTCTCGGACCGGGTGATTCACACCATGATTCAGGCTCGGAAGCCTTCGTCTTCCAGGATCTACTACCGCACCTGGAAGGCTTACTTCCGTTGGTGCGAGTCCAACCGCGTTCCGCCTATGGTTTTTTCCCTGCCTTCTCTTTTGGCCTTCCTTCAGGCAGGACTGGATTCGGGCCTGGCGCTTAGCTCCCTGAAGGGTCAGGTCTCTGCGCTTTCCATCCTCTTTCAGAAGACCTTGGCCTCTCGGCCACAAGTTAAGACCTTCTTTCAAGGGGTAGCCCATGCTGTCCCGCCATACAGGGCCCCTGTGGAGGCATGGGACTTAAACCTGGTACTGGACGTTCTGAGGGTTTCCCCCTTTGAACCTCTTAGGGAGATTCCTCTCTCAGTTCTATCTTGGAAGGTGACCTTTCTTGTGGCCATCACGTCTATTCGCCGCGTTTCCGAGTTGGCGGCCCTGTCTTGCCGCCCTCCGTTTTTGGTCATTCACCAGGACAAGGTGGTCTTCCGGCTCCCACCTTCCTTTCTTCCTAAGGTGGTTTCCACCTTCCACCTCAACGAGGACATCGTTCTACCTTCCTTTTGTCCAGTTCCGACTCATCCTCTGGAGCGATCATTGAACAAGCTGGACCTCGTCAGGGCAGTGAGGATCTATCTGGACAGAACGTCCACTTTCCGGAAGACGGATTCCTTTTTCGTCATTCCTGATGGCACGCGCAGAGGCCAACCGGCTTCTAAAGCGACTATTGCTCGCTGGATCAGATTGGCAATTTTGGAGGCTTACCGGGTCAAGAACAGAGTGCCCCCTCCTGGGATTAAGGCTCACTCGACCCGAGCAGTCGGCGCCTCCTGGGCGGTGCACCACAGGGCTTCCGCCTTACAGCTTTGCAAAGCGGCAACTTGGTCTTCCATCCACACGTTCGCCAAATTTTACAAGGTCCATACCTACGCTTCGGCGGACGCCGGCCTAGGCAGAAGGATCTTGCAGGCGGCAGTGGTGAGTTCTCTGACCTGATGGAAGTCTGTCTTTCCCACCCGTGGGACTGCTTTGGGACGTCCCATGGTTCCTGTGTCCCCCAATGAGAGGCGATAAAGAAAACAGGATTTTTGGTTGCTTACCGTAAAATCTGTTTCTTGAAGCCTCCATTGGGGGACACAGCTCCCTCCCAATGTTTCTGTTATCTGTTTTATGACTGTTCTCACGTTTACAGTTCTCAAGTTTGTGGTTATGGTTTTTCAACCTTGTTCTTTTCTCCTACTGCTTTCTCACTAACTGAAGAGTATAATGCCAGTCGGTGGGGTGTACACTGCAGAGGAGGAGCTAACTTTTTTATTTGCATAGTGTCAGCCTCCTAGTGGCAGCAGCACACACCCATGGTTCCTGTGTCCCCCAATGGAGGCTTCAAGAAACAGATTTTACAGTAAGCAACCAAAAATCCTGTTTTTGTGCATCATTCCAACTTCAGACCTCCGTGGGATATTAGTTGTGATTTACATTGATCATTTTTAGGTTTTACTGTTCTCAACGTATTCCACTATATAATGGATAAAGATTTACAACTGGAATATTTCATTCAGTGATATTTATGATGTGGGATTTTAGTGTTCCCTTTATTTTTTTTGAGCAGTGTACATACATGCATACAAAACCAGTTCGCGCGGGCTAAAGGTACCTTCACACTAAACGATATCGCTAGCGATCCGTGACGTTGCAGCGTCCTGGCTAGCGATATCGTTCAGTTTGACACGCAGCAGCGATCAGGATCCTGCTGTGATGTCGTTGGTCGGGGCTAGAAGGCCAGAACTTTCTTTGGTCGCTGGCTCTCCCGCTGACATCGCTGAATCGGCGTGTGTGACACCGATTCAGTGATGTCTTCGCTGGTAACCAGGGTAAACATCGGGTTACTAAGCGCAGGGCCGCGCTTAGTAACCCGATGTTTACCCTGGTTACCATCCTAAAAGTAAAAAAAACAAACGCTTCATACTTACCTTCCGCTGTCTGTCCTCCGGCGCTCTGCTTTCCTGCACTGGCTGTGAGCACAGCGGCCGGAAAGCAGAGCGGTGACGTCACCGCTGTGCTTTCCGGCCGCTGTGCTCACAGCCAGTACTGAGAAGCAGAGCGCCGGGGACAGACAGCGGAAGGTAAGTATGAAGCGTTTGTTTTTTTTACTTTTACGCTGGTAACCAGGGTAAACTTCGGGTTACTAAGCGCGGCCCTGCGCTTAGTAATCCGATGTTTACCCTGGTTACCGGCATCGTTGGTCGCTGGAGAGCTGTCTGTGTGACAGCTCTCCAGCGACCAAACAGCGACGCTGCAGCGATCCGGATCGTTGTCTGGATCGCTGCAGCGTCGTTTAGTGTGAAGGTACCTTAACTCCTGTGATGCCGCTGTCAATAGTGACAGCGACATTGCACAGGAAGGGAGCTCCCTCTGTGCTCCCATCTGCACAAAGGGATGAAATAGCGTTAATGATATCCATCGTTACCCAGGGCCAAAAGATGGTCGCAGGGTCACCCAGGGACGGTGGCCTGTGAGTTCATGCTCAGAGCATGAGCTGACACTCCTCCTCCCTGCATGTCAGACACTGCTCTGATGCCCTGCGGTGCAGAAGCATTGCAGAGTATTAGATTAGTGATCTGTCAGTTTGTAGTTGATGTCCCATCCTGGAATAATGTAAAAAAGTTAAAAAGAAAAAAAAAGTTCATTAAAATCGTATAAATATATTTTTTAAAATCGCAAAGAAGCAAAAAAAGGCAAAATATGAATTCAATAAATACATTTATTTGTGAAAAAAAGAAGTACACGTATTTGGTACTGCCGCGTCCGGAACAACTCAACCTAAAAAACTGTCCTACTAGCTAACCCCTTCACACCTTTAAAAAAAAAATTAATAAATGAGGCGAAGAACTATGCTTTATCATCATACCATCGAGTAGAAAGTTAAATAAACGCGATAAAAAAAAAAAAAGTTAATAAAAATGGTATCTCTGAAAACGTCATCTTGTCCTGTGAACATACAGGTTAATCAGCGGAAAAATAAAGTTTTAACTCTCAATGCAAAAATAACTTTTTTCTATAAAAGGTTTTTCTTGTGAAAAAGCGCCAAACCATAAAAAACCTATATAAATGTGGCATCGCTGTAATTATACTGGCACGAAGAATAAAGCTGCCTTATCCGTTTTACCACAAGCAGAATGGCATAAGATGAAAAAAAAAAATAATAATCCCTGAATTGCTGGTTTTTGTTCAATCTGCCTTCCAAAAATCGAAATAGTAAGCAATCAAAAAAGAGGGATTTTTGGTTCTCACCGTAAAATCATTCTTGGAGCCTTCATTGGGTACACCGGTAACCATGGGTGTATGCTGCTGTCACTAGGAGGCTGACACTTGGCAAAAAAGGAAAATCGCTCCTCCTCAGCAGTGTACACCCACCGACAGGCACCAAGTACCTCAGTTAGTGTTAAAGCAGTAGGAGAAGCAACCAAAACTCAACATATGTACCAACCCAATAACAAAGGCAAGTACGCCCAAAAAGTGGCACAAACAGTTAGGGAGAGTGCTGTGTCCACCAATGATGGCTCCAAGAAAGAGACGTACAAACAGTTAGGGAGGCTGCTGTGTCCCCCAATGAAGGCTCCAAGAAAGAGATTTTACGGTGAGTACCAAAAATCCCGCTTTATTGGGGGACACAGGTAACCATGGGACGTCCCAAAGCAGTCCCTAGGGCAGGAAACAAAGAATGCAAAAAAAAAAGCGACTCAGGTTGGCCGGTGCGCAACCATTGCTTGCAGTACGTTCCTTCCCAAGCCTGCATCAGAGGAAGCATGGGTATGAACCCTGTAAAACCTCACAAAGGTGTGCAAAGAAGACTTTGTCGTGGCTTTACAGATCTGTAAAGTCGCGGCCTGGTGACGAACTGCCCAGGAAGCTCCCACCGCCCGGGTGGAGTGAGCCTTTAGCCCAGGAGTGGGTGGTTTGTCCTGAACGCGGTATGCTTCTAATATTGCGGAACAAATCCAACGGGCAATAGTGGATTTGGAAGCCTCTTACGACAACCTTCACAGATGACAAATAGGGCATCAGAGAGATGAAAGGAAGCGGTCCTTGAGAGGTAGTCTCGGATAGCGCTGACCAGATCCAACTTGTTTAGGGATGTCTCCAGGAGATGGACCGGAGGGGATGTCTCCAGGAGATGGACCGGAGAGGGACATAGAGAAGGAAGGACAATGTCTTCATTAATGTGAAATTAAGAGACCACCTTAGAAAGAAAGGAAGGAACAGGTCTGAGAACTACCTTGTCCTTATGTAGAATCAGGAATGGGAGGATAATGTCGCTTACTCAAAACTCTCCTGATGGACGGAATGGCAACTAATGCAACGTTCCATGGCTGGAGAGAAAACGGAATATCTTGAATGGGTTCAAAAGGAGCGCGCTGTAATGCACCAAGAACAAGTTTAAAATCCCATGGCTCTATCGGAGGACGGTGAGGAGGAGCCAAGTGGGCGACTCCTTGAAGAAATGTCTTTACCTGAGAATGAGAAGCCAGATTTAATTGGAAAAGAACTGACAGAACGGAAACCTGACCCTTTAGGGTACTGAGAGACAGACCAGAGTCAAGACCCACTTGTAGAAAGCCCAGGATGGAAGGAAGAGAAAAAGACAGGGACCAAATTGTTGTGCTCACTCCACCGAAAGAAGGCCTTCCAGTATGTGTTATAGATACTCGAGGAAGCTGGTTTTCTTGCTCTAATCATGGTCTGAATGACCTGCTGGGAAAAACCGGCATTCTTTAGATTGTGGCCTCAATGACCATGCTGTTAAACTCAGAGACTGTGAACTCTGGAGGAAAAGGGGACCTTGTGAAAAGAGAGCTGGACGGTCTGGAAGCCTCCCGGGAGCGTCCATGAGCATGTTCACCAGCTCCACGTACCAGGCTCTTCTTGGCCAATCTGGAGCTACGAGAATTCCAAGAATTTCCTCCGCCTTTATCTTTTTTTACGATTCTCGGAATTAAGGGGAGAGGAGGAAAAAGATAAGGCAGCTGGAATTGAGACCACGGAATCAACCAGAGCATCGAAGCCGATAGCTAGTGGATCTCGAGACCTGGCCATGAACTGAGGAACCTTGTGGTTCATCCAAGACACCATCAGGTCAACGTCCGGGGTGCCCCACCGTGGACATATCTGATTGACGACGGCGGGGTTGAGAGACCACTCGCCCGATGTGAGGCCCTGACGATTCAAAAAATCGGCTGGTCAATTTTCCACCCCTGGAATGTGCACGGCTGATATGACGGGAACGTGATGCTCTGTCCATCACAGAATCCTTGATACCTCTGCCATCACCTGTTTGCTGCGAGTCCCGTCTTGATGGTTTATGTAGGCCATGGCGGTGGCATTGTCCGACTGTATGCGGACCGGCTGTCCCACGAGGAGGGACTGCCAGTGGCAAAGGGCGAAGAAAATTGCTCTGATCTCCAGGAGATTGATGGGGAGAGCGTCTCCTAGGAAGTTTCAGCGACTCTGCGCTGTGTGATGGAGACTGGCGCCGGTGTGAAAACCTGCCACCAAAGTGGAAGGAAGGATCTTCCGCGCAGGACGGAGGCAGAGAGCGTCCACCAAGTCAGGGACTGTCTCACCTTGAGAGACAGTGGTATGGGTCGGTCCAGGGAAGCGGTCCTCTTGTCCCACGCAGACAAGAGGGCCAGCTGAAGGGGATGGGTATGGAACTGGGAAAAAGGCATGGCTTCCATGGCGGCATTCATCTTCCCTAGAACTCTCATGCAGGACCGTAGGGGGAGAGGAGTTGGTCACTTTAGAACACGGATCCCCTGGTGGAGAGAGAGAAACTTTTCCTTTGGGAGAAAGACATGGGTTCAGGCCATATCGAACCTTATGCCCAGAAATACCAGGTGCTGAGCTGGGGTCAGAGAGGACTTCTCTCTGTTGACAATCCAGCCGAGACGGACCAGAGTGTCCAAGGTGATCTGAAGACTCAGGTCGCAGTCTCGGCAGGACAGCCCCTTGATCAGAAGATCGTCCAAGTAAGAGATTATGAGAATCCCCTTGGAACGAAGGATGGCCATGACTGCTGCCATGACCTTTGTGAATACTCTGGGTGCAGAGGCCAAGCTAAAAGGGAAGAGCCGTGAACTGATAGTGGTTCTCCTGGATTGCAAACCGTAGGAATCTCTGATATTGAACACA
Organism: Ranitomeya imitator; assembly: GCF_032444005.1. Taxonomy (NCBI): domain Eukaryota; kingdom Metazoa; phylum Chordata; class Amphibia; order Anura; family Dendrobatidae; genus Ranitomeya; species Ranitomeya imitator. The sequence goes on from NC_091289.1 coordinate 172,652,703, forward strand.
AATTGGGATGTGAAGATAAGCATCCTGAATATCTACAGAGCAAAGACATTATCCCGGTTCCATGGAGGCAATTACCAAAAGTAAGGACTCCATCCTGAAATGACGGATCCGAACGTGATGGTTCAGATGCTTGAGGTCCAAAATCGGATGGAGCCATCCTTCTCTCTTCGGGACTACGAAAAGATTGGAGTAGAACCCTGAAAAGCGTTTGTTCCTGGGAACGGGCACAATTACTCCTGTGCCTAGTAGGTAAGAGACGGCCTGAAGAATCCCTGGGCCCTGAGACGGGAGTCTTGGTGGGCGAGACAAAAAGAAACATCTTCCTGGGGGAAATAAGTCGATTTTGTAACCGAACGTAACTATTTCTCTGACCCAGGCATCGTCGACCACCGACAACCACGCGTCCTGGAAGAGAAGAAGTCTGCCTCCTATCCTGGAAGAATCCCGGGTGGGGGTAACCCGTCATGCTGAGGAGAGCCTGTTGACATGGGACCCTGAAGACCTGGAAGAACAACCCTTTGGGCGGAAGAGCGGTCCTGTTGGGAGGAGGTCCCGAAGAGGAGAAGGGCCAAAAGTAACTAAATTGAAGCAATCTTTTCCTATTGAAAATACATTTAGGTTTGGACTGCGGAAGAGAGGTACTTTTCCTGCCGGTAGCATCAGAAATGATTTGATCCAGTTTGGACCCAAAAAGTCTAGAGCCTTCAGAGGCAAGGTAAGTGAGAGACTTCTTTGAGGGTGGATCTGCATTCCACGCTTTCATCCATAGAATACGGCGTATAGCAATGATGTTACTGTTTGCCCTGGTGGAACAACCAGTCGCATCCAAGGAAGCGGTCAGAAGATATTTGTCAGCTAGGGCAATCTGATCTGCCAAATCTGCCCGGTCATCAGGAGGAGCTGCTACCAGGATACCTTGGCGAAGTATTTTTGCCCAGGCCGACATGGATTTTGCACCCAAGTGGAGGCAAAAATGGGGCAGAGGAAGGCGCCAGCCACTTCAAAAGCTGATTTAGCTAAGGATTCAATCTGCCTATCTGTAATGTCCTTAAGAAATGCACCATCCGGTAGAGACAAGACTGTCTTAGAAGACAGGCGAGAAACCGGCGGGTCCACCTTAGGGGACTCTGCCCATCTACCAACAAGGTCTGAGCTAAAGGGATAAAGAATGCCAAGCTGCTTCCTTCCCAGGAAGCGCTTTTCGGGATGTTCCCAGTGTTTAGCCATAATCGCTTCAAATTCCCTTTGATTGGGAAAAGTCCAGGAAGGATGTTTTACCCATTTGAAGGAAACAGAGTGCTCCTGAGCAGGAGCCTCGTCCTCCTTTAGGTTAAGAGTTTGGGTAATAGCCAAGATAAGGCTATTGACCATATCCTGCATTTTTGAGACCTGGTCCGCATCCGACCAAAAAGCTGCCTCCGAGGAGGAGGCATGGGGACAGGAGGGCATCCTGGATGATGCAGAGGGACTCGGGAAACTGGAAGAGGAACTAAAAAGAACCTGCTTCCTTTGCTTTGTACCCGATCTGTCCCTGCAAAGGTCGTGGTTAGGTGCTTGTGAATCACTGTAAGAGGCGTTTGGAGCACTGGTGGCTTTAGATAGATATGGAAGACGCTCCAGGACCATGGAACTGTGATACCTTAGTCAGGTCAGAGACTGACTGTGACATGGCAACAGCCCACTCCGGAGGAAGGAGTGTGCTCGCATCCCTGGCATTAGGGTGCTCCTGTGAGGCAGACATGGTGGAAGGACTGCAGGTGCAGGATGGACAGAAACGGGAAGACTGGCCTGAAGACCACCTTTCTTTTGCAGAGGGCATAGGCACAGTAGGCGTAGAGGGAAGACTACAAGCTTCTGCAGGGTTGGGCATAAGTCGAGCCTTGGTGATACTGCTGAAAAGGGCTTTATAGGGGGATAGAAGAAAGGAAGGAGAGCAGGTAGAGCCTACCCGATGTCAGCGACGGTCAGCAGATAAGGTTAGCTGAGTCCCCCTTGCCAGATGTCCGCAGGTAGATACAGCGAGGTCTGATGCTGAATGCGCAGGAAATGAGCAGATAAAGGCAGCGTCTCAGACAGGACTCACTATCTGCTGAGGCACAAGATTGAAATAGCATCGGCTCTGCTGAACACAGCAAGCATGATGTAGTGCGGTGGTCGTGGCTAAACTGCCAGCAGGTGAAACAGAAAGTATTGCTCTGATTGGCTGACACGCCAGGGGGCATGAACAGTCAGGAGGATCTGCCGGCCGGCAAGAAATAGAAAGCGCCCCTCTGATTGGAGAGGATGGACTGACATCTGTCTGGGATGATTTAGTGAATCCTGCTTTGAGCAGGGGATTGGACCAGATGACCCAGGAGGTCCCTTCCAACTCTACCATTCTATGATTCTATGATTACTCCCAGCCCTCCTCGAGGAGAGGGGTGGGGAGAAAAAAAAGGCTAGGACCGGCCACCAGGAATCAGCCTGAAGCACCCGTGACAGAGGATTAGGTCCTGCCTGTGGGTCTGAGAGTGGGTGATGTGGGTGACACCACATTGCTCTCAGTCGCATAAGTACGGGAAAACAGGGTGAGAAATTACACCCTGTTACCCTAAGGAAGAAGAACCTAAAAGACAAAGAGAAAAGATTAATAAAAACACACAAGATTACCTTAAAAGGAAAATGCGGATCTGGGATCAGATCCAGGTCTGGCTCCTACAGACACTAAACTTAACCTGAGGTACTTGGTACCTGTTGGTGGGTGTATGCTGCCGAGGAGGAGCCATTTTCCTTTTTTGCCTGGTTTCAGCCTCCTAGCAACAGTAGCATGCACCCATGGTTACCTGTGTCACCTAATGAAACGATAAAGAAATGTCTTGTGCCCCAAAACGATACCAATAAAAATGGCAACTCGTCCTGCAAAAATCAAGCCCTCACATGACTGTGGGCCAAAATATGGGAAAATTATAGCTATTAAAATATGGCATATTTTGGTTTGTAACAGCTGCCAAATATAAAAAAAGAACGCTATAAATCAGGTATCGCTTTAATCGCATCAACCCGAAGAATAAAGCTGCCTAATCACTTATACCGCACGAGGAACAGCGTAAAAAAAATAAATAAAACCAATTCTTCACCTGCTGTTGATTTGTTCATTCTGCCTCCCAAAGATCGCAGTATGGCTCGGTGCACATTTATCCTGCACTCTACGCTAAGTGCTTACATCGGAGTTTCCGTATAAATCTTTGAAAAACGTGATTCAGACGGAACCTCCCGGCGGAAGATTCCCTGTAATGAGGCTGATGGAGTCACTGCGGAAGCTGTCTGGCCTATGAGCCGGCGGTGTCCATCTTTTCAGACGTTCATAAAAGCGCAGTCAACCACAGTTCTTTTTTTTTTTTTTTTGACGAAGAAAAATGGTCAAAATTAAAAAAAAATAACCCAGGGCTTTCACACCTCAAATAATGCAAAGAAAACAAGTTCATAATCATTTAGAAACAACAATACTAATGTTTTAACTCGGGAAGAGTTCAGAAATCAATATTTTGTGGAATAACCATGATTTTTAATCACAGCTTTCATGCGCCTTGGCATGCTTTCCACCAGTCTTTCACGGCTTCTGGTGCAAAAATGTAAGCAGTTCTTTGTTTGATGGCTTGTGACTAACCTTCATCCTCTTGATTACATTCCAGAGGTTTTCAATGGGGTTCAAGTCTGGAGATTGGGCTACCCATGACAAAGTTTTGATGTGGTGGTCTCGTAATTTTTGCCAGAGCTGTATATTAATCAGTACAAAACTTGAGACCTCTATAGGGAAAAAAATGGTTATAAAGGGACATTCGAATAGGTTAAGCATCTTGTAAAATAATACGGCAAGATGACTGATGTTTAAGTGGAATAGTAATGCCAAATTACTGCAGTAAATATTGCTACTGTGAAGGTGACTATTGCAGGTTATCCATATGGATGTAAGAAGCTTTATGTGGATACATTTAATAATTGGACCATATGTTTTATGATTGTTTTGTGAACTAGAGCCGGGATTTCAAGGACAGTTTGGGAAGCCCTCTCTTCCCTGGGAGCGCGCTGCGCCTACTCATTACCCATTGATTCCTGGATCATGGCCTTACAGCTTACACCAGAATTTCCTGCAACAGGCACCGGCCGGCATTCATTCCAAAACCTACTATCCTCCAGGTAATGTTAGGGGCTAGTTTTAGGAAATCTGTATATTGGATAAATTAGAATATGTTTCCTATATGTTCTCGCATGAACAAAAGTAACCAGAGATTATGTATTCATGAGTATTAAAGGGGCCATCATGTCAGGGACTTGTAGAGCTCAGCGAGGGGAAGCCACACACTTTGGGCATTTTGCGGTGTCCACATTCATATGAATGGGCAACTAATAACTGAATTGGTTGTATTACGTCCTTCAAAGTGATTGTGACAGATCTCTTATACATCTATTAAGAAACCATGCCATTAACAGAAAAATTAAGAAAGCAAGCATCCAAAGAGACTGAACAGTCAGAACATCAAAACTCCATTGAGCTGAAACCCCTTTGGCTCTACTAACACTTCTATTTCCGAATACCTGGCAATATTCAAAGCAAACATCCATTCACATCAATGACATTGCTCCAAATGGTGGGACAGATTTTCTGTACTCTATAGGCAGTGCCAAAACCAAAAAATTCAATTATGTTGTTAATAGCATTGGGTGAAACAGGACCGTGGGACATCCTAGACTAGTCCCAGAGGGTGCATAATAACTTACCGTAATGGACCCCCTGCGCATGGCGGCCCGCAGCACCTACAAAAACCGACTGTTTTCTGCAGAAACCTTGGTGAGAACAGGGGTCTAGGTGGTAACCGTGTAGAGCTGGGGAAGGAAAAATGACAATGCCCCACAGACAGACTCAAACTAGAAAGAAATAGCTCACAAAAAATGTCACGATCCAGGAGGAGATTAGAAAGGGCAACACATAGTACTTTAACAGAAGGAAAACCTGCAGCTTAGCGTAAACTAAGATAGGGACCTTAGCGTTACCCTTGGAAGATGGTATAACTTTCTCATAGAAGAGATCGCTGGAAGAGGCTACGAAAGACCCTACTCTAGCCCTTAAGCCTGAGGACTAAATCAATCCAAACCTTTAAAAGAAGAGAAAATTCCAAGTGAAGATCTTGATGCACACATCAAGAAGTGAAGAGACATTAAGCGAAGCAGCAAACATCTGATGTACTGAGGTCCATGATCTGGAAGATGGTCTGGATAACAACAGGAAAAGGCACAACTTCAATGTCCTGGTCTGAATAGTTACAGAGGACTGAGGTCCATGGAGTGACTATGACAAATGGATGAGCTTCACAATCTGTCAAGACTGGTCTGGGGCCAATAGAGTGGTCAGGAGCAGACCTTCCAAGAAGACCAGTCGGCATCACGAACGGTTGCAAGTTCTGTATCTGACAACAAAGGCTAAAGACAGGACACAAGGTGGGCCACACCAGGAGTGTCTCCAGGACAGAACTCGGGAAGATTCCTTAAAAATACCACCCGCTAAGATTATTTTGAGAGTGAGACACAGTTTATCACAGTGGAGGATTTAACCTACGGGCTCCAGAATGTCCAGATAATTATTTGTCATGAACAGGGCCTTTCCTAGAAGACCAATTAGATGGGGGATTACCGCCATCCCCTTGGCACAGAGAAGTACCCTGAGAGGAGCGTGGATCGGATATTGGACCTTGAAGGCTGTTGCGAGCCCCCAGACTGCTGCATGGTGTCAACCTCCTATGGACACTGGGCTAAAACTGGGGATAAAGTTTGGCATTTTTTTCTACCCAGTGCTAGGGCCTACACCCATTGTACTATGTCCCGCAATGCTATTAAAGGGAGCCTGTCACCTCAAAAATCGAAAATGAGGTGCGGCCACCGGCATCAGGGGCTTATCTACAGCATTCTGTAATGCTGTAGATAAGCCTTCGATGTAACCTGCAAGATAAGAAAAACAGGTTAGATTATACTCACCCATGGGTGGTCCCGCTGCGGTCCGGGTCCGATGGGCATCCCGGTCGGGGCCTCCTATCTTCTTACGATGACATCCTCTTCTTGTCGTCACGCCGCAGCTCTGGCGCAGGCGTACTTTGTCGGCCCTATTAAGGGCAGAGCAAAGTACTGCAGTGTGCAGGCGCTGGGAAAGGTCAGAGTGACCCAGCGCTTTCGCACTGCAGTACTTTGCTCTGCCCTCAACAGGACAAAGTACGCCTGCGCCGGAGCTGCGGCGTGAAGACAAGAAGAGGACATCATCGTAAGAAGATAGGAGGCCCCGGACGGGACCGCGACGCCCATCGGACCCGGACAGCAGCGGGACCGTCCCTGGGTGAGTATAATATAACCTCTTTTTCTCATCTTTCAGGATACATCGGGTGCTTATCTACAGCATTTGGCTGGGTTCACATTACGTCCAAGCAGTCCGTTAGATGGACTGCATTACACCGCGGTGTAACGCAGTCCGTTAACGCTGCCATTAATCATAATTTCGGGCGCATCGCTAGCGCACGCCCAAAATGGGCGTGCGCTAGCGATGTGCCGTCATTGAGTGACGGACCCTGGGTAGCGGGCTGCAGCATTTCCAGATCCATCACCGCTAGCGCAGATAGAGCATCTGCTAGCTCTATCTGCGCTGGCGCGATGGCATGTCGGCACTTGTGTTAAGGCAGCCCGTTTAACGCATGTGTTGAACGGGCTGCTGTTAACGCAATGTGAACTTAGCCTTACAGAATGCTGTTGATATGCCCCTGATGCCGGTGGCCGCAGCTCATCTTTTTGGGGTGACAGGTTCCCTTTAACTAGAAATATTCAAATAAAACAAGCCCTCGTGGGACAGTGTTGTTGAAAAAATAAAAGTGAGAACCGTTAGAAAAAGGAGCAAAATAAAAAAATTGGGCTGCGACAGAAAGGGGTTAAAAATCTGCTGAATGCCAATACTTTCGGGTCTTATTAGAACTGATTCAAAGTGAACTACCAATGTATTGGTCCACTCCTAACCTTAATTTTTTTTTCAGCTCCCTCATTAATCCAGAACAGACCCCATTTCCCAGTTTTATCACAAGGACACCCCCACCTGAACTCCAGCTACATCCAGCAAAAGAAATGAAAAGCAAAAAACTTTGCGGCCATCATTTTTAAGACTTTATTTCCAGGAGACGCTAGAACTTTTATGATGTAACATTTGTAAATATACAGCTTTAGTTGTACTGGAATCATTCCTCTGAGTGATGCAAATTTCTTTTATTTCATTGCCCCGTTTTGAGGGGAGCCTTGAGTTCTATCCAAGTAAAATGTTCAAATGAAGAAAAAAATATTTTTTTTTAATTTTTTTTTTTTAAGCAAAATTAGTAAAAATTAAGTTCTTTATTTTCTACAAAAAAGTGGCTGCTTCAAGCTCTGTAAATGGATATATATTTTAGTTATAAACAGATGATTTTAAGAGAATGTAATTTTTTAAATGTCTTATTATTTGAGCCTGAAGCAGGTGCCAAAAATCTTTTAAAACTAAAGTCACGTCTTATTTTTGGTACCAATAAAAAAAAAAGCCATTTAATCAATTTGTGTGTCCCATGAAGTGTAAAGAACTTTTTTTTAAAAAATAATAATTATTGAAATTCTCAAACTGAAACTGTTATTTGATAAGTTGGGTTCTTCATTTTTAATAAAATTAAGAAGACCAAATCAAGTGGTTAAGTTCTAAATGATTCTACTAAAGAATATAGAAGTTATCTGTTGCTAGAAAGCTATTTTTTGGCCCTTCTTTTATATTGATGTGCAAATGGCGCGCTACTCCGTTTAAAAGGAAGTTCAGCACAAAATGACTGTTCAAACCAAGCACAGGCACTTAGTGCACCTTTCCACCTGCTTGTTTTGCATCTATATAAATATAGAATCTATAGAAATAAAATGGCAGAAATAAATGGGAAACATAATGGGTAAGGTCATGCACTGAACTACTCAGCCACACTATGGGTGCACCGAGCACCTGTGCTTGGTTTTAACAGTCATTCTGCACTGGGTCATTTCTGGGTATTAAGAGATACCTCTAATCAGATTTCTCCTTCGCCTCATTGGGGGACACAGGACTGTGGGTGTATGCTACTGCCGCCAGGAGGCTGACACTAAGTAAACATAAAAAAGGTTTAGGTCCTCCTCCATCGTATACACCCTGACATGGGCCGAAGGCAAACCCAGTTTATGCTTAGTGTCTGATTTTCAAACTCCATATTTCTTCTCTTCACATGGAAATGAGACAGGGGCGGCGGACCCTTTTGAAGGGGTCCGATCTCCCCAAACCAACAACAGGCGAGCACATGGAGTGTCGCCTCCACGTATCCTATCCCACAACGTGGGACCCCTTGCCGAACTCAGCCCTGACCACACTAAGGTAACGAAACCCTAGGCTGTACAGGTGCATATGTACTGTCCGTGCAGCCTCCACTGCATCACCAATGTGTAGACAAGCGGTGATATAGAGGAGGCGGACGGTCCCTCTCCTCATCCCCTAAAGGAAAGATGGAGTTAGGGTGCCTGCACTGTCCTTTCTAACAGCCCCCCTCTGACTTTAAGCTCCATCGCGTGGTGGGGGGCTTGGAGGGTTCCTGCAGCAGCAGCATCCCTGGGACAGCGGGCGCTGTGGTTTTTTTCTGCCGTTGGCAGCGCCACTCCGCAGGGATCCCGGCGCCTCTTCATCCTTCATCGTGCAGGTTCAGGTAAATTATTATGCCCAGCATCTGCCGAGTCAGGCTGCGGTCGGAAGTCCCGCCCCTTCCGGTCGCATCATCGGCCGGCGGGTCCCACCTCCCTCTCCCTGTGCTGGGTGAGAGAAAAATCTAGGCCCCGGCTTCTGCCATGTTAGGCCACGAGCGGAAATCCCGCCCCTTCCGGCCGTGTTGTCGGCCACGTCATCCTCCCGCCTCCCTCTCCCTGGGCTGGGGGAAAGAAAAATCTAGGCCCCGGCTTCTGCCGTGTTAGGCTGCGGGTGGAAGTCCCGCCCCTTCATCGGCTGTAGGCCCCGCCCCCGCAACACTGCAGGAACATGGGGGAAAAAATTTAGGCCGGCTTCAGATCCCCATAGGTCAGTGGACTTAAAACGCCGCCATTTCCGGCGGGACCACCCACCAAGGAAGCGCTCCTTTTAAACGGAACAGCGCGGTTGTGTCGCCCTGTGACAGGTTCCACAGGACAGACGGGGACACAGGACTGGGGTAAGTGCTACTCCCCCCAGCCTGACAGCTGCCATATCTTTTTTTTACAGCCTATCTAAAACGCTGTTTATAGCATCAGCAGGGCCACCATGTCTAGAAGGACCAAGTCTCACACGGTTTTATATACCGCATGTGTAGCCTGTCTTTCCGCATGCCCAGAGTAATCGTCTCTGTGAGACCTGCGATTCCGAACGCGCTCAGGGACCCTCCCCTGCGACTCAGGCAGAAACTAGTTTCTCCCCTGGAATGGGTCACGTCCTTGTCGCAATCTATTGCATCCCTAACCAAGGCAATCGAGTCCCTCCAGACCCCGGTTGGGGCCCAGGTCAGCGGTTCTTCTACCTTGGAGAGGTCTTCCGACTCACTGGAACCTCCGGCCTGCAGGGGCCGCACTCTCACTAGGCAGACCCGGGGGAAGTGAACCCATACAGCGTCTCCAGGTCCATCAGGTGCATCTGCATCCTTCAGTTTCGCCTCTCGTTCACCCTCACCAGCGGAGGTTAGTGAACAAGGTTCGGACTACGATTCTGAAGGGTCCCTCGATTTTGAGGCACCTGGTTATCAGGAGTCAGTAGATAGCCTAGTTGAGGCCGTCAACCGAACCTTGGGTATAGAGGACGAATCTACCTGGCCTCTGGTCATAAGGTATCGCTCAAAAGGATCAAGCAGCCTCATAGGGTGTTTTCTACTCACCCTGAGTTTGAGGACTTAGTCCAACAGCATAGAGAGCGTCCGGACAGGCAGTTCTCCCTGAGCTGCGTAAGAAGTGGGCAGAATCCCCGTCGGTAGATACACTGGTTTCTCGTTTGGCCTCCAACACTGTTATCCCTTCCCAACGGTTCCTCTATTAGGGATCCAACTGATCGGCTTATAGAAAGCTTGGCCCGTTCAGTTTTCGAGGCCTCAGGTTCGGCCCTCTCGCCCTCTTTGCGGCAACTTGGGTAGCTAAGGCAATGATATCTTGGTCAGAATCTTCAACTAAGGCTCTACAGGAGAGGGACCTACCGGCGGAGTTGACGGAGATGTCAAATCAGATAGCCCTAGCAGGGAGCAACCTGATCAATGCATCTTTGGATGCAGCGAATGGTGCAGCATTAGCTGCCGCAAACGCAATTGCCTTTAGACGGGCCCTTTGGATGAGAACATGGTGGGCAGATTGTACCTTGAAAAAATCCCTTACAACTCTTCCATATCAAGGTGGTCGATTATTTGGGTAAAAACTGGATCAGCTCATTTCTGATAACACAGGGGGGAAAAGCAGGTTTGTCAACATTCGTCACTTTCGAATGGAATCTCTCCGGCCAGTCATTGCGGCAATGGAAAATGGAGAATTCTTAGCTTCAATAGATATTCAAGATGCTTATCTTCACATTCCCATATTCCCTTTGCATCAAAAATTTCTATGTTTTGCCGTAGGCAGCCTACATTTTCAGTTCACAGCCTTACCTTTCGGGCTGGCCACCACACCCAGGGTATTTACAAAGGTCATGGCAGCAGTGATGACTATTCTGCATTCCCGGGGCATACTCGTTTTGCCATATCTAGACGATTTCCTTATCAAGGGGCCATCTTTTCGAGCCTGTGAGGAAAATGCCAGCATTACCCTGGATACGCTTTCTCGCCTAGGGTGGCTGGTAAATCTAAAAAAATCGTCCCTTGTGCCATCTCAGAAAATCTCTTTTCTAGGGATGATCTTCAACACCTCACAAGGGTTGACAATCCTAACCCGGGACAAGGTCCTGACCCTCTGCAAAGAGATGAGGATCCTTCGCCGGCCGACCTACCATACATTCCGTTTCTGCATGAGGGTTTTAGGAAGGATGGTGGCGGCAATAGAGGCAGTACCTTTTGCGCAATTCCATCTCCGTCCTCTCCAACATGCACTGTTGGCAGCATGGGACAAGAATCCGTATTCTCTCAACCTCAGGTGCCGTCCGTCTCTCCAGGTCAGACAGGTTCTTGCATGGTGGTCAAGGAGCCCTTCTCTACGACAAGGGAAACCCTTTCCCCCAGCCCATTGGCTGGTAGTCACAACAGACGCCAGTCTTCTTGGTTGGGGAGCAGTGTTTTGCCACCACAGCGCCCAGGGACGCTGGTCCTCGTGAGAGTCAACCCTTCCGATCAATCTATTGGAGATTTGGGCGATTCGGCTGGCGCTGCAAGATTTTCATCATCTTCTAGCAAGCCGCCCTGTCCGGATTCAATCGGACAGTGGCACAGCGGTGGCCTACATAAATCATCAAGGGGGTACCCGCAGCAAGGCGGCCATGCACGAGGTAAAACAGGTCCTCAACTGGGCCGAAAGAACCACTATGTGATTTCAGCAGTCCACATTCCAGGTGAGGAAAACTGGGCTGCCGATTTTCTCAGTCGTCAGGGCCTTGCATCCGGGGAGTGGTCTCTCCATCCCGAGGTGCTTCAGCAAATAAGTCATCGCTGGGGAACCCTGGACGTGGACCTGATGGCTTTCGGAATGAATGCCAAGGTACCAAAGTTTGTCACCCGGTATCGAGACAAACAGTCTCCCATACCTGTTTCCCCCTCTTGCGCTGCTCCCGAAGGTGGTCAGGAAGATCAAGACAGAGGGAGTTCCAACAATCCTGGTTGCTCCAGATTGGCCTCGTCGGTCATGGTACAGAGACCTAGTGCAGCTGCTCACCGAGGTTCCTTGGCGACTTCCAGAACGCAAAGACCTACAATCTCAGGGCCCGATCTACCACCAGAACTCAGGGGTCCTGTGTTTAACATTGAATCTTGGATTCTGACGCAGGCCGGGTTCTCACAAAAGGTTGCCGCTACCATGATTAGCACCCGCAAATCTGTCTCAGCACGTATTTATCATCACACCTGGAAGGTTTTCTTTTCATGGTGCAGAAAGCGTGGGCTTCCCCCACTGTTACTCCATTCCTAACATTGTTGCTTTTCTCCAAGTCGGCCTGGATTCGGGGTTTGCACCAAGTACTTTCAGAAGACAGATATCATCCTTATCAGTTCTTTTTCAGTGCAGGATCGCCGTCAATTTACAGGTGAAAACTTTTCTACAGGGAGTCGCTCACATGGTACCGCTTTACAGGACCCCCCTGGATTTTTGGGACCTTAACTTGGTCTTAAGTACCTTGCAGGAAGCTCCTTTTGAGCCTCTGAAGGACGTCTCTTTGACCTATCTTTCCTGGAATGTCGTGTTCTTGGTGGCCATAACGTCCATTAGGCGGGTATCAGAGCTGGCGGCTCTATCCTGCCAGGCTCCGTTTCTACAGTTCCATCAGGATAAGGTGGTGCTCAGGCCAGCACCCTTATTTTTGCAAAAGGTGGTTTCCTCGTTTCACATTAACGAGGACATTGTCTTACCTTCTTTTTGCCCGTCGCCAACGCACCGTGTAGAAAAAGCTTTCCATACGCTAGACCTAGTGAGAGCACTTAGGAGGTACATTTCTTGGACGGCACCTTTTCGGCAGACGGATGCGCTGTTTGACCTTTCTGAGGGTCACAGGAAGGGGCTCGCTGCGTCAAGATCCACCATAGCCAGGTGGATACGATCAGCTATTCAGGAGGCTTACCGTGTCAAGGGCATGATCGTTCCAGGCGGAATCAGAGCACACTCTACTCAAGCAGTGGGGGCTTCCTGGGCGCTTCGGCACCAGGCTTCAGCAGAACAGGTTTGCAAGGCAGCAACCTGGTTCAGTTTGCATACCTTTTCCAAACACTATTATGTCCATACTCAGACTTCGACTTCTGCAAGCCTGGGTAGAAGAATTCTTCAGGCAGCGGTAGCGGCAGATGCCTGGATATTACTCCGGTGAGTCAATTTCCCACCCAGGGACTGCTTTAGGACGTCCCACAGTCCTGTGTCCCCCAATGAGGCGAAGGAGAAATAGGGATTTTTGTGTTACTCACCGTAAAATCCTTTTCTCCGAGACGCTCATTGGGGGACACAGCTCCCTCCCTATTAGCCAGATGGCTCTTTTTTTGTTATTTGACTTTATCAGTCGGTAGGGTTGTTTTCTGGACATGTTGTTTCTGTATTAATGCTGACTGTTATATTTGTTCTCCTACTGCTTTTTGCACCAAACCAGGTTTGCCTTCGGCCCGTGTCAGGGTGTATACGACGGAGGAGGAGCTAAACCTTTTTTTATGTTTACTTAGTGTCAGCCTCCTGGCGGCAGTAGCATACACCCACAGTCCTGTGTCCCCCTATGAGCATCTCGGAGAAAAGGATTTTACTGTGAGTAACACAAAAATCCCTATTTTACCCGCTAGATAGAGCCCAAACACAGGCTCACAGAAATATTAGCTGCTGCAGATCCAACGATCTCCTCGTGACCAGCCAGAGTAAGAAAAAAAAAAAATGGGATAAAAAGGTGGATTAACTCTGCACTGCTTGAAAGATAGAAGTCGGTTATGCGCCAATCCAGGTGGGCCCACTACTTCTTCCCAAGACAGGCTAGATCTCAAGGATCTAGGATCCAAATAAAAGGAATCCCAGCCCCGCAGTGTGTTATGCATTATGCACAGTGCGGGGCTGGGATTCCCAAGGTGGGTGGCCGCACAGGCGCAGTCTGTAAGCCTGGATGTGACATCAGACGGCCAGAGCTCACTGCCCCTGCACCAGACAGTACTACACATCGCAGGCGCCGAATTTCATGGAAAAACAGCGCGGAGGGGGCGGCGCCCCTGAAGATTTGAGTGACGGCAGTGTGGCGTTTCAAGCAGGGGGGTGAGGACCTGCCTCCCTGTCTAAAGACAGGTATTTTGGAGAAGTTATAAAACACTTTATTTTGGGAATAAATGCACCAAAAACTAAAAGAGCCACATTGTTAGAATGCAGCATTACTGCTGCACAAGGTGGCTCTTTTAGTTTATAACGGCTGGAGGGGGTGACAGTGGCCCTTTAAGCAAGTCTTCTCCTTTTCCAGCCAGCGGATATCCTTTTTGGGGATGGATCCTGGACAACTCCAGAGGGTTGCTGGTACAAGGCCTTGGCCCTCCAACAGGGAACTTGCACACTTTTGTCAGTCGTCCCTTCATTTCATCCGATTTGCTATAAGGGTTCTGGAAAAAATGGTGGCGGCAATGGAAGCAGTCACATTTGCTCCGCTTGGTTCTGTGGTCAGACAGGCTCTCAGACGATGGACTGACCCACTCCCTCAGCCAGGGGAGCTACTTTCTTCCGGTTTAACAGTTAGTAGTGACTACAGATTCCAGTCCTCTGGGCTGGGGAGCGTCACCACACTGCTCAAAGCCATCGGTCAACTCGGGAACTCCCGATCAATGTTTCTGGAGATTTGAACACTACGGCTAGCCCTATAGCAGTTCCACTGTCTTCTGGCGGGTCACTCTATCCGAATTCAATGGGATAGTGCCACAGCCGCGGTGTACATCAATCATCAAGGGGTACCTGCAGCTAGGCGGCCATGGCCGACATCGATCACATTCTCCGATGGGCAGAGATCAATCACTCGGTGATCTTGGCGGTGCAGTAAAACTGAGTGCCAGACTTCCTCAGCCGCCAGGGGTGTGCCTCTGGCAAGTGGGAACTTAATCCGGAAGTCTTCCAACAGATCTGTTTTCGCTGAGGAACTCTGGATGTAGATCAAATGGCGTTCAGAGTGAATGCCAAAGCACTCGAGTTCACAGATGGCGTTCAGACTGAATGCCAAAGTACTCAAGATCATAGTTCGGTCTCCAGATCCAAAAGCCATCGCAATGCATGCTCTGGTTCTCCGTGGTGCTTCCGGTTCCCCTCTTCCGCTATTTCCAAGAGCCTTTAAGAAGCGGAAAGGGTCCCAAGGGCGATCCGGACTGACCATGTCAGGCATTGTTCGTGGAGCTAGTACAATTTGTCGTCATCTTTCTCTAATCCAGCTCCAGGAAAAAGGGAAAATTCTGATGTATTAAAATCCACTAAACTGTATTGAAACAAATCCATAAAATAGTTGATCCCAATAGGTGGCTAGGCATAGGATCATATATCAGCCCACGCTCTGGGGCGTGGAATCCAAGCTGACATGTGACATGACCACAGGTCCTGCGGATCTCCAATGCCTGTGCTGCTCCATCCGTAACTCACAACGGAGTGTAGGTAAATGAAGGAAAGAATGTGCGGTCAGACGTTGCGCTGGGCATATGGATTAGGACAGAAGGTTATAAAATGTACAAACCTTTATTAAAATGCTGAACACAACGCGTTTTGGCGGCTGAACGCCGCCTTCATCAGGTGATGGGCCTGATGAAGGTGGCATTCAGCCACCTATACGCGTTGTGTGCTCAGCATTTTAATAAAGGTTTGTAAATTTTATAACCTTCTGTCCTTATCCATATGCCCAGCGCTTTGCCTGACCGCTCATTCTTTCCTTCATGTGAATCAATGGCTCAATTTAGGCTTCTGAGCCACTAACAGGAGTAATAGAATGATTGCTTTACCCAATTACAAGTCTCGTGTCTGGCCTTACGCATGTGTGCATATGTAAGATCCAGCCTGCACGTCTTACTCTGCTTACTGCCGCTGAATGGAAACCACAATACCTGAGGCTGAACACTCCAATAGAGACCCGTGCACTCCAATCTGACGAGCAAGCAAATCTCCAATAAAACACAAGAAGATCGACATAACCAGTACTGTGTTGGATAAAATCAGCATCCCTTAGAGCTGTGGACTCTGCTCTACGTCTATTGGTCCAATAGTCTTTAGTCCATGGCGAGCTCCTCACACAGTCCTCCACAGACCCCCTTCCCATGCAGATGTTTTCCAAGCTATTTCCTCACTTCTCCTGTCAGGTGCCATTGTTACAGTTCCCTCTCAAGAATGATTCAAAGGTTTTTAATCAAACCTTTTTGTCATCCCCAAGGACAGTTCTGTTTGTCCCATTATGGACCTAAAGTTGTGTACGGCTTCACCAGTTCAGAATAGAGTCCCTTTGCTTAGTTGTTGCCTCCATGGAACCAGGAGAATTTCTTTTCTCTGTGGACATTCAGGGTGCATATCTCCACATACCTAATTTTCCAGTGCACCAAAAGTTTCTCTGTTTTGCTGTGAATCAGTCCTATTTTCAGTTTGTGGCTCTACCCATTTGGTCGGCCCGGCCCGCAGGGTGTTCAGAAAGGCCATGGATGCAGTCATGGCCCTTCTGAGTGCCAGTGGATAGTGGTCATCCTGCTACGGATGGATAGCCAAAGTCGACTCTGATCCCTGCTAAGCGAGTCATCTTCCTGGGAATGCTTTTCAACATTAGCAAAAGTGAAAGTTTTTCTTTTGGAACAAAATGTTGCCTTTACAAACCGGCATTCCATCTCTGAGCCGTCCATCTCCCCTTCTGCACAAGAGTTCTAGGCAAGATGGTGGTGGTCATCGTGGCAATCCCATTTGTTCAGTTCCATACCAGGCCTCTACAGCAGGCTCCGCTTTCTCATTGGAACAAGTCTGTCCTTGTACACAGTCACCCTATTCTTTTGTCCCCCCACCACCTCCTCAAAGTCAGACAGACAATCTCTGATCTGGTGGCGAGACTCTCCCCTCATTTTCTTCTTGGTCATTCCATCCTCCTGATTCATTGGCAGAGTGTAATGACAGACACTAGTCTTCTATGCTGAGGAACAGTCCTCCGAAAACTTACAGTGCATAGTTGGTGGAAGAGTCACAAAGTCCTTTTTCCTCCATTAATGTTCTAGAACTCAGCAATTTGTCTCTTTTACATTAGCATTTGGGTCTCCCAATCTGAATTCACTCCGACAATACCACCGCAATGGCTTACATCAACTATCAAGAAGGAACTCTGAGTTGACAATGGCAGAGGTCTCACAGATTATGGACTGGGTGAAAAAAATTATCACAGCAATTTCAACAACTCACATTCCAGGAGTAAACAACTGGGCTATGGACTTTAAGTCGTGAAGTATCAACCGCGAGAGACAAGTCCTTGCACCCAAAAGTCTTCGAACAGATCTGCCTGCAGTTGGGCAGTCCAGATGTCAACCTCATGGCATCCAGACATAAATCACAAGGTTCCATGGTGCATGGCCAGAGCTATCTCCCTAGCGATTGCCTCAGAGGCCCTGGCTATTCATTAGTCTCAATTTTTCATCCTCTACTTCTCCTACCCAAGTTGCTCAAGAAGATAAGTCAGAAGGCATCCCCAGTTATCCTCATGGCCCTGGTTTAGCCCAAATCATGGTACATGGAAGTGGTCAACCTCCTCACAGACATTCCATAGAGATTTCCATATCTACCAGACCCTACTCTCCTAAGGTCCCCTCTTTCACCTGAATTCTCTGTTGCTCAAATGATCAAGGCAGGGAAGCCATCTTCATCTCATATGTACCCATCATACCTGGAAGACCTTCTGCTAGTGAACATCTCACAAGGTATGATTTTTTTTCTCTACCATCTCTATTCGCATTTATCCAGTTGGGTCTTGGAGTCTGACTTAGCCCTCAGTTAACTCAAGGGCCAGGTCTCACCCCTGTCTATTCTATTTCTAAAAAAAACTCAAATTAGGATTTCTCCTACGCCTCACTGGGGGACATACCGTGGGTGTATGCTGCTGCCACTAGGAGGCTGACACTAAGTGATACAAAGAAAGTTCTCTCCTCCCCTGCAGTATACACCCTCCTGCTGGCTCTCAGCTAACCAGTTCTTGCTTAGTATCTGTAGGAGGCACTTGGGTCTGGTTCAGACCCCAACGTTTTTATTTTATTTTTTACTTTTTTGCAAATTTTTATTTATTAATTAACGGAGTAAAGGGGGAGACTGATCCTTTCAAGGTTCCAATCTCCCCCGAATCATCAACAGGCAAGAAAGTGGAGTATACCTCCCCGTACCTCTCCTGTGACGTGGGAAGTCATGCCTGAGCTCACTTCAGGGGTGACAGTTCCTTCTTGTCCCGATCTCCCCACACCAGCAGCAGGCGACCATATGGAGTGTCACCTCCATGTATCCTTTCCTGGAGCCAGGCCTAATGCCGGACAACTGGCCCTGTCCACCCGAGTGCTTGAACTCCAAGGATGTATAGGTCCCTCTCTTTGGCGTCCGAGCAGCCCTCACTGTCCCACCACAGTTAAAGCAGATGGCACAAGGAGGCGGACGGTTCCTCTCCACCTCCCTAACAAAGGGATGGTGGATTGAGGTTTATCCCTCTATCCCTGCACCTGCAGCAGAATAAGAGTGCGTGCGCTTTCCTCGGCGCTGAAACCCAGTCATCGTTGTGGCTCCATGCCGGGACGCGCACAGAGGGTGAGTGGATCCAGTTAGCGATGGGCCTCTGCAGTGGGAAATTCACATGCTGACAGACAACCTTAGCTTCCCTTTGGCCCACCTCCCTGAGGTAACGCTCCGGCCGGCTGCAAAAATTTAGCCCATGGCTTCGGCCAATGTGAAGGCCGCATCCCGGAAGCCGCACCCGCACTATGGCGTGCTAAGGCAGCTCCGCCCACCTTTTCTGGCGCAGGCGTGTACTACGGAGCACATAGAATGAACTTCAATCCAAATTGCACATGACCAGTCCGAAGCTGGTCACCCTGAGCTCAGGAGCTTTCCACCGCTGATCCCAGATGATCCCAGAGTACCTAGTTCCCTGAGTGGGCTTCGTCACTGCCGCAACCCACGGATTCTTTGACAAGAGATTGAATCCCTCCGTGAACCCTCTGTGGCTCAGAGTGCTCGCAGGACCAATATAGATGTCACTTTCCTTCATGCGAGCCGTCGGCTAGCAGGAGCCACAAGTTTTCTAGAAACGTACAGGCATCTAGAAAACGGAACTTTCATTTCCTGATCCCTCACCAATGATTTGCTGAGAACAAGTCTCTGAATATGGATTGGATATTGCCTTGGTTCTGGACTCACCAAAACTTCAGAAAAGGATGGATTCGCCTATTTATATCAACCAATCTCTGTAGATTGACGAGGACTTCGGTTCTACTCTAGATCACGCAGCGTCTCTCATGAGGAAATTAAACTCCCTCACAGAGCATTTGCCATTGACCCGGACAGGTAGCATCCACTGGACAGAAACCTCTGCAAGCGCGGTATCCTTTTTTTCAGCCAATCTGTAAACACGCGAGGTGTCCACTCCATGTATACCCACCTAAGACTTGAGATGTCATGCTTGGTCTGATTCTTAAGGGCGATGGGTCCTTTTAAAGGGCACCAATCTCCCCACACCATCGATAGACGAGCACATGGAGTGTCGCCTCCATGTATCTTCCTCCAGGCCAAGGCAAGGTTGGCCTCAGGCCATCCCCGTCCCTTGTTACCAAGGTGTTCTTGTATTCCCACAGTTGAGGGCATTGTTCTTCCCTCATCTCTTTCCGCACCAGTCCACATAACGGAATGGGTTCCCCATATTCTGAAGGTGGTGAGTGCTCCGAGTAGGTACGTCTCAAGGACGGCGTAAAGCCGAAGGCTGGACACTTGATTTGGGCTACCTCACTGTAATAGGACGGCTTCCTGACGGTTACAGGAAGGGTTTTGCCGTTTCATCAGCCATGTTAGCCTGGTGGATTCGCTACACCATCCAGGAGTCCTTCCGTGTTAGATGTCAGCCTATCTCCCAGTCTATTGAGGTTTCTTGGACTCTAGGCACCAAGCGTTGGCACAGCAAGCTTGCGAGTTCGTCCAGTCCGCATGCATTCTTGAAGCACTATGAGTCTGGACAGGCGGACTCTGCAGGCCGTGGTGTCGCACTTGTAAGTAGCGGTTACACACAGCCTGATCTGATGTTGTCCCCACCCAGGGACTGCTTTGGGACCTCCAACAGTCTGTCCCCCAATGAGGCATAGGAGAAATAAGGATTTTTGTGTACTCACCGTAAAATCCTTTTCTCCGAGCCATTCATTGGGGACACAGCTCCCACCCTATTAGCTTGTGCTTGTTTTATAATTTGACATGCTATTCTCATATATAATGTGACATGTTATACGCTCATATGCTGTTGATTGATCTACTGCTTTTGCACCAAACTGGTTAGCTGAGAACCAGCAGGAGGGTGCATACTGCAGGGGAGGAGCTAACTTTCTCTGTATCACTTAGTGTCAGCCTCCTAATGGCAGCAGCATACACCCACGGTCTGTGTCCCCCAATGAATGGCTTGGAGAAAAGGATTTTATGGTGAGTACACAAAAATCCCTATTTTTCTTTAGGGTGTGACCCATTCCCACATCTTATAGGCCTCCCTTACCCTGGGACCTTAACTGGGGCTTACCGCATTACACCGTCATCACTTAGCACCAATCCACAGCATTTACCAACTCTGGCTTTCCTGGAAGGTGGCATTCCTTATTGCCATGACTTCCATCAAGCAAGTATCAACTCGTGGCCTTAGACTACTTTCACATTTCCGTCTTTCTGCTACCGTCGCAATATGTCAATTTTTGAAAATGCAGGATCCTGCAAAAAAATTTGCAGTATCCTGCATTTTCCCATAGACTTGTATTAGCGACGTGTGGACTCACGTTTTGTCCGCCATGCACTGGATCCAGCAAAATGTGACAGCTCGTCTTTTCCAAAAAAAACGTTCAAGGGAACGTTTTTCTGTACGTAGTATCCTGTGTTTCCGACTGCGCATGCCAGGCCGGAAATCTCGCTCTCTCTTTCCTCCCCGGGACTTTAGACTGGACAGCGGACCCGTTGAAAATCTCCGTCCGCTGCTCATGATATACACTATTTCAGTCGGTACGTCGCGCCGACGCTTTGTGACGGCCAACTACCGACGGAAATGTGAAAGTAGCCTAATCCTGCCACTTTCCTTTTCTTGCCTTCATTCTTTCCATAGGTGGTTTCATCTTTTCACAGTAATGAAGAGATGATTCTCCATTTGCTCTGTGCTCATTCTAGTTTGGTGAAGAAATTCTTACACTTCCTTCAGACGGTCAGATTTCCCATTTGTCATTTCAGAAGGACCTTGTCGAGAACTCCAAGACAGCCATTGCCCGCTGCATTCAGTCTGCCATTCTGAAAACTTATAAAGCCAAGAACAAAGTGACCCCTATGGGTGTCAAGACTCATTCCACTTGGAGAGTGGGGGCTTCTGGGTTGTCCACCATAATGCCTCGACTTTGCAGTTTTGTTAAAGGGAACCTGTCACCCCCCTCAGGCGTTTGTAACTAAAAGAGCCACCTTGTGCAGCACAAATGCTGAATTCTGACAAGGTGGCTCTTTTAGTTATGATGCCTGCACACGCTGAAATAAACACTTATAAAATGTGCCCCCTCATACTGTGAAACCGTCCGGGAGTCGGAACTTTCCTTCCTTATCAGACGCAGCACGGCCGTAACTCCGAGCCTGTGCGTGCCGGGCGCCGCCACCTCTTGCAGCATTATCGCATTTTTTTTTTTTTTCGGGCATGCGCAGTTGCGCTGCCCTTCATACTTACAGCGCAGGCGCCGGGGACGATAATGCTGCAAGAGGAGGTGGCGCCCGGCGCGCACAGGCCCGGAGTGACGGCTGTGCTGCGTCTGATAAGGAAGGAAAGTCCCGCCTCCCGGACGGTTTCACGATATGAGGGGGCACATTTTATAAGTGTTTATTTCAGCGTGTGCAGGGAGCATAACTAAAAGAGCCACCTTGTCAGAATGCAGCATTTGTGCTGCACAAGGTGGCTCTTTTAGTTACAAACGCCTGAGGGGGGTGACAGGTTCCCTTTAAGCTGCTACTTGGTCTTCCGTTCAGTCGTCCAAAAAAACACAAAAAAAAAAAAAAACCTTTCTAAATAATTCCGTAAAGTGAGGAAAAAAGTACATAAAATACCACAAGGCTAAGAATATACCCAAATGGCAGCATATGACAAAGCTAATTGAGAATCAAGGCTCTAGAGCAGAGGTCCCCAACCTTTCTGACATTGAGAGCCACATCCACCTATGAAAGAGGGTGGTGAGCCACAACCAGCTCCCTCCCCACTCTCAGTAGAGACACCAAGAGCCTCCATTATTGGTACAATGACAACCGAAGCTTTTCCTCTGAAATCACACCAAGACAGTATGCCAAGCTCCACGGTTTTCTATCTCACCCCCATTCAGATCTGGTCTTCTGTACAGGGCTTCACACAAAAGTCACCATTTAGAGATCTGCTCTTAATAGTTATTTACACCTGGTGCTAATGCACCAAGCTGGCAAGCAGCCGCAAGCCGCACATCACGTGCTCGCGAACCACATGTGAGTCCCGAGCTACAGGTTGGGGATCCCTGCTCTAGAGGATGTATGTGCTGAAGGACCATATATTTTTCTCATGCCATGTGCAGTGATCTCAGGAGTCTTTGCTAAACAGAATTTGCTTGTTTTCCTAGTTTGGGATTCCTTTAACCCCTTCACACCGTGGCTTTTTTCGTTTTATCTCCCCTTCTTTCCAGAGCCATAACTTTATTTTTCCGTCAATATGGCCATGCAGGGGACTTATTGTTTTGCGGGACGAGATATACTTTTGAACGATACCATTGGTTTTACCATGTCGTGTAACAGAAAATGGGGGAAAAAATTCCAAGTACGATGAAATTGCAAAAAAAAAGTGCAATCCCACACTTTGTTTAGCTTTTTTGCTAGGTTCACTTAGTGCTAAAACTGACCTGCCATCATGATTCTCCAGGTCATTATGAGTTCATAGACACCAAACATGTCTAGGTTCTCTTTTATCTAAATGGTAAAAGTGCAATTTTCCAATAACGGTAGCGTCTCCACTTTTCGGGATCTGGGGTCGGGTGAGGGCTTATTTTTTCATGCCGAGCTGGCGTTTTTAATGATACCGTTTTGGTGCAGATACGTTCTTTTGATCGCCCGTTATTGCATTTTAATGCAATGTCGCGCGACCAAAAAACAATTTTGGCTTTGATTTTTTTTTTCTCGCTACGCCGTTTAGTGATCAGGTTAATACTTTTTTTTTTTTTTATATTTTTAAACACTTTTTTTTAATTTTGGCATGCTTCAATAGCATGGGAGGCTAGAAGCATGCACTACACGATCACCTCTGCTACATAGAGGTGATGCACAGTTCACCTCTATGCAGTAGAATTGCAGGCTTGCTATGACCGCCGACCACAGGGTGGCGCTCATAGTAATCTGCCATCAACAACCATAGAGGTCTCGAGGAGACCTCTGGTTGTGATGGCAATGCACCGATAACCCCCGATCAAGTGACGGGGGTCAGCGGTGCGAGTACTTCCAGCCACGCGGACGGCAGCGCTTGTTAAACGCCGCTGTCAAGAGTTTGACAGCAGCATTTAACTAGTTAATGGACGCGGGCAGATCGCGAAAACAGCAACATGTCGCGGCTTTGAGGTGGGCTCACCGTCGGAGCCCACCTCAAAGCAGGGCATACTGCCAGCTGACGTACTATACCGTCAGCTGGCAGAAAGGGGTTAATGCTAAATTTTGTAGATATGCACATTTTAGCAAATTTTTTTTTTAATTGCTCCAATAAAATGAAGAAACTTTGCAAGTGTACTACAACTAATTTACCACTTTACATCTCCAGCTTCTGTGCAGACCGGTGTCCGGAATTAAGCCCTGTGTAGTCTGATCTTACAGTCTGGATTCACTCCTGTACTTATTTTAAGGACTATAGAAGAGGGGGCAGATGGAAAAGTAACATGACTGGAGAACCAGACTAAACGAAGGGTTTGATTTGAAGCCTGTAACCATAGATCTGCACAAGACCTGTAGGCACAAAACATTTTTTTAAAGGGGCATCTTCTTGTGTATATGACTTTTTAGGACATATGAAGGCCGAAGGCTTAGAGCAGAGCGGTGCTCGCTTCGGAGACTGAGCCACACTGGTAGTTATATCTCTTCTCACCTCCTTCATTGACGACAACTGTACAATTTATGGAACAGTGAAAACAATTTTTTATTAAAAATTCCTTAAGAAAACAATTGAATGAATGAATGAATGAATGACATAAGGATAGGCTTCTAGTATATACAAAAAGTCCTGGATAATAGAACAATTGGCTTCCAATGTCCTTTGGTCACTCATTCCCACGTCTGCTTTTTTTGTGACTCTTCTTTGACCTATGGAAAAACACAAGAAAACATTGAAAAATCAACCCGTGTGTTACCGAGTGGTCCTGGTCGCAAGATTCTCCAGCTGTGATGTCCGAACTATCAAAAAAGAAAACCACATTAAACTTAAATTTACCAAAAATATTCATTTCTCTATTAAAAAACCTGAAATTGGTCACGAGAACAGCAAATCCATGTTTAAATTTGCATGTCACAGGTTTCTCTAGAGCCACTGCGGATCAAAGACCCCTGACAGACCGAGCACCATGTATATTTTGTCTTATTTCACATCTGAGCGACCGCCTAAAATTCTTTGCTCGGAAAGAAGCAACATCCGATCAGAATTAGTCGATATTAGGATAGACTACACTTGTCCCATTTACCTCTCTGGAGATTTTGAGTGGCTTCTGTGTCTGTGACTTCGATGATGCCCTGTTGAGAAGATTTAAAAAAAAAACAAAAAAAAAACATTTTCTAAAGTCATTTTTTTTCAAGAGCAGAAACGATGCAGCAAATAATTTCTATGTGGAAATAGACCAGCAGATATTTCAATAAGCAACATCCATTATTTCTGCAGATTTTAGTTTGGATTTCATCCTTTACAATTCAGATATTGAAATCTGCAACAAATCTAAATTGATTCACTCCATCACGTGTGAACACTCCCTAGGTGATTCCTTACATAAAGATCAAAAAATAAAAATAAAATAAACCTGGAGATTTAGATTTTGATCGATGTCGTCTCTCTCTTGATCTGCTGCGGTGTCTCCTTGGACTCTTGCTTCGGTGCCGTTCTCTGTGGGGTGGAGAAGGACAAATTACATACTAATACTATCCCGGCTTGTTCGTGTGGGTATTTAAGATATATTTTTTCTTTTAGGGGAGGATCATTCATGTGCTAAAGGAAAATACATTCTTATTTAGGCCTATGAACTTTTGAGTCCTGGGCCATTTAGCTAATTCTACAATCTTGCAATAGAAAGAATCATGCAGTTCCGAACATACCTTCTTCTCTTAGGGGAACGGCTTCTCCTGAAAAAAAATATTCAATATCTCTGTAAGGTTCCTCTTTGTAGAATCCACTTTGTGGCTCAATATCAAACCATTACCAATCAATGATCCGTTTTGCATTACCTTCTTGGAGAACGGCTGCGGCTCCTCCTGTATCGGGGTGAAGGAGATCTCCTTGGTCTGTCAAGGTCTCTGTAGCTTCGTCTGTGATGATCTGGAGTAGGATCTCTGCCCTAAAGCCAAAAGAGGCATTAAAAAAAACAAACAAACAAAAAAAAACCGCTGCTTACTGATAAACTATCACAACTCAGCAACAACTTTTATATCTCAAATGTATTTTCCCACCAAACATCTTTTCCAGCACTTTTCAGCCTTGGACAATCACATCCTGATAGATGTATTCCCCGACTATGAACTGATAAAAACTTGGGTGTAAAGTTAATCGTTTAATCTTGCATGTCTTCATTACCAGCATCTAGTCTCACATACCTTTTCGTCGTCGTCATCATCTTCCTCGCTAGACTCAACGTCATCCATATCTTCCTCCAAAGCGCTGACACGAGGATCCAGCTGCTCAGTTTCCTCGAGAACATAGCGTTTCTAATGAGAATTAAAATGTCATTCATGGTGTTAAAAATGGACCCTAAAAATGGAGGCAACTGGTCATTAATGTCTGCAAAATATAAAAGGAGAATGGCTGTACTCTGCCATCGCCGGCAGTCCCATGGAGAATAAAGAGTAGAGGCGCACATGCTCTGCTTCATTTAGCGATTGACAGCAGAATTTAAGTGGTTCCCAGCTGCAGGAGTAGCTCAGATGCAGCCGCTGCAATTAGAAGCAGATCCAGGCTGTGTGGCACCCATTATCTGCTAGCAATGATGCAAGCTCAGTTTCTGGGAACTTAACATATGACGTGATAGTATGTCAAGTGTCAGGAAGGGGTTAACACTCGATGTATAAAATTAGTTAACTTTAATGGTTAAATTCTGTACTGAAAAGGGGAAAAAAAACAGGATTTTTGGTTGCTTACCGTAAAATCTGTTTCTTGAAGCCTCCATTGGGGGACACAGGAACCATGGGTGTATGCTGCTGCCACTAGGAGGCTGACACTATGCAAATAAAAAAGTTAGCTCCTCCTCTGCAGTGTACACCCCACCGACTGGCATTAAACTCTTCAGTTAGTGAGAAAGCAGTAGGAGAAAGAACAAGGTTGAAAAACCATAACCACAAACTTGAGAACTGTAAACGTGAGAACAGTCAGAGAACATATAACAAAAACATTGGGAGGGAGCTGTGTCCCCCAATGGAGGCTTCAAGAAACAGATTTTACGGTAAGCAACCAAAAATCCTGTTTTCTTTATCGCCTCTCATTGGGGGACACAGGAACCATGGGACGTCCCAAAGCAGTCCCAAGGGCGGGAAAAACAGACTTCCATCAGGTCAGAGGACTCACCACTGCCGCCTGCAGGATCCTTCTGCCTAGGCTGGAATCCGCCGATGCGTATGTATGGACCTTGTAAAATTTGGCGAACGTGTGGATGGAAGACCAAGTTGCCGCTTTGCACAGCTGTAGGGCGGAAGCCCTGTGGTGCACCGCCCAGGAGGCGCCGACTGCCCGGGTAGAGTGAGCCTTAATCCCAGGAGGGGGCACTCTGTTCTTGACCCGGTAAGCCTCCAAGATTGCCATTCTGATCCATCGAGCAATAGTCGCTTTAGAAGCCGGCTGGCCTCTGCGCGTGCCATCAGGAATGACGAAAAAGGAAACCGTCTTCCGGAAAGTGGACGTTCTGTCCAGATAGATCCTCACAGCCCTGACAAGGTCCAGCTTGTTCAATGATCGCTCCAGAGGATGAGTCGGAGCTGGACAAAAGGAAGGTAGAACGATGTCCTCGTTGAGGTGGAAGGTGGAAACCACCTTAGGAAGAAAAGAAGGTGGGGGCCGGAAGACCACCTTGTCCTGGTGAATGACCAAAAACGGAGGACGGCAAGACAGGGCCGCCAGCTCGGAAACGCGGCGAATGGACGTGATGGCCACAAGAAAGGCTACCTTCCATGATAAAACTGATAGAGGAATCTCCCTAAGAGGTTCAAAGGGAGAAACCTTCAGAACGTCCAGTACCAGGTTTAGGTCCCATGCCTCCACAGGGGCCCTGTACGGCGGGACGGCGTGGGCTACCCCCTGAAAGAAGGTCTTAACCTGTGGCCGAGAGGCCAAGGTCTTCTGAAAGAGGATGGAAAGCGCAGAGACCTGACCCTTCAGGGAACTAAGAGCCAGGCCCGAATCCAGTCCTGCCTGAAGGAAGGCCAAAAGAGAAGGCAGGGAAAAAACCATAGGCGGAACGCGGTTGGACTCGCACCACCGGAAGTAGGCCTTCCAGGTGCGGTAGTAGATCCTGGAAGACAAAGGCTTCCGAGCCTGAATCATGGTGTGAATCACCCGGTCCGAAAGGCCGGACGCTCTCAGAACCGCGGTCTCAACAGCCACGCCGTTAAACTGAGCGACCGAGAATTCGGGTGGCAGATCGGACCCTGGGACAGCAGATCGGGCCTGTCTGGAAGGCGCCAGGGAGCGTCCGCGAGAAGGTTGACGAGCTCCGCGAACCAAGCTCTCCTGGGCCAATCCGGGGCGATCAGGATGACCGGCACCCCTTCCGCTTTGATCTTCTTCAACAGTTTGGGAAGTAATGGAAGGGGTGGGAACAGGTAGGGCAGCTCGAACTGTGACCAAGGAATGGCCAGAGCATCGACGCCCACTGCGAGAGGATCGCGGGACCTGGAGACGAACTGCGGAACCTTCCTGTTGACTCGGGACGCCGTGAGATCCACATCCGGAGTTCCCCATCGAAGACAAATCTGATGGAAGACCTCCGGATGCAAGGACCATTCCCCTGCCGCGAGGCCCTCGCGGCTGAGGAAGTCGGCGGCCCAGTTTTCCACGCCGGGGATATGCACCGCGGATATCACCGGAACCGTTGCCTCTGCCCAAAGGAGGATCTTGGATACCTCGGCAAGGGCCAAGGAGCTCCGAGTCCCCCCCTGATGGTTGACATATGCCACAGCCGTGGCGTTGTCCATCTGGATCCGGACTGGAAGGCCCCTGAGGATCCTTTCCCAGTGGCGGAGGGACAGGAAGATGGCCCGAATTTCGAGGACGTTGATCGGCAGAGATGACTCCCGCAGCGACCAGCGGCCCTGGACCGTCAGGTGGCGAAAAACCGCACCCCAGTCGAGCAGGCTGGCGTCCGTTGTCACCACCTGCCAGTGAACCGGAAGGAAGGACCTGCCCTGGGAGATGAGAGGTGACGTCAGCCACCAGTTGAGAGACCGCCTGACCCGAAAGGAGAGTTTGATCGGTCGATCCAGGGAGAAGACCGACCTGTCCCACTGAGACAGAATGGCTTGCTGAAGGGGTCGCGAATGGAATTGGGCGAAGGGAATCGCTTCCAATGTAGCTACCATCCTCCCCAGAACCTTCATGGCCGAACGGAGGGAGGGAGGTCGAGGACCCTGGAGCAAGCGTATGTCCCGACAGAAAGTGGATCTCTTGTCTGTGGGAAGGAAGACTCTGCTCTGACGAGTATCGAAAAGCATGCCCAGAAAGATGATGCGCTGAGAAGGAATAAGGCAGGACTTCTTCCGGTTTACCAGCCACCCGAAACGGGCTAAGGTGTCGAGAACAATGGACAGGCTTTCGTGGGCCTGAGCGAAGGACGGAGCCTTGATGAGGATGTCGTCGAGATATGGAAATAGGACCAAGCCTCTGACTCTCAAGATGGCCATCAGCGCCGCCATGATCTTTGTGAACACTCTTGGCGCGGTTGCAAGACCGAACGGCAGAGCGACGAACTGAAAATGATCTCGTTGCACTGCGAAGCGCAGGAAACGGTGATGTCCGGGAAATATCGGGACATGGAGGTAGGCGTCCTGGATATCTATTGAGCATAGAAACTCCTGAGCCTCCATGGAAGCAATTACTGAACGAAGGGATTCCATCCTGAAGTGTCTCAGGCGAACTCTCCTGTTCAGCAATTTGAGGTCCAGAATGGGGCGAACTTTGCCGTCTTTTTTCGGTACCACAAAAAGATTCGAGTAGAAACCCGTGAAGCGTTCTTTTTCTGGGACGGGAACGATTACCCCGGATTTGAGCAGAGAAGCGATGGCTGAGAAGAAGCCCGGAACTAGAGCGGGGTCTCTTGGAGGACGGGATTGGAAGAAACGATCCAGAGGTTGGGAAGCGAATTCTATTTTGTATCCCGAGGATACAACTTCCCTGACCCATGCATCCTCTACTGCGGAAATCCAGACGTCCCTGAAAAGGAGAAGACGGCCACCCAATCTGGGAGTTGGGCTGGAGTCTTGCCGAGAGTCATGCCGAGGTGGATCTTCCAGTCCTGGAGGATCTACCCTGGGAGAAACGAGGACGCCAGGACGGAGTGGGCCTAAAGGACACCGCCTTCTTCTCTTGACGTGCCTGTGGCCTCTGTTGCTGCTGGGAAAAGGAGTTTGACGCAGCGAAGCGACGAAAAGGCCGAAAAGAGCGAAACTATCGTCTAGGAGGAGGGCGACGAGGCTTGGCCTGGGGGAGAAGAGAACTTGTACCCCCGGTGGCGTCCTTAATTATTTGGTCCAGCTGGGAACCAAAGAGGCGAGAGCCCTGGAAGGGCAGACTAGTGAAGGACTTTTTGGAGGACAAGTCCGCCTGCCAGGCCTTGAGCCAAACGGTCCGGCGGATGGCAACGGCATTGCTGGAAGCTTGAGCCGCACAAGACGCGACATCCAGGGAGGCGGAAACCAGGTATTCACCAGCGTGGGAAATCTGGTTGGCAAGTTCCGCTAATTGCGCGGGAGGCGCCCCATCCAGGATACCTCGCCGAAGATCCTTGGCCCATTTTGAGATGGATTTTGAAGCCCAAGTGGACGCAAAAGCTGGACATAGAGCCGCTGAAGCCGCTTCAAAAGCAGATTTTGCGAAGGATTCTATAACTCTATCGTTAGAATCCTTCAGAGATGCTCCGCCGGACAGAGGAAGCACCGTGTTGGTGGACAGCCTGGAAACAGGGGGGTCCACCGAGGGAGAGGCCGTCCAATTGGCGGTAAGTTCTGGAGGAAAAGGATATAACACACCCAGGCGTTTTCCCCTCTGAAAACGCCTAGTGGGGTTCTCTCTCTCTCTGGACACGATTTCCTCGAATTCAGGATGAGGAGCGAAAAATTTTGAAGGTGGTTTGGCCCGTCTAAACGAAACCGCCTGATCTGCGGGTTCCGTAGAGGGATCCTTGATGCCACATGTTTGGTTTATTGCCCCAATGAGGTTCTGGACTGTCTCACTCATGGTGGCGATTTGGTTAGGATCCAGCTCCGAAGTATCCTCCGAAGGCGCATCAGATAATGCCTCGCCTGACTCAGGGGAGGAGGATCGGTGGGACACCAACCGCGGGGGAGGGCCGAGCGGCGAGATGGAGCACGAAGAGGACTCAGACCGACGTTCCTGTCTGGACCTTTTGAGGCTTATCAAGGAGAGCTCTGGCGGCGGTTCCTGTGACCCGCTGGCTACGGCCGGGGTCTGCAGGGGTAACCGATCCAGTGCGGACACCAGGGTTTGAGATACCCGTGTTAAATCGGCCACCGATTGTGACAGAGGCGGCCCATCCTGGGATGGGGGGGGAATCACTCTCGGGCGGAACAGCCGGGGGATCCTGGGCGGTGGGAACAATCGGGTTGCTGCAGGACTGACACAGCGGGGAGGACTGACCTGAGGGAAGTTTGCTGTTACAGGACGAACAAGCAAAGTACGTGACTAAGGCAGAAGAAGAAGTAGGGGGGCGAGAGCGGCCCCCTTTAGAGGTAGACATTTTGAGAGGTCCTCTGAAGATGCCAGTGGGTTAGGGGACAGTGGGGCAGAGGGGGGTGTCAGTCTGCAGTGCAGCTACTCACGGACCCGTCCTGGAAGATGTCCCACTTGCCGGAGGAGAACTCCTGCCCTGAGGTGCTGGATTCTGTGCAGATTTTGTGCCCACGGAGGATGCAGTGGCGAAGGTGTGGGGCGCGCTGCGTGAGCTCCTGCAGCTAAGAAGCGGTGAGCACACACAGACTCTGTCCCTGGAGGACGGGGGCGGAGCCAGACAGGGGGGCGCCGATGAGCAGCCACAGTATGTCGGGCGGGAAAAAAGCCCGCCCGATGAAGAAGGAAGTGGGCGGAGCGCGGCACCGGAAGTAGGCCCCGGAAAAGCCGGGGCCTAAATTAGAAGCCGGTGCCCGCTAAGAAGAACCCCCGCGGCGCAGACACTGCCCGGCAGAGCGGCGAAGACACTGCCCGGCAGAGCGGCGCTGAAGCCGCCGCATGAAAGAAAGAGAGCGCTGCCGCCGGAGAAGAGTCGCCGGAGTAGGCCCCGGAAAAGCCGGGGCCTAAATTTGGAGCCGGTGACCGGAGGGAAGATCCCCGCGACGCAGACGCTGCCCGGCAGAGCGGCGCGGCAGCCGCCGCATATAAGGGAGGGAGCGCTGCCGCCGGTGAAGAATCGCCGGAGTAGGCCCCAGCTGGCTGTGGAGGTGAGCGCCGCCGGAGAGGCCGCCGCATAGAACGCTGAGGGGGGGGAACGCTGAGGGCAGCTGGTACGCCGCAAGTAGGCCCCGGGAAAGGCCGGGGCCTAAATTAGGAGCCAGCGACCGCTGAAGGAAAAACTGCAGGCAGGAGTGTGCCGCAAGCAGGCCCTGGGAGGCCGGGGCCTGAAGGAAGAACGGCGACCGCTGGAGGAATGCAGTGGGGCATGGAAAGGTAGCCACCGCGCAGGGAACGGGGAAAGTGATGCAAATGCAGCGATGACCCGCGCTGAGTCCTGGGAACCCCTTTAGAAATACTCACCTAGTAAAATCCCCCGTCGTCTGCTACTAACCTTGAGAAGGTATCAGACGTCCATAGGAGCTGCTGATGGACGTCCTCGTCTCCTCCGACCGACAGGCTCTGGTGGGCGAGTGGGTGGGGGACGGGCCAGGACCGGACTTCTGAGCACGCTTGTGTGCCAGGCTCTTGGTCCTGCTGAGGGATCTATGAGGATACGGGGTGGCAGTACACTCCGTACTCATAGTCCGCTTGAGGGACTACAGGTGTGACTGTTCACCCTGTATCCCATCCGGAAAAAACCTGAAAAGAAACGACGCACATTGAGGTAGATAAGGGTCTAAATAAAGACCCGTGTCCACCTCCTACTGACACTAAGCTAAACTGAAGAGTTTAATGCCAGTCGGTGGGGTGTACACTGCAGAGGAGGAGCTAACTTTTTTATTTGCATAGTGTCAGCCTCCTAGTGGCAGCAGCATACACCCATGGTTCCTGTGTCCCCCAATGAGAGGCGATAAAGAAATAAAGATTTTTGGTACTCACCATAAAATTTGTTTCTTGAAGCCTTCATTGGAAGACAAGCAACCATTGGTGTGTGCTGCTGTCACGAGGCAAAAAAGGTCAGCTCTTTCTCAGCAGTATACACCCACCAACCGGCACAAAGCACCTCAGTTCGTTAAAAGCAGTAGGAGAAGTTACAACAAATAACTATAACTAGGCCCAAGAAATGCACGAAACAAGGGTGGGTGCTGTGTTCACAAATGAAGGCTCCAAGAAATACATTTTAGGGTGAGTAACCAAAAATCCTTCTTTAATCACTTCATTGGGGTACACTGGTACCCATGGGACGTCCTAAAGCAGTCCTAAGGGAGGGGACAGACTATCGTGCTCAAATGAAGTCGGGCGACCGCTGCTTGCGGCACCCTTCTACCTAGTCCGGCTTCAGCCGAGGTGTAGGTATGTACCTTGTAGAATCTTACGAATGTATAAAGGGATGACCAGGTAGCAGCCTTGCAAATTTGGGTTGCAGAGGCCTGGTGGCAAATGGCCCAAGAGGCCCCCACCGCACAGGGGAGTGAGCCCTCACTCAAGGAGGGTATAGTCTATTCTTAACTCCAGTATAGCCAAGCGGATCCAGTGGGCAATAGACTTAGAGGCAGGGAGTTCCTCACAACAACCTTCAGGAATGTCAAACAAGGCATCTAAAAGTTTGAAGGATGCGGTCCTTGAGAGGTACAGATGCAAGTATCTGACTAGATCCAGCTTGTGGAGACTTTTCCAGGGAAAGGACAGGGGACAGGCAGAAGGAAGGAGGGACAATGTCGTCGTTGATATGGAATGGAGAGACTACCTTAGGCAGGAATGAAGGAACTGGTTGTAAGATCAAGGAGGAAAGTCGTAGTTACTCACCGATAACGGTGTTTCTCGGAGCCCATGACAGCACTACGGAGAGAGGGGATCCGCCCTTCAGGGACAGGAAACCTACAGATAAAAGGGCGGTACCTCTCCCTCGCATCAGTTGGTTTACAGAGCATCGGAGGACCTCCAGGTTAGTTTACAACAGAGAAAAAATCATATTACAACATTTCTTAAAAGAGGAACCCCGTGCCTATACTCAAACTATATACAGTATATAAATTATATGTAATTAAAGGTGCTCACCGCACACGTGATGGGAGGGAATAAGCGACTGCTGTCATGGGCTCCGAGAAACACCGTTATCGGTGAGTAACTACGACTTTCTCGGTCTCCCATGACAGCACTACGGAGAGAATTGCAGAGACTAAGCTTAGGGAGGGACCACCGCCTCGAGAACCCTTCGTCCGAAGGTTAAGTCAGACACAGAGGCTAGATTTAATCTATAGTGTCTAAAAAAGGTCGATGGTGATGACCAGGTGGCCGCTTTACAGATTTGCTCTATTGATACCTCTGACCTCTCAGCCCATGAGGTAGCTACTGCTCTTGTGGAATGTGCTCTTATACCATCTGGGATCTCATTCCCCGAGGATGAATATGCCAAGCCTATCGCCTCCTTTATCCACCTCGCCAAAGTACCCTTGGATGCCCGAAATCCTTTTCTGGGACCCTGGAAACAGACAAATAGAGAGCCTTCCTTCCTATACTCTCTGGTGGAATCTAAGTATTGGATTAGGCACCTTCTGACGTCTAGATTATGGAAGTTCTGCTCTTTCTCATTTTTTGGGTTTGGACAAAAGGATGGCAGGGAGACTTCTTGTGACCTATGGAACTTTGATGCCACTTTTGGCAAATAGGCCGGGTCAGGTCTAAGAGTGACTCTATCATCTAATATCTTAGTGAAGGGTGGATTAGAGGATAAGGCTTGAATGTCACTTATTCTGCGTGCGGATGTTAACGCTACCAAGAGAATGGTTTTAAGTGATAGAGTTTTTATGGGAATCGTCTCTATGGGTTCGAATGGAGGACCCGTTAACGCCGAAAGGACTAAATTTAAGTCCCATGAGGGCACTTTCTGAGCGACTAATGGCTTTGATCTTGTCACCGCCTTAACAAATCTAATTATCCATGGGTTGGCCGCAATATTATGGTTGTAGAGTGCTCCTAGAGCTGCTATTTGTACTTTAAGAGTACTAACCGACAACCCCTGTTCCAGACCTTTTTGTAGGAACTCCAATATTTTAGGAATTGAGGGCCCATCTTGGACTTTTACTTTGGAGACGGACAGAAATTTTTTTCCATGTTTTCCCATATATTCTAGTAGTGATGGGTTTTCTACTTTTTAACAACGTGGAGACTAAGTTATGAGAAACCCCTTTCTTTTAATAGTCCCCGTTCAAAAACCAGGCTGTCAAATGTAAGTTCGATTCCTGTGGGTGGAAGATCGGCCCTTGATGTAGAAGGTCTGGAATATTCAGCAGGACCCATGGGTCCGAGATTGAAAGCATCCTCAGCCAGGAGAACCACGTCCTTTTTGGCCAGAACGGGGCTATGAGAATCATTTTCGCTTTGTCCTCTCTGACTTTCCGAATGACTGCCGGGATCAGAATAGTTGGAGGAAAGGCATAAGTTAATTTTTGAGTCCACGGAATCATAAAGGCATCTAGAGCCTGTGGATTCCCTACCGGGTTCAGAGAGCAGAATTTGTTCACCTTTTTGTTTTTGTGATTGGCGAATAGATCTATTGTCGGTGCTCCCCACATTTTTGTGATCTGATCATAGATGGATTGGTTTAGGGACCACTCGCCTTGTTTTAACAGTGATCGACTCAGGTAATCTGCTCTCTCGTTGTTTGAACCCTGAATGTGTAGCGCAGAGAGGGATAATAGATTTTCTTCCGCAAGGTTGAACATTTTGGCCGAAGAACTCATGAGTGCCTGAGACCTTGTTCCTCCCTGGTGGTTTATATACGCTACAGTCACTTTGTTGTCCGAAAAGATTCGGACGTGATGTCCCTGAATATGGGTCAGAAAAGAAAGAAGAGCCTGAAGCACTGCCCAAAGTTCTTTTTGGTTTGAGGATGCTGATAGTTCCTGGACTGACCAGGTTCCCTGAGCCACTCTGTCTCCCATGTGAGCCCCCCACCCTGTGGGACTCGCATCGGTTGTTATCACCCGGGATATTTGTGTCACCCAAGGAACTCCCTTTGATAAGTTTTGGGTCTCCTCCCACCAACGAAGGGAATGAATAACTGAGGAATTCAGGGTGATTCGACCTTCCAAGTTGTCCTTTAGTATTGACTGCCATTCGAGTACGTGCCACTGAAGTTCTCTTGTGTGGAACTGTGCGAAGGGTATCGCTGGTAGGCATGAGGACAGAGAGCCTAGTAGCGACATTGCTCTCCTTAGAGTCATGGAAGGATGGTGAAAAGTTCGCGTTATCATGGCTAATATGTTGTCTTTTTTGGGGTTTGGAAGTCGACATTCTTGGACTCGGGAGTCTAATGTCAGACCTAGGAACTCCTGTGCCTGACAGGGTTCCAACTTTGATTTTTTTAAGTTTATGAGCCACCCCAAGTCCGTCAAAATAGTCATCACCCGGTCCCTCTGTTCTTTGCAACTTTGGGCCGAGTTGCTTACGATGAGAAAGTCGTCTAGGTAAGGGACTATTAATATATTTTGTTCCCTTATTGTGGGCCATCATTTCTGCTACTATTTTTGTGAATATTCGGGGAGCTACAGAGATTCCGAACGGAAGAGCTCTGTACTGGAAAAATCTTAATTGTCCTTTTATGGGAACTGCCAATCTTAGGAATTTTTGAGATTGATTGTGGATGGGCACATGATAATATGCATCGGTTAGGTCTATCACGACCATGTAGCAATTCGGAAACAGGATTTTTATGGTGGACTTTATTGTTTCCATTTTGAATTTGTAATTTTTTACGTATTTGTTCAGGTTTTTTAGATTTATAATGGTCCGAAAGGACCCATCAGGTTTTGGTACTAAAAAAAAAAAAAAAAAAGAGGGGAGAAAAAAAAAACCTTCTCCTACTTCCTGAGGGGGGATTTCTTGAATCACGGATTTTTGCAGTAGGGAAATAATTTCTTTCTCTAAAGCTGCTTGTTCTGCCACTGAAGATCTTATTTTCATTTCTATGTACTTCCGGGGAGGGAAAGAAATAAAATCTAATTTTAGACCGTACTGAATGATGTTTAGAATCCAGGTGTTGTTGGATATTTTCTTCCAGGCGGGAAGGAAAGATGTGAGTCTTCCCCCTACCGTAGGCACAATGTCATTTGGAGGGTTTTTTGTCGCTAGAGGTATTGCCAAAGAGGTAACCTCTATCCCTTCTCCTGCCTTCTTCCCATTTATTCTGCTCCCTGGGGGGTCTGCGGCGGAAAAATCTCCAATTCCGAAAGGACTGCCTGAATGGGGCTGGCCCCAAATTTGGAAACCCCTTCTTTTTGTCTCCTGCTTTTTGGAGGATGTCATCCAGGGTTTCTCCAAATAGAAAATTTCCTTCGCATGGAATAGAACATAGTTTTAGCTTTGTCTGGAGATCTCCAGGCCAGCTTTTGAGCCATAAGGTTCTTCTGGCTGCGTTGGAGAGGGCAGCGGCCTTAGATGTTAACCGTACGGAGTCTGCTGAGGAGTCCGCCAGGAATGCTGCTGCTGCTCTGATTGCAGGGATAGAATCCAGTAATTTATTCCTGGGTAGCCCGTCTCTAATTTGACTTTCTAATTGATCAATCCACACCATCAGAGATCTGGAGGTGCAGGTAGCCGCAACAGTAGGCCTCAAGCTACCCCCAGTCGATTCCCATGCCCCTTTAAGAAATGTGTCTGCTTTCTTGTCTAAAGGGTCTCTGAGGGTACCCATGTCCTCGAACGGGAGCGCAAATTTTTTCGAGGCTTTTGCCACCACTACATCCAGCTTTGGCGCCTTATCCCAGGAAGTGGATGCGTCATCTTCGAAGGGATACTTCCTTTTAAGCGAGGGCACTGAAGAGTTTCTCCTATCTGGTTTCTCCCATTCTTTTTTAATTAGGGATTGGACATTGGGATTTAGAGGAAAGGTTTTCCGTTTTTTTTGTCCCAAGCCACCAAACATTACGTCTTGGGCCGTTTTGTCAGGTTTAGGCTCCTCCACCCCCATAGTAGCCCTAACGGCTCTCACTAAGGTATCCACTTCCTCGAGTGGAAAACAATGTCGGCCTGAATCTTCTTTGGAGGAGGATAGGGAGGAGTCAGAATCGTCCGAATCTGCGTCTTCAGACGAGGATCGGACAGAGTGAGATTGTACTGATTCCTTTACTTTATCTTTTCCTTTTTTGGAGGAAGATACAGCATTCTGAACCTCAGATCTAATGATATTTTTTAACTCGGATGCAAAGTCGGGAGTCTCCTCACATAGCACACGCTGGATGCATGATTTACAAAGCTTTTTGTCCCAGGCTACTGGTAAGGCTTTGTCACAGATGGGGCAGGATTTGTTTTTCCTTTTCTCCAACTTCTTCTTTCCCTATTAAAGGAGAAGAGGGAGCCCTATTATAATATATACATTCACGAAGATCACTCACCATTCGGACGTGCAGGCAGGTACCGGTTCTGGAGGGGGCCCTGGGTCCGGAATAGAAGGTTCCCGAGGAGGTGATTTAGTCTTCGCAGCAGACCTGCTGCGCTGTGTAGAGCGGCTGCTAGACCTACTCCTGGCGCTCTTAGGGTCCGTCTTCTTATGGTGCTGCTGCCTCGGCTGCAGCTCCTGTGGATCGCTGTCCTCCATGATTTACAGGGAGATGGTGCGACAACTGTGTGTGCACCATCTCCCTATTTGTATTTGGCACCACCTCCGGCGTTCCCCCGCACTTCCGGTCCTGCGTCACGGTCACGTCCAGGGAGAAGAGAAGCTACCGCGCATGCGCGCGGCGATGACCCGGAAGTCCTACCGCATTTCCGGAGCGGCGGCCATCTTAGTACACCCGGAGCGTGCGCTTGTTGGCACAGGAGCTCCGGGTGATCCAGCGCCCCTTC
Organism: Ranitomeya imitator; assembly: GCF_032444005.1. Classification (NCBI taxonomy): domain Eukaryota; kingdom Metazoa; phylum Chordata; class Amphibia; order Anura; family Dendrobatidae; genus Ranitomeya; species Ranitomeya imitator. The sequence goes on from NC_091289.1 coordinate 172,691,221, forward strand.
CTCTCGTCAGAATCGGCGGCGGGATCCCTCCGCTCACCCTTAAGAACCCCTCGGTTCCAGCGGTGGCGGCTTCGGGAGCCGGACAAGCCGCGGCAGGAGCCTCCTCGCTGCCGGTACTCGACCGCCCGGTCCATCGGTCTTCATAACAGGTACCACCGGAAAGAGGTTCCCTGTTCAGGGACAGGAAACCAACTGATGCGAGGGAGAGGTACCGCCCTTTTATCTGTAGGTTTCCTGTCCCTGAAGGGCGGATCCCCTCTCTCCGTAGTGCTGTCATGGGAGACCGAGAAAGGAGAGCTGCTTAGTTCTCTCGAGCGGAGCAGGAAACCTCTCTTGCTGAGAGGAGGTCCCAGGGGATGAGAAATGCAAAAAGGATGAAACTGAAGAGAGCATCTCCTGGTGAATGAATGTTTAGGCTTAGGCTGAGGAAGAGAGGTACAATTACCACCGGTGGAGTCAGATGAACTGATCCAGTTTAGACTCAAATAGTCGTGATTCTTGGAAGGGAAGATTGGTAATGGAATTCTGTGTATGGCTACAATATTGCTAACAACACGGGCAGAACAGCTGGGGGAATAAAGAGATGCGGCGAGTAGATATTTACCTGCATGGGCAAATTCGTTTGGGCGAGGCCGTTGCTAAGGCACAGGCCTAATGAATGATAGTGGGGAAGGGACGGAAGGGAGACTCCCTAGGTCTGGGCATATGTGTAGTCCTGGGGCTGCGGGGTGGGCTATGCCTAGGAAGAAGAAAAAACCAAAAACCCCACCGTCTGGACAGAGCCTAACCAATCCTGGCTGGATGCGGAGAACCTAGTCTGAGCGGTCTGTATGCCTTTTATTAAGTATTAAGAAGCAGGTAAAGCAGAAAACGACGGCATGGAGCCGCGGCTGGAGATGTAACACCGCTGAAGGAGAAGGAAGGGGCGGGCTCTGGAAATTGAAACAAGCACTCCCACAGGAGGAATAGTGCTTGGGCGCTGATTGCCTGGTGCGCATGAGGGGGGCGTGAACAAGGCAGTCATGCAAAGAAACAAGCGCTCCCATAGGAAAGAAAGCGTGCGTGCAACCCCTTGTGCTGACTGGCTCAAGAGTGGGAGATGAACAAAGGGTGGAGGCCTTAGAAAGCCAGGGACTATATGTAGTTTTCAGTGCGCTGGAAATCTCGTGCTGTAAAGGAGGAGATGAGCTGGGTGCTCCTATATCTTTTCTGATGCCCTCCGCCTCCATGAAGCAGGAATGCTGAGAAAGAGGGACAGTACCTGCTCTGGTCGAAGTCCTGACTCCTTCTCCATCCAGAGGATGGATAGCATCAGGAGACACCAGGTGAGGAGAGGGGTACCCTGGGAAAAGGTGCCTCCTTCCCGCACCAATGTGGTCCAAGTTGGTGCAGAAAACAGTCGATCCTGAGGGAGGAGGGTCACTGAGAAGTTACCACCGTCTTCCTGGCGGGCCACTCCAAGGAGAGGGCTGGGGTGTGGAACAGACAAGGACCGGCTGACACGATCCGCCCTGAGACACACGTGAAGTGTCAGGGTGTAAAGTCCTGCTCTGCAGACCAGAGAGGGTATGATGTGGACAGCACCACACTGTTCTCTCAGTCACTTAATTTGGGAAAACAAAGTGAGACATTACACCCAGTGACCCTGAAGAGAAGAACCTGAAAAACAAAGGGAGGCGTAATAAACACAACAAGGTGACCTACGGAGAAAAAGACAGATCTGGGATCAGATCCAGGTCTGCCTCCTACTGACACTAAGCTAAAACTGATGAGCTTTGTGCCGATCGGTGGGGTGTACACTACTGAGGAGGAGCTAACTTTTTTTGCATAGTGTCAGCCTCCTAGTGGCAGCATACACCCATGGTTACCAGGGTCCCCCAATGAAGCGATAAAGAAAATAAAATATCGAAAAAAATACCAAAATTGCATTATTTTTTTTCCCCAGTACATCATGTGGTAAAGTGAAAGATATCACTCAAAACTACAACTTGTCCTGCAAAAATCAAGCCTTCATATGGCTGGGATAATAGAAAAAAATAAAAGTTATGGTTCTAGAAAAATTAGGATAACTTAAAAAAAACAAAAAAAAAACAACAAAACCTTAAAGCACCGAAACAAATACATTGTCTTGTCATGAAGGGTTTAAAATGGATTTATCCATTCGATCAGACCTAGTGACCTGATCAGGGACTGGGAGACCCTTCTGCAGCCAGCCCAGGGGATGTATACAGGACCCCGGGGATGACTCTCGTAAGCATGATGATGGGGCACATTAAGTGCTGCCGGCGTGATACAGGTCCAGTGCTATGCTTATACATGGTCAGCCATTATTCTTGGCTATTCACATTCAGTTTTTGAAACAGCTGCATTAGAAAACTCATTACAGCCACAGAACAATCCAAGATCATTTACACTCATCCCACATTAATGAGTAAAACAAGGGAATGAAAACATGAGAATGAAAAACAGAAGCTGCCCCTGCAGTACAGACATACACGGTCCAAAAAGCTTCATTTAAAGTTTGCTGGTTAAGTAGCTGAAGTAATGGATAAATACCTGTAAGCGAGGTAAGATGACGTCACAGAGGCGTTCGCTGTGGAGGAGCTCGTCTATGAATTCATCTACATGCATCAGCTCAAATTCTAGGCGAAATGATAGAAAATAGATCATCATCATCCCTCTGAGAATTGTCCGTCTCACACTACTAAGACACAGAATGTCGCGCTTCATGCAACTATTAGGCTAGGTTCATACTGCATTTTTTTACTTTTACAAAGGTAATCAGGGTAAACATCGGGTTACTAAGCGCGGCCCTGTGCTTAGTAACCCGATGTTTACCCTGGTTACCAGGGGACTTCGGCATCGTTGGTCGCTGGAGAGCTGTCTGTGTGACAGCTCTCCAGCGACCACACAACGACTAAACAGCGATGCTGCAGCGATCGACATCGTTGTCTATATCGCTGCAGCGTCGCTTAATGTGACGGTACCTTAAGAAGGGGTGCAGCATTAGCTCTGATGTTTTTTTGTCGCTCAGATAAAGACTTACACACTGCACACTGGTTTTCCACAAAGTTTCCTGTATTGACACAATGAAATACAAATCTGTCACTACTAGGGGGTCCTCACTACATACTGCATTTTTTAGCTCAATCTAAATGCAGTCAGCACCCTCTAGTGGTGACTGAAAGGTATCGTTGGTGCTATAACTCTGCAAAGGATTCAGGCTTGTTGAAGAAAGCATTGATAAAGATAGAAAGTCATGTCAAAATTGACTGACTATCCTCTCCTCACTAACTACTATTGTAGGCAAAATATGTCAAGCGATATTATACTGTGAACTCATAATACATTGCATCACAACACAGAAACAATGGCTACAGACACCTTGTGCACACATTCATCCCGTAAGGAAAACTAGAATGGGCAACAGTGTACTACACCATAAATCCGGATTTTATTCTACACATATGGACGATTATCGACAGTACAACAGCTACAGATTTAAACTAAAAACACTGCAAGAAAATTACCCCCGTTTCGATTCTGAGTCTTGATCTTGCGGTAATCGTTATACAGCGGCTCCAGATATTTGTAGCAGTCACTGGCCGTACCAGTCAGTCGCATGTAGAGAGCGCCCAATGCTCGCACATATCTGCGAAGAAGGACAGTGATAGCAACAGTGTTTAAGTCAATCTGCCAGGTCTCTAATCTTAGCCACGCTCCTGCCGGCCCGCACGGAGCCAGAGAGCCACGCTCCTGCCGGGCCGCACGGAGCCAGAGAGCCACGCTCCTGCCGGGCCGCACGGAGCCAGAGAGCCACGCTCCTGCCGGCCCGCACGGAGCCAGAGAGCCACGCTCCTGCCGGCCCGCACGGAGCCAGAGAGCCACGCTCCTGCCGGCCCGCACGGAGCCAGAGAGCCACGCTCCTGCCGGCCCGCACGGAGCCAGAGAGCCACGCTCCTGCTGGTCCGCACTGGCAGCTTTTCTTGCACGAGTCTCTATACAAAGGGAACTATCAGTGTGTGTGGATGAAGAGAAGCCGGACTCACAGCTTGGGAACTTTTTATATGAAGGAAAACTATATATCCTCAGGCTCCGTGCTTTCTCCACCATTATTAGGAGGTTTTTTTTAATCTGCAGTGTTTGAATAAGACCCAATACGTAGTCTCTGAGTCAGGAAATCACTACCACTTGTACACGTACAACATATAAAGTGTTTGTCCTATCCCTAGGCTGCATGGCCAATGAATCCACTCCATTTCACACTTTTTAAGACCACTTTGATTATCACTTTACACTCTAAGTTTATGTACCCCCAACATGTAAAAACAGAAGTGTCTGCCAGTCCCAAGTTCTGGAAATGGAGGTACCCTTCATGTGAACTCTTGCTACTTGTTACTCACTTGAAGTCTTCATTCTTTATGAACTCCACAATGATGTCTTTTTCTGGTTGGATCTGCAGCATTTTCAATGCCAAACACAAGAACGGCGTGGGCTTAATGTTGCCTCCATAAACTCCTCCAATATATTTCAGCTCCATGGCCTTATCCACCACCAGCTCAGCTGAAAAATAAAACACATTTGGGATTTAATTTTTAATTTTATGTTTGCTGAAGACTTCAATATGCTTAAAAACTTCTAACAATCAATTGTCATAGTACAACAGCAAAGAATAAGACAATCGGTCATCTCATATCATACATTGTTTAAACCTCAGACTAAAGCTACTTACACAGTTTTTGAGGCATCAAAATCAGCGAGTTTTTCCAAACATAAAAGAAGCCCCCATCCTCCTCCTATCAAAATGTGTATCCTTTTAATATATTGCAGCCATCATATTATAAAGCACTGAGTACTTACAATTGCTCATTTTTCCTTTCTACCCAATTAATTCTTCTGTTTTTCTTTACATCTACGACATCACCTGTTTAAAAACTGAATCCTTCTAAGCTCTATGTTCAGAAACAGGAAGTCAATTTTCCCTGTAGGAGTCAAAAGTCACTGCAAAAGTTTCTGGCAGGGGAGAGAATGGAACAGATGGGTCAGGAGGTGAAGAGGGGAATTATAAATGAAGGAACAGGAGACTTCCTGTTTCTGCATAGAGCAGAGAAAAGAAGAATTATCTGGGTAGAAAGGCAAAATGAGCAATTGTAAGTACACAGCGCTATATAATATGATAACTGCAATATATTAAGAGAATAAACCCTTTGCTGTGAGAAGTGCTTCTTTAAGAAAATGCTCTTGGTTTGCAAAGTTTTTCTGAGTCAAACTCTTTTTTTTTAATTATTGGACAGTGCTTAGTTTGAGAATGTCATCAAGACCCACCTAAAAAAACAGCGACATGCACTTTTTTTTTCTATTAGATATTTTCCAAAAATTTAACGGAAAAAAATAAAAACGCTCACATGAACAGAAAACCGAAATAAAGGGGAAATGTTTTTTTGGAGAAGGATGTTAGGACAAACCCTTAAAAAGCAATGGCCATTAATATAAAGTGTCCGTCGGCCACCAGGACGGTAAGATGGCATTTATCTGTCCTTTCTGAGCTCCTCTCAGCTGACTTATGATCACAGAACACATTAAAGCTGAAGGTGCCGGGAACAAAGAGCCTGGAAAAACCAAATACGACTAAATATTTAATTAATCCCAATTGCAAAATTGATTTTAGTCCCAATTACAGACATTTAAGTAAAAAAAAAAAAGTCTCCAAAAATGGACAATCCCTTTAAAAGTAGAAATCCACTATCAGAACCATAGTCTCCAGACAAATGAATGGACGCCTCCCACCCACTCACCAGTGAGGCCAAAACACTCCTCCTTCCAGTACTTGGACTCATAGATGCGGGTTCGGATGATTTTCTCCACCAGGTATTGCGGGTTGGTGCCGTGGACGCTATGAGCGTCTTTCACAGTGCGGTTCGCCATATTGCGCGGCGCTTTCCGTACTTCCGCTTCCGGTGGGCAACGTCATCAGTCTACGCTAAAGTCACTTCCGGGTTGCATTATTGCTCCTCCCACCTGGTGACGTCGGTGGCGGGAAAGTTTCAGCTGAGTTTGTCTTGAGACGGGAGAGAGCGTTGTGCAGCGGAAGCTGAGCGCCGGGAGCGGTGAGTGCAGGGAGAGAACCAGAAGTCCCAGCAAGCCTCGCCTATTGATAATCCTTATCCTTCCGCAGCTTCTGACCGTAGACCTGCATTCAGCTTCACAATTGTTCCATCTCATTTATTTGCAATGGAGTGCAACCAGCTGAATTGACCTAAAAAGTGATTTTTTGTTTTCTATTTTTTTATTTTTACTATTTTTTTTTTTCTTTTTGTTTACTTTTTTGTACCTTAGTATCTTTATTCACCATAAGGGTTAAATAATTTTCTATTTTCATACACCGGACCATTATGAGTGCAGTGATGATAAATTATTATTATTTATTTATATAGCACCATTGATTCCATGGTGCTGTACACCATTTATTTTTTTTTTTATTTCTTATTTTTACATGGGGAAAAGCCGGGCGAGTGCCATTCTTATGGTTTTTATTTTTTAAAACTTTTTTCCATTTTATTTTTAGTCTGATCTATATATATACATATATATATATATCTACACGAGTATGTGTGTATATATAGTGTGTGTACACACACACACACACTATATATATATATATATATATATATATTTATACATATATAGCAGATAAGGAATTCTGGTCTCCTGTGTAGCTCTGCCTGTGTGTGCCACGGTGGTGGTAACAGGAGGGTGAAGGTGGCGGCTTCTGCAGTCTTCTGGCAGTCACAAGAACACATCGGTGCCCCCCGATTGTATAGATAAGACGCTGGGCAGTGATTGACACGTGGTATTCAAGGTGGTGAAGTGCCAGCAATCTGAGCGCAGCTCCTCTCGCTGCTGTTAGAGGCAGGTGCTGTGGGTATAAAACAGCCGGCACCTGAGTTCCCTCCATGACGAATATATACTATTTGAAGCTTGAAGGGGTTGTCCAGTAGGAATAAGTTAAAACCTATCCACGGGAGGTTATAACTTTTAGATCAGTGGGGGGTCCGACTGCTGGGGACCCCATTGAACTGCAATATGGACACTTAGAGTGAAGCGGAAGTGCGACTGTCCTCCATTTATGCCCCATAAGGAATGAATGGAGCAGCATTTCAGCAGGCGCAGTACAGCTCCTTTCCAAGTGCTCCGCTTTGACGATCTGTGGGGCTTCCACTCTTCGGACCCCCACAGATCAACAAGTTATCACATATCTTACTGATAGGTGATAACTTCCTCTTATTGGATCACCCCTTTATAGTTATATGCAGCAACGTTTGTCTTTTCTTACCTTACTGTTATTTTTCTTTTCTGTAAATAATTTACATCCTATTGCTTTTTTTTCCCCTCTATTTTGCGGCACGCAGAAATCATGACAAAGTATTACACCCGCGTGAATCGGCGACGTGTGTACTCCTGGGATGGGAGACCTGCCATGAAAGACAGAAAAGTTTTCCATCTTCAGTATAGGTGAGTGTTCTTGAATGTGTGACCGGGTCATTGCTGTGCTCGTCTGCCACTATCATCAGTCTACCCTCTAGAGCTTTTCCTGATCTGTCAAGAGTTTTAGCGATCAATCCGCACTCAGACTCCTTACGGATATGGTGATACGATTACGGCCGAGATCAGACATTCATCTATATGGCTTCCTTTTTTTTTTTTTTTTTTATTTACATAATAACAAAAATATTTTAATTGGCAGAATACGGTTTCTGTGTTAGTAATTACAGGGGAACCATGAAAAACTGATGCTGTGCAGAGGGTGCCCATAGGGCAGCTGCTTGTAGTTTTAATGGCGATTCTGATTTGAAAAGCTGATCAAAATAGTGCATGGTGCAAAGGTCCGCAGGTAAAAGCGTGCATCTGGACCAGCATTGGTCCATTTGGTACAAGGACATCATTCAGATAGTGATGAGCAACATGTTTGGATAAGATGTTATCTGAGCATGCTCAGGTGCTATCTGAGTGTCTTCGGCATGCTCGAAAAATATGTTCGAGTCCCGGCGGCTGTGTGTCACCCAGCTGTTCGACAGCCGTAACACATGCAGGGATTCCCTGTTTGTTAGGACTCAAACATATTTTTTGAGCAATCCAAAGACACTCGGTTAGCACACGAGCATGCCCCGGTAACACCTTACCTGAGCATGTTCACTCATCACTAAATTGATGCTTGTCTGAATGAATTCTAAGGCCAGGTTAAGACAAGCACATAAGTCGCTTTTAACTTAGAAAGCTCTGACTATTTTTCATCCACCTGGTGCTCTATATATCTATTTTTTGCATCCACATATCACCCGTATGTGCTCTCTTTGATTTTTTTTTTTTTTTTTTTATGCTCTTGAGTTTAATTTTCCAGTCTGATCAGGGATAAAAATATGACTACTGCACATTGCATCCTCCCCACACACAGGTACTCATTCCCCAATTTTTTTTTAAATGCTCCTGAATTAGTCCATTCACATATGATTACCCATGTACTATCTACTTTGAACAAGGTGTGAAAACCCCCCCCCAAAAAAAACCCTGTTTTTTGAATTTCCAACTGTTGTCATGTCCTAAACAAACAGCCTCACGTGCATTTCATTGACCTGTAAAATACAGTTGTACCAATGCACCCTAATGTGGATTTGTCTCTCTTTCAGTGCGCTTGTCATGAAGTCAAGTGACTCTGAAGAAGTCACAATAAATCCCGGAGACTTTGTTCTGATTGAAGGTGAAGTTGAAGATAGACCTTTTGTAGCAAGACTGAAAGAACTGTATGATGATGGTAAGAAGAGCAAAGTATCTATACAGAGGAGGTGGCGTCTCATCCAGCAGATATATGGGTGACAAATGTCCTGTGTTGGCGCCAGTGATGACTAGATGGATAGATATAATCTCCATCTTCTCAATCCTTCCAATAGAGATAAAGGCCGATTCTCCTAATTAATTATAGAATTAAACTGACCTCAGATTTTTTTTTTTCAGGTGCAAAAAAAGATGCAAGCAAGCATGCCATTGTTCAGTGGTTTCTGCGCTACGAAGAAGTCCCCTACAACAAACGGAAGTTGCTTGGTAGAGATCCACATCCCCTGGAGATCTTCTTGTATGATTTCAAGGACTGTGAAAATGACATTGATGCTGAGACAATTATTGGGACTGTTCAGGTAATCGCCTCTTACATGATGGCTTTTTAGCCATGCTTACAGCCCATTGTACACTGGCTGATTACTCAGTTTCCTAAGCAGCCGACTAAATGCTGTAAATTTCAGTGCGCCATTAGCAAATTGTCAGTTATATAGGAATCATGCTAAATGGCAAGAACGTTAAGAGTTACTGTCTGTGACTGTACTTTTACTGGAAATGTTAAATTCCATGAAAGCGGTACTGAAATGCCTCTCTTGAACAGAGAGGCCAGGCATGCGTCTCCACTCCATTTATTCTATAGTGGACTGCTGAAGATAGCAGCAGAGTTCAACACTTTTTTTTGTTTTCCCTTGCAGTGGAGACATGCACAACGAGAGATATTGGAGCCCAATTTTCAGAATCGGCGGAGATCACAGTGGTCAGAGCCACAATAATCCACAATTAATAGCTTGTCCGTTTGATAGGTGTGAACTATTGATCTCATTTTCCGCCACTGTGTATGGGAGCTGAACGATGCTGATGGTGTTACAACCTCACATATATGCAGATGTGTAGAGTTGCAATGTCATCAACACTGCTCCTCTCCAATGTGTAAGTTGGGGTCTCTGGAGTACCCCTGGTGATTGAATGGAGCGGTGGACAAGCATGCACCCAACTGCTCCAAGCACAGTTAGTGACGGCGCTGTACTTGATCGCTGCTACTACTCGCTGTAAAGAATGTGGGGGCTTTAGACTCCCGGTGGTTGTGGTGGTCCCCATCTTTCGCACATTGGATAAGCAATGTTGCTTGTGGGGGAAACCCTCTAATTATAAACCGCTTTATAGTAATGTAAAACGTTTTTCTTTAGATAACTCCGCTAACGCCTGAAGATCCTTTTCCTCAAGGAAAGAAGTCATCAGGGAATGCCCTGTATGTGAAGTTATCATGGGATGGAAAGACTTTCACACCATTATCCTCCAGCCTCTTTGAAAGGAAAGGCGAGAAGATTGTGCATAACGGACCCCTGTCTGAAAAAATGTTACCGAAGCCCCAATTCTACTCTCAGAAAGGAGATGCAGGTGAAAACAGACAGATCACACGTAGTGCCACCAGGGCACAAAAAAAGGAAGCCGAAATAGAGTCTCGACACTCGTCGTCAAAAAACTCACTTTCCAAAGAGAGAGGGGCACAGAGGATCCCCAATGGGACGGACACACCCGGTGCCAGGAAGAAGCTGCAACTGAACAGTAGGTATTTTGGGGGTCAGATTGACTCGTGCCTATTTGGTGGTTTTCGGTTTTGGCTTCCTCTGGTCAATAAAGTTCTAAAATATTATTGTAAAATGTAGATGATTAGGTTTCTCGGATTACAAGCTTGCTTTCTTTCCTTAGGCCCACCAAACTCTCAGTGCAGGCTAGCGATGGATTCTCTGGATGAATTTAAGGCTCTAGAACCAGCTGCTCCCAAACGTAGAGTCGCTTTCTCTGGACTCCAGGAATCCCCTCCAAAAAAGATGCTGAGTGATGAAGATTGGTCTTTGCGGGGCTTAAGTGAAACAAAGCACGGATCTAGACACAGCATTAAAGTGACCCCTGTGAAACCTTCACCATCCAATGAGCGAAAGTCAAGCAAATATCGGTAAGTCCCAACTTCCGAACAAAACTCTAAATGTGATTTTTCAACTTTAGATTAATTTCATTTCAAATCTTAAACCGGAATTTCCGTGATTTTTTTTTTCTTTTCTAATTTCTTGTAGAACCGAAGTAAACAACGGAAGAAAACTTTCAGAGAAGAGTGAAAAGGTGAAGCCTAAAACGCCGGAGAAAGCGAATATCACACCAAAGAAAGTTAGAAACTCTTCTAGAAGGTGATTGGATATTAATGTTATATTTACGCTGAGGATATATGGAGACAATACTGCTCTTCAGTTTATTTGGTGTCTTAGCTGAGGATATGTTACGCGAGATCGCAGTGTCGCATTACTACTTTATTGCATCTGAGCTCCTTTTTTTTGCTGCCATTGTTTCAGCACCTTATCCTATATTTTTTAAATATTTAAAAAAAAAATTGAAATAGTCTTTCTATTCTTATTATTGTCGGTCACTTCTCTTTCTATACCAGAATTATGTGGTTGTTTTGGTATTAATTTTGTTTCAGTATTATTGCATCTGATGGCTGCAGTGCTGCATTGCTACATTGCATCTGATGGCTGCAGGTGTTGCATTGCTACATTGCATCTGATGGCTGCAGGTGTTGCATTGCTACATTGCATCTGATGGCTGCAGTGCTGCATTGCTACATTGCATCTGATGGCTGCAGGTGTTGCATTGCTACATTGCATCTGATGGCTGCAGGTGTTGCATTGCTACATTGCATCTGATGGCTGCAGTGCTGCATTGCTACATTGCATCTGATGGCTGCAGTGCTGCATTGCTACATTGCATCTGATGGCTGCAGTGTCGCATTGCTGCATTGCATCGGATGACTTAAAACCTGCTGCAACACAATTGCAACAGTTCCCAGATGTGTTGAATTTTCGCTTGTCTCAGATTGCATGGGACTCACTTGCTTTAGGTGTCAATGCAAACTGCAAGCGACTTGTCTGCAATGTATCCGTTTTTGAAGTGGGTTTTTTTTTTTTGTTCTTTTACGTCTACATTGTGGCACTAAAATAGTCATAGAATACCAAGTTGCCCAAATGCTTTTGGTGATATGACTTGTCTCGCGACTCTCATTCATCTTCTGGCATCCAGCGCAGGACCCTCCGGTGATCGGTAACGGAAGCAATGATATCTCTGATCTTCTGTCACCGGACCACTGAGGTTATTAGAGAGGCGCATGATCAGAGGAACTTCTGATGACGTGCCCTTCTAGCCACCTAAGCGCTGCAACCAATCACAGGCATTAGCATGCCTGTAATCAGGGCCGTATTTAGAGTTTATGCTGCCCTAGGCACTTTCGTGCTGCCTCCCCCATTGGTGAGTATGACTTAGGCTCCTTTCACACTAGCGTCGGAATCTCCCCGTCGCAATGCGTCGGGGAGAGATTCCGACGCTAGCGTTTGCTGCATTGCACAATGGGTGCAGCGGATGCATTTTTCCGGCGCATCCGCTGCCCCATTGTAAGGTGCGGGGAGGTGGGGGCGGAGTTCCGGCCGCGCATACGCGGTCGGAAAAAGCGGTCCGTGAGGAGAAAAAAACGTTACATGTAGGGTTTTTTTTCTCCCGACGGCCCGCCAAAGCACAACGCATCCGTCGCAAGACGGATGCGAAGTGTGGCAATCCGTCGCAAATGCGTCGTCAATAGAAGTCTATGGGGAAAAAACGCATCCTGCAAGCACTTTTGCAGGATGCGTTTTTTCTGCAAAACGACGCATTGTGACGGATTTAAAAAAACGCTAGTGTGAAAGTACCCTAATGCAGACACTGTCGGCAGTGACTTAGGCTACTTTCACATCAGCAATTTTTGCCATTTGCGGCAGATCCGGCAGTTTTTCCTCATCTGCCGCGCAACGGATCACTTACGGCAACACTGCATTCGGCCTCATTCATTCCCTATGGGACTTGTGGACATGTGTGGCACTTGCGGTTTTGCCGCGATCCTGCAAATGCGGTACTTGCAGAAATGGAAAAAAATGCTGCTGGCGGTTTTTTTGTCTCACCACAAGTGCAAAACCGCAAGTGCTGCACATGTCCGCAAGTCCCATAGGGAATGAATGAGGCCAAATCTATGTATATGCCCATGTAGCTCTATATTTTTATTTTTTTTTCGTGCTGACAGTGGTCATTTAACTAGAGCTTCCGTCACGCAGCCGTAAATACTTGCAGCGCTGACCCCGTCACGTGATCGGGCATCAGTGCTGCGTTGCCATAACAACCTGAGGTATGCTCTAGACCTCTGTGGTTGTTGATGCCAGATTGCTATAAGTGCCACCGTGTGCAATGCTGTAATTCTACTACATAGGGGTGATCTATGCATCACCTCTATGTAGCAGAGCCGATCAGACTATGCCAGCTTCTAGCCTCCTATGGAGGCTACTGAAGCATGTCAAAAGTAAAAAAAAAAGTGTTTAAAAATAAAAAAAAAAATAAAAAAACATAAAAGTTTAAAATCACCCCCCTTTCATCCAAATCAAAATGAAAAATAAAAATCAAACCTACACATATTTGGTAACGCTGTGTTCAGAATTACCCGATCTATCAATAAAAAAGAAAAATGAATTAACCTGATCGCTAAACAGCATAGTGGAAAAAAAAAATCAAAACACCAGAATTACTTTTTATGGTTGCCGCGACATTGCATTAAAATGCAATAATGGGCGATAAAAAGATCGTATCTGCACAAAAGTGGTATCACTAAAAACGTCGGCTCGGCACGCAAAAAAATAAGCCCTAACCCAACCCGAGATCACGAAAAATGGAGACGCTACAGGTCTCAGAAAACGGCGCATTTTTTTTTATTTTTTTAACAAACTTTGTACGTTTTTTTTCACCACTTAGATAAAAGAGAACCTTGACATGTTTGGTGTCTATGAACTCGTAATGACCTGGAGAATCATAATGGCAGGTCAGGTTTAGCCTTTAGTGAACCTAGCAAAAAAGCCAAACAAAAAACAAGGGTGGGATTGCACTTCTTTTGCAATTTCACCACACATGGACTTTTTTTCCCCCCCGTTTTCGAGTACACAATATGGTAAAACCAATGGTGTCATTCAAATGTACAACTAGTTCTGCAAAAAAATAAGCCCTCACATGGCCATAGTGATGGAAAAATAAAAAAGTTATTGCTTTGGGAAGAAGGGGAGTGGAAAACGAAAAAAGCTGCAGTCATGAAGGGGTTAATATAATCAAACAAGTCCCATTGTATTGATAAAGGAGATTCTTAGACTTGTAGTTCCACTAACTGCTGAGCCCCGTCCTCTTTTAGAGGGGGGAAATGGGACACATCAGAGGTGGATAGCTGCACATAACTGTAAACCACCAGATGTAGCAGAGCTGAAGCGGTCATGTTGCCCTGTATGTGCTGGGTATTAGACCAGCAGCCCCCGGGGTTATGTCAGAACATCACAGGGAACATAATGGGACATTAGTACAAGACGTAATGTGAGCAGAGGCGTCTGATGCCCAATAAATGTCGTATATAAGAAACCACAATACGATTCCCCCAGATAACACACGACTCCCTCAGCTCTGCTACATCCACTGATGCCGCCGCTGTCCGGTCTCCTAGTAACAATTTTGCACAAGTCGACTCTTGACACCTGGAGATCAGTCACATTGTGCAGTAATTCTGTGTTACATTTAGTAAGAACATAGGCTTCTCACTAGATTTTTAATGCACAGAGCCGATTTGCACCATCCACTAAGTTGCGGCTCTGCAGTGTGTGCTGGGACCTGTAGTTCCACTCTAGCTGCACAGCTAGTAAGTAACCCCTACCCTGGGGCTGCATATCCCACCTGTAGCTTCTGAAACTCCCAGCACAAAGTCTGCCTCCCATTCTCCACGCAATAAGTAAAACAACTGCAGTCCGCCCTCCTTCCCCCACACCAGCTGCAGTGAGCGGAGTCACGGACTGAGGAGTCAGACCGGACACACAGCACTGACCTGCTGGAGGTCACTCAGCAGCGCAGGGAGCCTGGCTGCATCTGCATCGGAGAATAACTAGGAAGTTCGGAACCACAGGCAGGTCACATGACTCGTCCCTGCAACATCTCCGCTCTGAAGACTCAGACTGACCGTCCGACGCCAGACTAAGAACCCGCACTAAAAAAAAACAAAAAAAAAACAAAACACCTTGCTCGGGTGCCGCCCCCCCCAGCATGCCACCGCCCCAGGCACGTGCCCTCAAGTGCCTAATGGCAAATACGGCCCTGCCTGTAATAGAAGAACGGCGATGCCATAGTTTCCTTTGCCGGCGTAGACCACCGAAGCAACGCATGCTGGAACCATGGGGGTGACAACAGGTGGGTATGCCAGATTTTGACATTTGAAACCCTCTCGACTCTGAGCAATATCCGCATATAGTCTGGACTACGCCTTCAAAGTTGCGCCAGAAACATTTTCTAGTGAATTTCATACTTGAGTGACTTATCACTTATGTTCCAAATAAAGACATTTTACTTAAATCTTGTTTATATTCATAACCTTCTCTTCTTTTGTGTCAGGCCACCAGAAGAGCACAATGGTGGGGGGCCTGAAACTCCCCGATCACGCAGGAAGTCCGCACAGGCAACTGTTGGTTTAATCCGCAAACAGATTAGGTAAGTAATGCTGTAAAGTTTCAGAAGTGTCATCTTGGATTGAATCAGGGTTCCTTGATTGACATTCTTATTAAAGAAGGCATGTCAAACTCAAATATACACAGGGCCAAAATTAAAAGCTCAAAGTCGTGGCCAACCTTGATATTTATTTTAAAAAAATGTCAACAATTTGAGGAAGTTTTTCCTTATCTCCACATAAAACGAACTTTTTCATATGGAAACAAACTTAGATCGTAGACTAGAATATTGGAATATGTTATGTAAGAGCAGTAAAAAGCATATGGCCTAATTTAAAGTGAACCTGTCAGCTGGATTGTGCTGAGTATTGTATACTGGGCCCCCGCATAGCGCTCCGCGCAGTATACTGGGCCCCCGCATTAAAAAATAAACTGTCCATTCCTAAGTTCTATGGCAAAGAGCTTGTTAGATTTTGATCTCCCTGCCCCAGGATCATGTCCGAAGAAGATTTTGAGGATATTGAGGATCTGGATGAAGATACAGAGTTTGTACCAGAGAAAAAGTCTACAGTGTCGAGTAGCAGTGAAGATGAGGATGATGATGAAGAAGCAGAAATGGAAGATAAGAAGTCACCAAAGAGCGTTGCAAGGAAAAGATGGACCCCTAGGACGCCGACATCCTCTAGGAAATCCTCAGCTAGGACACCAAACAAAACGGTGAGCGGTATTGACTAGCGGAGACAGCTTTTCTGTTGATTGCTGTTCAGTTCTCTTACACCTCCCTCATATTGATGGATGTGAGAAGTAGAGCGCAGCTCCCTTTTGGGCCAATAATAATAGAGTTCTTGTTTAATTTTCCCAGCCGGGCTCTAAAGCCGCTCGTGTTGCGACACCCAAAATCCCAGAACGGAACCAGCCGGTACAGAAGCCGTCTAATGTGCTGGAGGAGGCTCGCATAAGGTGAGGAGCCCGGTACACGCTGACTGCCATGTCTTGGCTATTCAAAATGTTATGTCCAACTTTTATTTTGAGATGCACCCATAGCAATAAAATATACTGATCCTGGATTACAAAACGGGTAGGGTTACAACAAATCTGATTTTAACTACCTGGAGTGGTGACCATTTTTATTTCTTTTATATTGCTTTTTTCACCTTCCATTAGCAATGGCTTTTTTTTTTTTTTTTTATTTTCTCATCAATGTAACCGTATCGGGGCTTAATTTTTGTAGTTTTGAGATGACTCCTATAGGACGAGTTGTCATTTTGAATGACACCATTTATATCACCATATAATGTTCTGAAAAGTGGGTTAAGCAATTTCATCATTGTTTTTTTGTTTGTTTTATGTCTTAAAACATTAATTGCAAACCCAAAATAAGTGTTCATATTCTAAGAGCCATAAGTTTATTTTTCTTTGGGTGCATAGTTCCATGATTACTTAGATTTTGGGGTTTTTTTTGCTGGGGTTGAGCTGTAGTTTTTATTAGTACCATTTTGGCTTCCATGCAACTTTCCGATCTTTCTTTTAATTTGGACTCTTATGCGACAATGCCAATTTTTTAAAGATTTTGCCATTTACTTTTAACAGGCTTCATGTGTCTGCTGTGCCAGAGTCTCTGCCCTGCAGGGAGCAGGAGTACCAAGACGTATACAACTTTGTAGAAAGTAAATTGCTGGATGGGACCGGAGGGTAAGTTGATATCCACATATAGCGAATGCATATTGTTGGGTTCCCGGTGCTGCTGGTGTGAACTGTGTTCCTTTTCCAGCTTTGCTTCTGTGGCAGGGACTGAAGCTGTCCGGATCCAGCGATATGGACAGGTTCAGAGCCGTGCCTGCAAACGGCCTGCAGGTGCACGCTCTTTACCTATGAGACCAGCCACCACGGATGGACTGCAGCGGTGACTGATAACCTTTACAGTGCATTTTGTATACTTTTCTAGCTGCATGTACATATCTGGCGTACCGGGCACGGGGAAAACTGCAACCGTACATGAAGTGATCCGCAGTCTGCAGACCGCTGTTGAGGACGATGATTTGCCATCTTTCCAATTCATAGAAATCAATGGCATGAAGCTGACAGACCCTCATCAGGCCTATGTGCAAGTATTAAAGGTGGGAAAACCTGTAGCACTTCACAGCCCCATTTATAAAAATCTCAGTAATAATGTTGTGTAAAAGGCGGATAAAGATTAAACCATTGTACGTGCAACATATAATATGTACATGGATATGCTGTGACGTTCCTTTTTCTTTATCGCCTCTCATTGGGGGACACAGGAACCATGGGTGTATGCTGCTGCCACTAGGAGGCTGACACTATGCAAATAAAAAAGTTAGCTCCTCCTCTGCAGTGTACACCCCACCGACTGGCATTATACTCTTCAGTTTAGCTTAGTGTCAGTAGGAGGTGGACACGGGTCTTTCATTAGACCCTTATCTACCTCAATGTGCGTCGTTTCTTTACAGGTTTCCTTGCAGGGATACAGGGTGAGCAGTCACACCTGTAGTCCCACAATCGGACTATGAGTACGGTGTGTACTGCCACCCCGTATCCTCATAGATCCCTCACCAGGACCAAGATCCTAGCACACAAGCGTGCTCAGAAGTCCGGTCCTGGCTCCGTCCCCCACCCACTCGCCCACCAGAGCCTGTCGGTTGCGGAGACGAGGACGTCCATCAGCTCCCTGGACGTCTCATTTTTTCCAGGTTAGTACCGGCGTGGGATGTCTAAGGTGAGTATTTTTATCTTTTATTTTTTATTTTTTTCTTCGTCCCTGGATCCTCAAAAAGGGGTGCCTGTTAAGGGGTTCATTATGTGGGTCGCGTTTTCTTCCCAGCCGCTGTGCCTATTCGGCTGCGACCGCCCTCTCTCCTGTTCCGGCGCGGCTGCCTTTTCGGACTACCGCGCCGCTTCTTATCTGTCACTGCGCTGTGCTCTCAGCGGCCTCCTTAAAAGCGCGGCCGTGCCACACCGCTTCGGGCCCCTGCGGTTCCCTGCTTCTTCCCTGCTCCGGCGCTGTAAGCGTCCGTTCCTTTCCTCTGAGCACGGCGGCCTTGCCAGCCGCCGCATCGCTTCGGCCCCCTGCGCCTGCTCCTACAGCGGCCGTTCTTTTTCATCAGCGCGGGGGCTGTGCAGCCGCCGCATTTTTTTCCACCTCTGCAATCCGGCCACTGTAAGCGGCCGTTCCTTCTCCTTCAGCGTGGCGGCCTGCCAGGTTGCCACGCCGCTTGGACATACGGCCGCTGTTTGCAGCCGCTCACCTGCCGCATCGCTTCCTCCATGCGGCGCACTGTGCCTACGCCGCGGCCCTTCTCCGCCGGTCTCCTATTCCTAATTTAGGCCCCGGCTTCTGCCCGGGCCTACTTCCGGTGGCGGACTCCGCCCCCTTCCCTCTTTCATCGGGCGGGCTTTTCTCCCGCCCGACAATTACACTGAGGCACCGCCTCTTTTCCCTGCCCACCGGCGCCATCTTGGGACTCCCAAACGAGCCCTCTCCTCCACACAGGATACAGTAATGGGAGGAGAGCCCGTATTTAAGACAGTCGCAGATCGGTCCAATTTGCGCCAGGAGGCCATCCCACCATCCTGCCTAAGGGACCATTTCTCGCCAGAGGTCCATCAAGCCGGACAGCTTCACTCCGCATTCCGTCTGCCGTGAGTAGCTCTGCAATTGCAGACTGACACTCCCCTCTGCCCTCTGTCCCCTAACCCTCTGGCATTTTCTTCACGGACCTCTCTAAAATGTTTAACTCTAAAGGGGGCCGCTCTCATCCTCTTCTGCCTCTCTGCTCTGTCAGGCCCGCAGCAACCCGATTGTTCCCACCGCCCAGGATCCTCCGGCCGGTCCGCCCGAGAGTGATACGCCCATCCCAGGCTGGGTTTTTCTCTCTGTCTCAATCGGTGGCCGATCTAACGCGGGTGTCTCAAAATTTCTGTTATCCGTGCTGGACCGATTACCTCTGCAGCCCCCCACAGTGGCCAGCAGGTCGCAGGAGCCTCCGCCCGAGCCCTCCTTGATAAGCCGCAAAAGGTCCAGACAGGAACGTCAGAGTCCTCTTCTCGCTCCATCTCGCCACACGGTCCTCCTCTGCGGTCGGCGTCCTCCCGATCCTCCTCCCCTGAATCAGGCGAGGCGTTATCTGATGCGCCCTCGGAGGACATTTGGAGCTGGATTCTAACCAAATCGCCACCATGAGGGATATGGTCCAGAATCTCATTGGAGCTATAAACCAAACCTGTGGCATTATGGATCCCTCTACGGAACCCGCAGATCAGGCGGTTTCGTTTAGACGGGCTAAACCACCTTCTAAGTTTTTTCCCCAGGACTTACTGCCAATTGGACGGTCTCCCCCCTCGGTGGATCCCCGTTTCCAGGCTCTCCACCAACACGGTGCTTCCACTGTCCGGCGGAGCATCTCTGAAGGACTCTAACGATAGTTATAGAATCCTTTGCGTAATCAGCCTTTGAGGCAGCTGCAGTCGCTTCAAATGCCCAGTTTTCGATCCCACCTGGGTTTCGAAATCCCTTTCCAAATGGGCCAAAGAACTCCGTCGAGATATCCTGGACAGAGCGCCTCCTGTGCATCTGGCGGAGCTTGCCATCCAGATTTCCCACGCGAGTGAATACCTGGTCTCCGTCTCTCTGGATGCTGCGTCTTGTGCGGCTCAGGCATTCAGCAATGCCGTTACCATCCGCCGGACCGTTTGGCTCAAGGCCTGGCAGGCAGACTTGTGTTCCAAAAAAGTCCCTCGCCAGTCTCCCCTTTCAGGCCTCACGTCTCTTTGGTTCCAAGCTGGACCAAACCATTAAGGACGCCACCGGGGGCACAAGTTCTCCTCTCCACCAGGCTAATCCTCGTCGCCCTCCTCCTAGACGGCAATTTCGGTCCTTTCGGCCTCTTTCATCGCCTCACGGCACCAACCTCCTTTTCTTAGCAGCACCAGAGTCCACAGGCACGTCAAGAGATGAAAGCGGTGCCCTTTAGGCCCACTCCGTCCTGGCGTCCTTGCTACTCTCCGGTAGATCCTCCAGGCCAGGGCTGGAAGATCCACCTCAGCATGACTGACAAGACCCCAACCCACCTCCCAGGTTGGGTGGCCATCTTCTCTTCTTCAGGGACGTCTGCATTTCCGCGGTAGAAGTTGCATGGGTCAGGGCAGTTGTATCCTCGGGATACAAGATAGTGTTCGTTTTCACGACCCCGGGATCGTTTTCTTCGAATCCCGACCTCCCAGAGATCCCGCTCTAGATCCGGGTTTCTTCGCAACCATCGCTTCTCTTCTCAAAGCCGGGGAAATCGTTCCCGTCCCAGGAAAGAACGATTCACAGGTTTCTACTCGAACCTCTTTGTGGTACCAAAAAAAGACGGCAAAGTTCGCCCCATTCTGGACCTCAGATTACTGAACAGGACAGTTCGTCTGAGACACTTCGGGATGGAATCCCTTCGTTCCGTAATTGCTCCCATGGAGGCTCAAGAATTTCCGTGTTCCATAGATATTCAGGACGCCTACCTCCATGTCCCGATATTTCTCGGACGTCACCGATTCCTGCGCTTTGCGGTGCTCCCGGTACATTTTCAATTCGTCGCCCTGCCGTTCGGTCTCACAACCGCTCCAAGGGTATTCACGAAGATAAGGGCGGCGCTGTTGGCCATCTTGAGAGTCAGAGGCTTGGTCCTATTTCCATACCTCGACGACATCCTCATCAAGGCTCCGTCCTTTTTCTCAGGCTCACGAAAGTCTGTCCGTCGTTCTCGACACCCTAGCCGTTTCGGGTGGCTGGTCAACTGGAAGAAGTCCTGCCTTATTGCTTCTCAGTGCATCATCTTTATGGGCATGCTCTCCGACACTTGTCAGACCAACGTCTTCCTTCCCTAAGACCAGAGATCCTCTCTGTCGGGACATACTCTTGTTCCAGGGTCCTCGGCCTCCGTCCCTCCGACCGGCCATGAAGGTTCTGGGAGGATGGTAGCAACATGGGAAGCGATTCCCTTCGCCCAATTTCATTCGCGACCCCTTCAGCAAGCCATTCTGTCTCCGTGTGACAGGTCTGTCTTCTCCCTGGTTCGTCAGATCCGACTCTCTTCTCGGGTCAAACGGTCTCAACTGGTGGCTGAGGTCACTTCTCATCTCCCAGGGCAGGTCCTTCTTTCCAGTTCACTGGTAAGTGGTGACGACGGACGCCAGCCTCCTCGGCTGGGGTGCGGTTTTTCGCCACCTCACGGTTCAGGGCCGTTGGTCGGCGCAGGAGTCGTCTCTGCCGATCAATGTCCTCGAGATTCGAGCCATGTTTTCTGTCCCTCCGCCACTGGGAAAGGATTCTCAGGGGCCTGCCAATCCGGATCCAGACTGACAATGCCACGGCTGTGGCATATGTCAACCATCAGGGGGGACTCTCAGCTCCTTCGCCCTTGCCGAGGTATCCAAGATCTTACTTTAGGTAGAGACTACGGCTCAGGTGATATCCACGGTGCATATCCCCGGCGTGAACAATTGGGCCGCCGACTTCCTCAGCCGTAAGGGCCTCGCGGCAGGGGAATGATCCTTGCATCCGGAGGTCTTCCATCAAGATTTGTCTTCGATGGGGGACTCCGGACGTGGATCTGCAGTTCATCTCCAGGTCTCGCGATCCTCTTGCAGTGGGCGTCAATGCTCTGGCCATTCCTTGGTCACAGTTCATGCCACCCTACCTGTTCCCACCCCTTCCATTACTTCCAAACTGTTGAAAAAGATCAGAGCGGAAAAGGTGCCGGTCATTCTGATCGCCCCGGATTGGACCAGGAGAGCTTGGTTTTCGGAGCTCGTCAATCTTCTTGCGGACGCTCCCTGGCGCCTTCCAGACAGGCTCGATCTGCTGTCTCAGGGTCCGACCTGCCACCCGAATTGTCGGTCGTTCAGTTTAACGGCTTGGCTGTTGAGACCGCAGTTCTAAGAGCGTCCGGCCTTTCGGACCGGGTGATTCACACCGTGATTCAGGCTCTGAAGCCTTCATCTTCCAGGGTCTACTATCGTACCTGGAAGGCTTACTTTCGTTGGTGCTAGTCCAACTGCGTTTCACCTGTGTCCTTCTCCCTGCCTTCCTTTTTGGCCTTCCTTCAGGCAGGACTGGATTCGGGCCTGGCTGTTAGTTCCCTGAAGGGCCAGGTCTCTGCGCTTTCCATCCTCTCAGAAGACTTTAGCTTCTCGGCCACAGGTTAAGACCTTCCTTCAAGGAGTAGTCCACGCTGTCCCTCCGTACAGGGCCCCCGTGGATTCATGGGATTTAAGCCTGGTTCTGAACGTTCTGAGGGTTTCCCCCTTTAAGCCTCTCAAGGAGATTCCCCTGTCAGTTCTATCTTTGAGGGTGGCCTTTCTTGTGGCCATCTCCTTTATCTGCCGCTTTTCCGAGTTGGCGGCCCTGTCCTGCCGACCTCCGTACTTGGACATTCACCAGGACAAGGCGGTCCTCAGGTCTCCGCCTTCCTGCCTTCCTAAGGTGGTTTTTCACCTCAACGTGGACATAGTTCTACCTTCCTTTTGTCCAGCTCCGGCTCATCCCCTGGAGTGATCGTTGAACAGGCTGGTCCTCGTCAGGGCAGTGAGGATCTACCGGGATAGAACGTCCGTCCCTTTTCCGGAGGACGGATTCCTTTTTCGTCATTCCTGATGGCACGCGCAGAGGCCAGCCGACTTCTAAAGCGACTATTGCTCGCTGGACCAGAATGGCATTTCTGGAGGCTTACCGGGTCAAGAACAGAGTGCCCCCTCCTGGGATTAAGGCTCACTCTACCCGGGCAGTCGGCGCCTCCTGGGCGGTGCACCACAGAGCTTCCGCCCTACAGCTTTGCAAAGCGGCAACTTGGTCTTCCATCCACACGTTCGCCAAATTTTACAAGGTCCATACGCTTCGGCGGACGCCAGCCTAGGCAGAAGGATCTTGCAGGCGGCAGTGGTGAGTCCTCTGACCTGATGGAAGTCTGTTTTTCCCGCCCTAGGGACTGCTTTGGGACGTCCCATGGTTCCTGTGTCCCCCAATGAGAGGCGATAAAGAAAACAGGATTTTTGGTTGCTTACCGTAAAATCTGTTTCTTGAAGCCTCCATTGGGGGACACAGCTCCCTCCCAATGTTTTTATTATCTGTTCTATGACTGTTCTCACGTTTACAGTTCTCAAGTTTGTGGCTATGGTTTTCAACCTTGCTACTTATCTCCTACTGCTTTCTCACTAACTGAAGAGTATAATGCCAGTCGGTGGGGTGTACACTGCAGAGGAGGAGCTAACTTTTTTATTTGCATAGTGTCAGCCTCCTAGTGGCAGCAGCATACACCCATGGTTCCTGTGTCCCCCAATGGAGGCTTCAAGAAACAGATTTTACGGTAAGCAACCAAAAATCCTGTTTTGTTTTTTTTTGTATAATTTCAGCTTTTAACAGGACAGAAGGCGACCGCAGACCACGCGGCTGCACTCCTGGAGAAAAGATTCAGTACAGCCGCCTGCAATAGAGAGACCACAGTATTGCTGGTAGATGAGGTGAGGATATGTGTTTTATACACGGCCATAGTTATATATACACACAGTATGTTTCGGACTATAAGATGCACTCTTATGTGCATCTTATAGTCCGGATGTTATATATGTTTCCCCTTTTTAAGTTTTGTACAAATAAAATGTCGGTGTTAAATCTTTTAACTTTTTTTTTTTTTTCCAAGGCATTGACAGAAATAAACTTAATATGCCAAGGAACAGGTTGTATGCGTCTGACCTCTAATATTTCTCCCCAGTTGGACTTGCTTTGGACCAGGAAGCAAAACGTTATGTACAGTTTATTTGACTGGCCGACAAGAAAACGTGCAAAACTCATTGTCCTTGCAATTGCTAACACAATGGATCTGCCGGAAAGAATGATGATGAATCGGGTTGCCAGCAGACTGGTAGGAAATGTTACTTGTGTTTTCTTATAATGCTCTTCATAATGTCATGCATTCAGATTTTATTGTCCTGCAACAACGGTTAAATTCACAGCATATAAAGTGGCGCAGATTGTGTCTATATAAATGCATCTGTTTTCATAAAGGGTACAGATGGTGACTCCCTACGGAGGAAATATGAGTTCCAATTTTGGCATCGCATCAGCCGCTGCAGGGAAGATGTAATATTACATGGCAATAGTGATGAGGAAAGGCGTTATCTGAGCATGTTCGGGTGCTAGCCAAGTGTCTACAGCATGGTCGAATAATATGTTCGGACCCTGCGGCTGCTTGTCTCATGGCTGTTGACAGCCACAACATACGCAGGGATTGTCTAACAAACAGGAAATTCCTGCATATGTTGGGGCTGTCGAAAAGCCACGAGACATGCGGCCGCATGGACTCAAGCATATTATTTGCCAAAGAGACACGGTTAGAAGCCGAGCATGCTCAGATAACACCTTATTCGAGCACGCTTGCTCATCACTACACAACAGTCATTCAGATAAATGGCGATCCTGGTGTTAGAAGGGTGGTGAACATCATTCAGAATGAGAGCAGCTGCTGCAGAGATTCTCTCCATACACTGGGGGATTCAAATGATGAACCCCGTCAATGTGATACTCGTATGCCCTGATAGGACATATACAGAGGCTTTGTCATGATGCCCTAATAGTTTTCTTCTTTCATTGTATCTTTTGACTGTGCTCATTTGGGATATTTTGTATTTTTCTGGGGAAAAAAAATGAAATCTTATTAATATATAATGTTCATTTTTAGGGTCTTACCCGAATGTCTTTCCAGCCTTATACGCACAAACAGCTCCAGCAGATCATAACTTCAAGGCTAAATCACGTCAAGGCGTTTGAGGATGATGCCATCCAACTAGTGTCAAGAAAGGTTTGTGCCCTACAGTACCTTCGGGTACAGTTCATTTACTTTCTGAAGCCTTTTCTGTTCATTTATGGAGTAAACTTGGAAATAAATTCCTCAATAAACGATAATGTAAGAAATATTTGATTATAAAGCGGTGATGCTTTATCACTAGGGTAATTGGGGGTTCGCCCTCGGTGATTCCCACCTATCTTGATTTAGTGGAGTGGACCCTTTGTTCTTTCCCCGGTCGTTCATTCAAGTGAGCAGAGTTGTTCTGCCTTTCTTTGGCGCAGCCTTGTGCAGGAAAATGTTGCTAAGTAGCACTGCATCCCCCTTCATTCTCTTGACTAGCGGGGGCCCTAAATGTGATGCCATGTACTAGCAATATGC
This sequence comes from Ranitomeya imitator, assembly GCF_032444005.1. NCBI lineage: Eukaryota > Metazoa > Chordata > Amphibia > Anura > Dendrobatidae > Ranitomeya > Ranitomeya imitator. The sequence continues at coordinate 172,716,803 of NC_091289.1, forward strand.
TTTCTCTTTGCTCTTATACACGTGTGTGCATGACGAGGAGTACGGTATCTTTGGTTGCGACACGGGTCGCTCGGCCAAGGATTGGCTTGTGCCGCCGTTACATCACCGCATAATGCCGGCTGAACAGAGCCACGTTGTGTTGTAACATGCCCCTTGGAAAAAGTCATGACGTCACATTCGCAGGGACGCGATGCGGCTACTTAGCGATTACAGCAACTACATGTAACCTCATTATTCCTCAGGTGGCTGCCCTGTCTGGCGATGCTCGCCGATGTCTGGACATCTGTCGTAGAGCAACAGAGATCTGCGAGTTCTCGAGCAAGAAGGGTGAATTGTCACTGGTGAAGATGCTTCACGTCATAGAGGCCCTGGATGAGATGTTCTCCTCTCCCTACGTCATGGCCATTAGGTAGGATCGCGTCCAGTGGTGGAAAAATCTCAAAGCCTTAAATTTCTCTTTATTGCGTAAATGTATGATCGCTGAAGATCCGACCAATCCTAAGAAGAGGTCCCAAAGTTTACTGTGTGACTGTAGCATTAGTGAGCACCACTAGAGGACTTGAGTCCCCCATTGATCGGTGGGATTCTCAGTAGCCGGACCCCCAGCGATAATAGTTATCCTCTATCCTCCAGATGGCTGATGTGTTAATTATATGACAACCCCTTCTTTAAAGTTGTCAGAGCAGAAGATGCAACAGTAACCCGGTCTGCATGTCTCTCTGCAGGAGCGCCTCTGTGCAGGAGCAGGCATTCTTAAAAGCGGTGATTGCAGAATTTAGAAGATCTGGCCTTGAAGAATCTACTTTGCAACAGGTGATTTTATATATGGACTTTATATTTTGTAAAAACATCCAGCCATTCGTCAGTGTTTGCTTCTGAGCTGAGCAGGGTCATCTGTCCATGTCCACTGCACACAGGGGGCTTGTAGCGAAACTGTGGAATGATATTTACAAAATTTAAAGGGATAATTTACTTTTCTCTATTGCTTCATTGGGGACACAGGAAAAGAGAGGCGTATGCCATTGCTACGAGGAGTAGGCGCTTACTCTGGTGTTTTTTGCAGGTATATCATCAGTACGCCGCATTATGCAGGATAGAAGGAATTACGCCTCCTTCCATGTCTGAGACCATGGCCGTCTGTTTAAGACTTGGAGCCTCTCGTCTTCTTTTGGTGGAATCCAGCCGGAATGACCTGTACCTACGAGTGCGGATGAATGTGAGCCAGGATGATATCATGTACGCCCTCCGGGAGGAGTGAGCAGTATTCTTACCATGCTGATTAGTAATGTATATATTTTAAGTCTGTGACCTATATTTAACCCAGTTTATGGTTATTTATAATAAAGCTTTATATGTGTTTTATTTTTGTTGTTTATTTTTCTTCATTTCTTAAGAAACAAACGTTTTATCTGAAAGTATGTGAACTCTTATTTCCCATTAACTAGATATAAAAAAAAATGTAAAAAAAAAACTCCCACAGAACTCCACTCGCTCCCTCACATTTATCAACTGACTGATGAAGGTCTGGATGTAGGACCGAAACGTTTGTTATTTTGTGGACACCATTAAATCATCTGTCTTCTGTTGAGTGCTGAGTTTTTGCTATATACTGCGGTGTGGGAACCTACTTTGGCACCTTTTTATGGCTGTGCACACGTCTACTTTTTCATCTTTATAGGCTGACACCTGGCTTTTCTGTTCTGTGCGAGTTCTTGGGGAGAAGCCGCCCAGTGCAAACTTCTCCCAAAGTCCAGTGAATGGCCTTGAGGGAGATATACAAGAGCTATGGAAGTGACAAATTCCTGCAGCATGATGTGGTGCTTTTTCAGGTGGAATCCAAGATCAGTGGTGTCTGTTATCTACACGCTCTGCTGCACACGCACTAACTATACGCACACGCTCTGCACACGCACTAACTATATGCACACGCTCTTCTGAGCACACACTACATATATGCTCTGCTGTGTATGCACATACGCTCTTCTGCGTGCGCACTTTCTATACGCATACGCTTTTCTGCGTACGCACTTTCTATACGCATACGCTCTGCGTACGTACTTTCTATACGCATACGCTCTGCTGCGTACGCACTTTCCATACGCATACGCTCTGCTGCGCAAGCACTTTCCATACGCAAATGCTCTGCTGTGTACGCACATTCTATACACATACGCTCTGCTGCGCAAGTACTTTCTACACACACACACGCTCTGCTGCGTACGCACTTTCTATACACACGCTCTTCTGAGCACACACTATACGCACACGCACTCTATACGCATGCCATGTACGTACACATTTGGCTCTGCTACACACACACTATACGCATTCTCAGCTCTGCCACACACTATACGCACACACTCTGCTCTGCCACATACGCACTCACGCACTATACGCACACGCTTGGCTCTGCTACACGCACTGTAAGCACACGCTCGGCTCTGCTACACGTGCACTATACGCACACGCTCGGCCACACATGTACTAGACACGCGCACGGCTCTGCTACATGCGCACTATACGCATGGGCTCTGCTACACATGCATTATACACACACGCTCTGCTGCATGATTCACTATACGAACACGCCCTGCCACATGCACTATACACACACACATGGCTCTGTCACACAGGCACTATACGTACACACTCTGCCACTCACCCAATATACTCACAGACTCGTTTCTGCTACACGCACCATACACACACGGCTCTGTCACACGTGCACAATACACACACACGGCTCTGTCACACAGGCACTATACGTACACACTCTGCCACTCACCCAATATACGCACACTCGTTTGTCACACGCACTATACACACACGGCTCTGTCACACACGCACTATACACACACGGCTCTGCCACACGTGCACTATAGACACACGGCTGTCACGCGCGCACTCTACACGGCTCTGTCACAAGCGCACTATACATACACACACTGACACTGCTCTGTCACACGCACACTATACACACACGGCTCTGTCACACGTGCACTATAGACACACGGCTGTCACGCGCGCACTCTACACGGCTCTGTCACAAGCGCACTATACATACACACACTGACACTGCTCTGTCACACGCACACTATACACACACGGCTCTGTCACACGTGCACTATAGACACACGGCTGTCACGCGCGCACTCTACACGGCTCTGTCACAAGCGCACTATACATACACACACTGCTCTGTCACACGCACACTACACACGGCTCTGTCACACAGGCACTATATACACACGGCTCTGTCACACACGCACTATACACACACACGGCTCTGTCACACAGGCACTATATGTACACGGCTCTGTCACACACTATACACACACGGCTCTGTCACACAGGCACTATACACACACACGGCTCTGTCACACAGGCACTATATGTACACGGCTCTGTCACACACTATACACACACGGCTCTGTCACACAGGCACTACATGTACACGGCTCTGTCACACAGGCACTATACACACACACGGCTCTGTCACACACGCACTATATGTACACGGCTCTGTCACACAGGCACTATATGTACACGGCTCTGTCACACACTATACACACACGGCTCTGTCACACAGGCACTACATGTACACGGCTCTGTCACACAGGCACTATACACACACACGGCTCTGTCACACACGCACTATATGTACACGGCTCTGTCACACAGGCACTATGTACACGGCTCTGTCACACACGCACTATACACACACACTGACACTGCTCTGTCACACGCACACTATACACACACGGCTCTGTCACACGTGCACTATAGACACACGGCTGTCACGCGTGCACTCTACACGGCTCTGTCACAAGCGCACTATACATACACACACTGCTCTGTCACACGCACACTACACACGGCTCTGTCACACAGGCACTATATACACACGGCTCTGTCACACAGGCACTATACGTACACACTGCTCTGCCACATGCACTATACACATGGCTCTGTCACACACTATACACACACACATGGCTCTGTCACACAGGCACTATATGTACACTGCTCTGCCACACACACACACTATACACACACATGGCTCTGTCACACAGGCACTATATGTACACTGCTCTGCCACACACACACTATACACACACATGGCTCTGTCACACAGGCACTATATGTACACTGCTCTGCCACACACGCACTATATACACACACACGGCTCTGTCACACAGGCACTATACGTACACACTGCTCTGCCACATGCACTATACACATGGCTCTGTCACACACTATACACACACACGGCTCTGTCACACAGGCACTATATGTACACTGCTCTGCCACACACGCACTATACACACACATGGCTCTGTCACACAGGCACTATATGTACACTGCTCTGCCACACACGCACTATATACACACACACGGCTCTGTCACACAGGCACTATACGTACACACTGCTCTGCCACATGCACTATACACATGGCTCTGTCACACACTATACACACACACATGGCTCTGTCACACAGGCACTATATGTACACTGCTCTGCCACACACGCACTATACACACACATGGCTCTGTCACACAGGCACTATATGTACACTGCTCTGCCACACACGCACTATATACACACACACGGCTCTGTCACACAGGCACTATATGTACACTGCTCTGCCACACACGCACTATACACACACATGGCTGTCACACAGGCACTATATGTACACTGCTCTTCCACACGCACCATACACACACACGGCTCTGTCACACACTATACAACAGGGGTGTCAAACTGCATTCCTCAAGGGCCACAAACCATGCGTGTTTTCCAAATTTCCTTAGCATTGCACAAGGTGCTGTAATCATTATGTGTGTAGGTGATTAAATTATCACCTGTGCAGTACAAGGAAATCCTGAAAACATGATCTGGTTGCAGCCCTTGAGGAATGCAGTTTGACACCCCTGCTATACACACACACACACGGCTCTGTCACACAGGCACTATATGTACACGGCTCTGTCACACACTATACACACACGGCTCTGTCACACAGGCACTATATGTACACGGCTCTGTCACACACTATACACACACGGCTCTGTCACACAGGCACTATATGTACACGGCTCTGTCACACACTATACACACACGGCTCTGTCACACAGGCACTACATGTACACGGCTCTGTCACACAGGCACTATATGTACACGGCTCTGTCACACACGCACTATATGTACACGGCTCTGTCACACACGCACTATACACACACACGGCTCTGTCACACAGGCACTATACACACACGGCTCTGTCACACACGCACTATATGTACACGGCTCTGTCACACAGGCACTATACACACACGGCTCTGTCACACACGCACTATATGTACACGGCTCTGTCACACAGGCACTATATGTACACGGCTCTGTCACACACGCACTATGTACACGGCTCTGTCACACACGCACTATACACACACACGGCTCTGTCACACAGGCACTATACACACACACGGCTCTGTCACACACGCACTATATGTACACGGCTCTGTCACACACTATACACACACGGCTCTGTCACACAGGCACTACATGTACACGGCTCTGTCACACAGGCACTATATGTACACGGCTCTGTCACACACGCACTATATGTACACGGCTCTGTCACACACGCACTATATGTACACGGCTCTGTCACACACGCACTATACACACACACGGCTCTGTCACACAGGCACTATACACACACACGGCTCTGTCACACAGGCACTATATGTACACGGCTCTGTCACACAGGCACTATATGTACACGGCTCTGTCACACACGCACTATGTACACGGCTCTGTCACACGCACTATACACACACACACGGCTCTGTCACACAGGCACTATACACACACACGGCTCTGTCACACACGCACTATATGTACACGGCTCTGTCACACACGCACTATACACACACACGGCTCTGTCACACAGGCACTATATGTACACGGCTCTGTCACACAGGCACTATATGTACACGGCTCTGTCACACAGGCACTATATGTACACGGCTCTGCCACACAGGCACTATATGTACACGGCTCTGTCACACAGGCACTATATGTACACGTCTCTGTCACACAGGCACTATATGTACACGGCTCTGTCACACAGGCACTATATGTACACGGCTCTGTCACACAGGCACTATATGTACACGGCTCTGTCACACAGGCACTATATGTACACGGCTCTGTCACACAGGCACTATATGTACACGGCTCTGTCACACACGCACTACATGTACACGGCTCTGTCACACACGCACTATACACACACACGGCTCTGTCACACAGGCACTATATGTACACGGCTCTGTCACACAGGCACTATATGTACACGGCTCTGTCACACACGCACTATATGTACACGGCTCTGTCACACAGGCACTATACACACACACAGCTCTGTCACACAGGCACTATATGTACACGGCTCTGTCACACAGGCACTATATGTACACGGCTCTGTCACACAGGCACTATATGTACACGGCTCTGTCACACAGGCACTATATGTACACGGCTCTGTCACACAGGCACTATATGTACACGGCTCTGTCACACAGGCACTATATGTACACGGCTCTGTCACACAGGCACTATATGTACACGGCTCTGTCACACAGGCACTATATGTACACGGCTCTGTCACACAGGCACTATATGTACACGGCTCTGTCACACAGGCACTATATGTACACGGCTCTGTCACACAGGCACTATATGTACACGGCTCTGTCACACAGGCACTATATGTACACGGCTCTGTCACACAGGCACTATATGTACACGGCTCTGTCACACAGGCACTATATGTACACGGCTCTGTCACACAGGCACTATATGTACACGGCTCTGTCACACAGGCACTATATGTACACGGCTCTGTCACACAGGCACTATATGTACACGGCTCTGTCACACAGGCACTATACACACACACAGCTCTGTCACACAGGCACTATATGTACACGGCTCTGTCACACAGGCACTATATGTACACGGCTCTGTCACACAGGCACTATGTACACGGCTCTGTCACACACGCACTATATGTACACGGCTCTGTCACACAGGCACTATATGTACACGGCTCTGTCACACAGGCACTATATGTACACGGCTCTGTCACACAGGCACTATATGTACACGGCTCTGTCACACAGGCACTATATGTACACGGCTCTGTCACACAGGCACTATACACACGGCTCTGTCACACAGGCACTATATGTACACGGCTCTGTCACACAGGCACTATATGTACACGGCTCTGTCACACACGCACTATATGTACACGGCTCTGTCACACAGGCACTATATGTACACGGCTCTGTCACACAGGCACTATATGTACACGGCTCTGTCACACAGGCACTATATGTACACGGCTCTGTCACACAGGCACTATATGTACACGGCTCTGTCACACAGGCACTATATGTACACGGCTCTGTCACACACGCACTATATGTACACGGCTCTGTCACACAGGCACTATACACACACACAGCTCTGTCACACAGGCACTATATGTACACGGCTCTGTCACACAGGCACTATACACACACACAGCTCTGTCACACAGGCACTATATGTACACGGCTCTGTCACACACGCACTATATGTACACGGCTCTGTCACACACGCACTATATGTACACGGCTCTGTCACACAGGCACTATATGTACACGGCTCTGTCACACAGGCACTATATGTACACGGCTCTGTCACACAGGCACTATATGTACACGGCTCTGTCACACAGGCACTATATGTACACGGCTCTGTCACACAGGCACTATATGTACACGGCTCTGTCACACAGGCACTATATGTACACGGCTCTGTCACACAGGCACTATATGTACACGGCTCTGTCACACAGGCACTATATGTACACGGCTCTGTCACACACGCACTATATGTACACGGCTCTGTCACACAGGCACTATATGTACACGGCTCTGTCACACAGGCACTATATGTACACGGCTCTGTCACACAGGCACTATATGTACACGGCTCTGTCACACAGGCACTATATGTACATGGCTCTGTCACACAGGCACTATACACACAGCTCTGTCACACAGGCACTATATGTACACGGCTCTGTCACACAGGCACTATATGTACACGGCTCTGTCACACAGGCACTATACACACGGCTCTGTCACACAGGCACTATATGTACACGGCTCTGTCACACACGCACTATATGTACACGGCTCTGTCACACAGGCACTATACACACAGCTCTGTCACACAGGCACTATATGTACACGGCTCTGTCACACAGGCACTATATGTACACGGCTCTGTCACACAGGCACTATACACACGGCTCTGTCACACAGGCACTATATGTACACGGCTCTGTCACACACGCACTATATGTACACAGCTCTGTCATACAGGCACTATATGTACACGGCTCTGTCACACAGGCACTATACACACGGCTCTGTCACACACGCACTATATGTACACGGCTCTGTCACACAGGCACTATATGTACACGGCTCTGTCACACAGGCACTATACACACGGCTCTGTCACACACGCACTATATGTACACGGCTGTCACACACGCACTATATGTACACGGCTCTGTCACACACGCACTATATGTACACGGCTCTGTCACACACGCACTATATGTACACGGCTCTGTCACACACGCACTATATGTACACGGCTCTGTCACACACGCACTATATGTACACGGCTCTGTCACACAGGCACTATATGTACACGGCTCTGTCACACACGCACTATATGTACACGGCTCTGTCACACACGCACTATATGTACACGGCTCTGTCACACACGCACTATATGTACACGGCTCTGTCACACAGGCACTATATGTACACGGCTCTGTCACACAGGCACTATATGTACACGGCTCTGTCACACACGCACTATATGTACACGGCTCTGTCACACACGCACTATATGTACACGGCTCTGTCACACACGCACTATATGTACACGGCTCTGTCACACACGCACTATATGTACACGGCTCTGTCACACAGGCACTATATGTACACGGCTCTGTCACACACGCACTATATGTACACGGCTCTGTCACACAGGCACTATATGTACACGGCTCTGTCACACACGCACTATATGTACACGGCTCTGTCACACAGGCACTATATGTACACGGCTCTGTCACACACGCACTATATGTACACGGCTCTGTCACACACGCACTATATGTACACGGCTCTGTCACACACGCACTATATGTACACGGCTCTGTCACACACGCACTATACACACGGCTCTGTCACACAGGCACTATATGTACACGGCTCTGTCACACACGCACTATATGTACACGGCTCTGTCACACAGGCACTATATGTACACGGCTCTGTCACACAGGCACTATACACACGGCTCTGTCACACAGGCACTATATGTACACGGCTCTGTCACACAGGCACTATATGTACACGGCTCTGTCACACACGCACTATATGTACACGGCTCTGTCACACACGCACTATATGTACACGGCTCTGTCACACACGCACTATATGTACACGGCTCTGTCACACACGCACTATATGTACACAGCTCTGCTGCACACGCTCCGCTTCCCTTCCGTGCTGACATCAGTGTTGCTGGCATTCCCCAAATTGCATCACAAGCTCCTCCCCTTCATGTGACAGGTCACGTGCTCCTGCCACAGGACGGCTCCCACAGCTGCTGCTGGCAGTCACGTGCTGTGTGACAGCGGCTCCTACTTCCGGGATCGCTCCTCCTCCCAGCATCCCCCGCTCCTGTCCTCCACGGACTCTGAGGACCTCTCTCCCGGTGCTGCCCGCCCCGCAGCCGCGTCCTCCAGCTTCTCCTCCCGGCACCGGACGGCCCCGTAGCCGCCATCATTAATTAACCCTGCACTTACCATACTGAAGTATAAGCCTGTCCCTGCAGAGCATCACATGACAGGAGCCGGCTGTGCCCCCCGGTGCTGAGTCCCCCGGTGCTGAGTCCTGCACCCTGGTCCCCGTGTGACCCCCAGGTGAGTGTGTGATGTAGCGACCAGTGTGCTGCCTCAGGGCATGCTGGCACTTGTAGTCCCACAGCAGCTGGAGAGACACAAAGTTCTAAACTGCTGCTGTAGTGATTTCTCTCTTCTGAGGCTGCAGACACTACAACTCTCAGCAGCTGTTGGAGAATGCTGGGAGTTGTAGTGTCATCGCAGCAGTTAATTTGTATCACGGTGTATCACGTCCTGTGTGACAGGCGGGCTCCTGGATTATTGGGTGGGCACCGATAACTAATATTACCCGGCTGTGTGGTACGAGGGTCCGGTCCTCCGCCCCTCATCACTGGCTTTCCTGTACCCACGGCTACACACAGAAATGCCGCCAGCCCTATGGACTATAATGGGGCAATGTGTTAAAGGGGTGGTGTCATAAATGCCAGCCCAGCCTGTACGGTCTATTGGGACTGATGAACCTTATAGATGCGGCATAGTGACCCCCACCGTGTATTATATGGGCACTACCCCACCGTGTATTATATGGGCACTACCCCACCGTGTATTATATGGGCACTACCCCACCGTGTATTATATGGGCACTACCCCACCGTGTATTATATGGGCACTACCCCACCGTGTATTATATGGGCAGCCATTAGTGCGTCCTGTTGCCTCACCTGACCCGTCCAGTTTAGTCAGTAATTTATCATCTTTATTTAGGGGAAATACAAATATTTAATCATACAGAACAGAGGGATTTCTAATAGCATTGTTTATACGGCTTGTTGTCTGGGTTACCAGCCACTTCTTCAGTCTGTCAGCAGTGGCACGTTCTAATAGAGCCTCAGTGCTCCTCTAGTGCTTGAGAGGTAAAGCTACTTCTGTTTGCAGCATCAGAAAGCGTACAGACTGGATCACTAGTGCAATAATGCTGCTGGTCAATCGCGCAGGAGCACAGCCCCCTAACAAGCAGGGAGCTGTGCAGTACTGAAAACAAATTATGAAATAACCCCTTTAAAAGTCAATTTGCATGATTCACCACTGCACGGACCACGTTTCCTCCAGAGTCCAGTGCTGGAGGCTTTACACCACTCCATCCGACACTCGGCATTGTGCTTGGTGATGTAAGGCAATAGCAGCTGCTCGGCCATGAAGCTCCTGGTGGGGGTGCAGTGTTTATGCTGGTGTTATACCAGAGGAGGTCTGGACTCTGTAGTTGTGGAGTCAGCAGAGCGTTGCTGACTTTTCTGCCCCTGAGCACTCTGCCCCCCGCTCTGTAACGTTACGGGGTCTCCACTTCGGGGCTGAGTTGCTGCGCTTCCTTCCACTTCTCAATAATATCAGTCACAGGTGATGGAGGAAGAAATGTCATAAACGGACTTGTTACCCCGGTGTCTCCTATTCCAGGACCGCGCTGGTATCAGTGATCTCTGCACCACCGGCCGTTCTGTCACATATTAGTAAGGGGAGATGGCATATTGGGGGGGTGTCAGTGATTAAACCCTGGAAAACAAATGAAAAACCAGACTTCAATGATGGATATGTTCCAGTACTTTTCTGTAGACTATGTTCAGACATGGTACCGCCAATTGCAGTGCTGTGGATTTTGGAGATTGCAGGAAAAATAAACAGTGCAGCACGGTGGCGCAGTGGTTAGCACAGCAGCCTTGCAGCACTGGGGTCCTGGGTTCTAATCCCACCCAGGACAACATCTGCAAAGAGTTTGTATGTTCTCTCCGTGTTTGCGTGGGTTTCCTCCGGGCACTCCGGTTTCCTCCCACATTCCAAAGACATACTGATAGGGATTCTAGATTGTGAGCCCCATCAGGGACAGTGATGATAATGTGTGCAAAACTGTAAAGCGCTGCGGAATATGTTAGCGCTATATAAAAAATAAATAAATAACAGTGACCACAATGTGAACGCAGCCTAATATTATAATATGGGATAAACCTGTCTCGAAAACCCTGTGATGAGTCAGAGCAGAAATTACCCTTGTGTTTGTAATGAGATTACATTTCGGAGGCTTCCTGTGCAGGTCACAGATGTGTTGTGCAAATCCACAACGTCCAGACCCATCTTTGACCTCATTTCGTGTGACTGTCGGATAAGCCGCCTGGCCGTCTGTCTACAGGAACCCGGAGAGTCTATAATCCAGGCCTCTGTTCGAGGGCTTTTCTTGGGACATGTCATTTATATCAGATCAGTGGCAGTCGAGCTCCTGCACCCCCATTGATCTGCTATTTGTAGGGGTCGTAGCTCTCTGCATCCCCTTGTTTTCCAGGTGGAACGCCAGACATTTTGCAGTGGTTATTCCAACTATTACAACTCATTGCTGCTTAAAAGGCTACTTTCACACTTGCGTTTTTTGCAATACGTTGCAATGCGTCGTTTATGGGAGAAAACGCATCCTGCAAAGTTGTTTGCAGGATGTGTTTTCGCCCCATAGATTAACATTAGCGACGCATTGCCACACGTCGCAACCGTCGTGCGACGGTTGCGCCGTGTTGTGTCGGACCGCCAGGAGCAAAAAACGCTACATGTAACGTTTTTTGCTGGCGACGGACTGCTTTTTCCGACCGCGCATGCGCGGCCGGAACTCCTCCCCCACTTTCCCGCAACTCACAATGGGGCAGCGGATGCGATGAAAATCTGCATCCGCTGCACCCGTTGTGCGGTGCAAACAACGCTAGCGTCGGTAACCTCGGCCCGATGCTAGTGTGAAAGTAGCCTAGTCGCAATCATGAGACTGGGACTCATCTGCAGTACCAGGTGCAGCCACTACCAAATGTATGGCGCTGTGTCTGGTTAACATTAAAGGGGCGGTGGTATTTGGCCCTTCTGTAGCTGGTCACTGGTATTGGTGATAGGAAAAATATATTCAAGTCCCAAGGTACGTATTTTAATTATATGCATTTAGGAGGAGGAACGCCTGTAATTTGTTTGTTTTTTTAAGTATCTTCATCATGTCTTGTGCCTTCATCAACCTCCATACATTAAATAATTGCTTTTTAATAGACCAGTGTAATGCCTAGTTTTCCCTGTGGGGGTGCTAGAGGGAAATCAAACACTTACTACTGGTTACATCCTAGCCGATCGCTGAGATCTCAGCAGCAGATTCACATGCTACTTTATTTTTTGCATCAGAAAGGATTGTACAAAGTAGATAACTGTCCAGGTCTCATTTTGTAGCTCTGATCAGAAAACTCTTATATTCAATGCTGATGTGAACATTGGCCAACGATGAGTAATGTTCGGAGGATTCTGGTAGGAGTGGACGGTGATCCAGTGATGATTATTCTGACGTTACATGTACTGAAGCTCCCGTGTTGTCTTCCTTCCAGCATTCTATTGCTGATCTCCTTGCTGCTTCCCTTTCATCAGTCGATCACTATTTCTCTTCTTAGGGATTCTCGATCGCCAGTAATCCATACACTTGAACCAGGAGTAGCGCTTCCATGAGCCGAAATGCTGGGCAGGAGACCCGGCAAAAAAAATGCCCAAGCCAAGGGCAGGGGGGCAGCCGCAGCAAAGGAGGTAAGGAGACGCTCCGTCGCTGTAGAAATGGTGCTCTGCTAGTGTTTCAGGGTGGGAACTATCCGAGCATCTGACACTCCTTGTAGTGCCGTACTTGCCTATTGTATATAAGCTGAAGAAACCGCCAGGTTCACAGGGCTCAGATCCGGCAGCCACGGACTACGGGGATGTGGCTGCTGAACCCATGTCCGGTGACAACTCTACAGGACCTCATACATCACAATACAGTGACCGTTAATACTTTTAAAGGGGATGTATTGGATTAGAAAATAGCGCCACTCTCATGCTGTGCCTGGTATTACAGTCCATGAATAAAACTGAACTTCATTTACTGCTTAGCACCTGAACAGAAGTGATGTTTTTTTTTTTTTTTGTTTTTTTTTGGAACAATGTGCGATCAGTCTACTTACAATTCTTTTGTCTGGTTTGTAGCTCGGGCTCTTTATAGACTTCAACCCCGAGGACATGATGATGGGTATCCCAGATGACCCGGACGACGGAGATCTTGAGGCAGAATTGGCTGCACTTACTGGTGGCAAGGTTGCACCTAAGGCCAAGCCTAAAGGAAAAGGTGAGAAAGCCGGCCATACACATCAGATGTCCGCTGAATGCTTCTTAGGCTGACGGATATCTCTCCCGACTTCACGTGTACACAGCACGAACAAGCATTCATATATTTTCAGTGGGGTGAGAGAATTTGAGCTTTATTTCATATCCAAAGGGAATAACTTATTAATCGCTACAGGGGACCTCCAGCTATCTGATGAGTCCTTGCTCAGTTTTCACTCCATTCATTGTCTATGGGACTGCTGGAGAAAGCATAGCGCTCTTCTATTTTCGGCAGTCTCATAGACAATGAGTAGTGAAACGTGTTGAGCATGAGCACCTCCATTCAATATGGGTGTGCAGAGCCACATTCTTGGGATTTCTAGGGGTCCCAGCAGTCGGACCCCCAACAATCAACAAGTTATGTTCTATCCAACGGAGAAGGGATAACTTTTTTTGTTTTTGGATTAACTTTTTAAGCAGCTAACAGGCATATCACTTCTGCTGTACAATTCCATATAGAAGTATAACCATGCAAGTTACGAACTTCAGAGAGAAAGAGTCACAAAATGGAAATAATCCAATGTGTTTGAATTATGACAAGGCTTTAGCATTCATTCATGGATTGTGACACATAACTTCTGCAGCGCTTTGTCCTATCATCGCATCATTGATGACTTTGACATAAAGGATCAATTGACGTCTGTTTGTTAGGCTAGTGCTAAATTACAAATTAACACTTACAACCAAAAGAAAATGCTTAATAAATAAAAAAAAAATCATCAGGTCATCAACACAGTGAAAAAGCCCTACAAAAAACCCCAATGATAATAAATAATTAAAGTCGAATATAATTACATTTATTAATTTCCAAATTGGTTGGACATTATCGCCTATATAAAAAAAAACACACACAAAAGTACACAAAAGGACATCATAAAAACCAAAGAAGGAGGATAAACACAGCATAATTAGTGGACGGGTCAAAGTTCTTTTTAGGTAATAATATAAAGAGAACGACCGTGCTAAAGTACATATTAGTGAGACTGCCAAAGGTTATAGATAATCACATGATTAGATAAAATGGCCTTGACCTTCCAAAAAACTAAAATTAATATATTATAAATTTAATATGTCAAGGCAGTCCAAAAAATAACCACAATAAATAACCAGAAGAGTATGGAAATATGATGTAATCAGTCAGGGAAATAGTGGTACATAAATCTCAAGGCGCTCCAGCGTAGTAAGGCAGAACTAACAGGCATAAGTCAATAATGATAGTAACAACCTGAAACATCCATACAGTAAATGTAGCTGCAAAGTTTCAGAGCGTGTTTCGCTACGCTTCTTCAGGGGGTGCTTACATAATTATATTCTGATTGTTTAGGAATTTTTCACCGTGTTAGGTTACGACAGCAGCTCTCAGACAAATTGAGCAACCAAAAACATTTGCGCAAAATGTCTGCAGCTTGCTGTCGCACAACTATTTTAGAGCTTAAAAAAAAAATACAGACCTGCTGTATTAGAGTCAGTTTCTTGCAACCTATATCAAAATGCAATTTGTGACCTGCAACCTGTGTTGGATTTTACATGACGGTCTCCTCTTAATCCCAGTAAATGACAACATGACCCCATTGACAATAATTAGAGGCGATTTCACAATGGACATGTCTCCATGTAACCACAGCCCAAACTTTGCTGCTAGTAACCGATGGCTCATTTCTCTGTCTCAATAGCTCCTCTCCCTATGGATCATATCGAGAAGATGGCGCAAGAATGCATGAAAGACTTGGATGCAGAAGACGGAGATGATGATGATGATGACAATGACCTGGAAGATGATGATGACTTGCTGGTAAACATTAACAGTACAGTATCACTTCTGTGATATTTCTCCTTCGCCTCATTGGGGGACACAGGACCATGGGTTATGCTGCTGTCACTAGGAGGCTGACACTAAGCTGAGACAAAAAAGGGTTAGCTCCTCCCCTGCAGTATACACCCTCATGCTGGCATGCAGAGACCCAGTTTAAGCTTAGTGTCCGTAGGAGGCACACTGATTTTTTCTCTCTTTTTTCATCTATTCCGGACGAAGGGGGCGACGGATTCTTCTAAGGTCCGATCTCCCCCGAACCAACAACAGGCGAGCACGGGAGTTTCACCTCACCGTATCCTCTCCTGCGACGTGGGAGCCACTGCCTGAGCTGTCCTTTTTTTTTTGGGCGACGGTTTCTCCCCTAATGGGCCCCGATCTCCCCTTATACAGACGAGCACTGGTGTTCCTACCTCCAGTATCCTCCTCTGCAGCCAGGCCTTTTTATTGCCGGACATCTGCCCTGTCCACCAGGTTCTACCCTCGGCTGTACAGTGGCTTTATCCCAGTGGCGTCCGTGCAGACCACACTGCATCACCAATGTGACTTGTGACTCAGGTGGTGGACGGTTCCTCTCCACCCCCCATGTGGGGTAGGTGGATAGAAGGCTTCCCAACCCCTGCACCGTTCCTATATATGGCACCATGGTTCCCTCTCACCTCCATTTCAGGGTAAGTGCCCGGTGGGGGGACTGGGGGGGAGGGGTGTCGCCGGCGGTCAGGAGGGCTCCTCATCCCTGGGCTCCATCTGCAGGCTTTTTGGGCGGTCCCTGTCCCTTTCCGGCGCTCGCGACCGCGCGCCGGGCCGAGGCCGCAAATTTAGTCCCCGGCTTCGGCCTAGCCGCTGGTCGCCGCCGCTAAGCTCCGCCCACTCCAGCCAGTGTCTGTGGCGCCGCCCCCCGCTCCTGGCGCTTCTCACAGCCGCCGAGATTTCTCTTCCTGATCTCGGCGGCCATCTTGGTCCCTCTCCTCAGCGCCGCAGCTCCTGCCTGTCGCATCTCTGGTGCGTCAGTGGCCCACGTGCAGCCGGCTTCCTCCTCTCAGAGTGAACACCCCAGAAGTTCGTCTCTCCTGGATAGCGGGACACAGGACCGGGGTAAGGAGACATCGTTAGCTCCCCTCTGCAGCGCCCTCTCAGTCACTGGTCACCTCTATATAGACCCTGTAATTTTGTCTGCATTAGCATCATGTCGCAGTCAAGGTCTAAAAAATCTTCTAAGGTGCATACAACCTTCTTTTCTGCGTGTACCACCTGCCAGGCCCCTCTTCCCAGGCCTCAAAGCTCTCCCCTCTGCTCTGCCTGCGATGCCCCATGTGCCCAGGAGCCCTCCACCGCCGCCGACCCTGGAGTACCTAGCCCCCCCCCCCGTGGGTCGCCTCGCTTTCTCAGTCCGTGGATTTTTTAGCTAACGCCATCTTCCCCTCTCGTCTTCCCAGTTCGGGAGCTCAGTCTCGCGCCCTTCTTTGCGCCATCCACTCCCTCCGCCAGAGCGGGGTCATCGTGCCGGTCCCGGAACACGAGAGGTTCAGAGGCTTCTACTCAAACCTCTTCGTCGTGCCAAAGAAGGACGGGACCGTTCGTCCCATCTTGGATCTGAAGCTTCTGAACAGGTGCGTGAGAGTCCGGCACTTCAGGATGGAATCGCTCAGATCGGTCATCTCCTCCATGGAAAGAGGGGAATTTCTGGCCTCGATAGACATCAAGGATGCCTATCTTCACATCCCGATCTTCCCGCCTCATCAGAGGTTCCTTCGCTTTGCCATTCGAGAGGACCATTTTCAGTTCACAGCCTTGCCCTTCGGTCTCGCCACGGCGCCCAGGGTGTTCACCAAGGTCATGGCGGCTGTCATGGCCATTCTTCACTCTCGAGGAGTCGTCGTATTACCTTACTTAGACGATCTCCTCATAAAGGGCCCGTCGTTTCAGGCCTGCGAGTCAAGCGTCCACATTACCCTGGATTCGCTTTCTCGCCTGGGCTGGCTGATCAACTTAGACAAGTCATCTCCCGTTCCTTCCCGTCGGATCTCCTTTCTGGGAATGATCCTGGACACTTCAAGGGGGCTGGTTTTGCTTCCTCGGTCCAAGGTCCAAGCGCTCCAGCAGGGAGTCCGTACACTCTGCCATCCTCGCCCGCGAACCATTCGGTTCGCCATGAAGATCCTGGGAAAGATGGTTGCGGCAATCGAAGCTGTTCCCTTCGCTCAACTCCATCTCCGCCCCTTACAACAGGCTCTGCTGGACAACTGGGACAGGAGTCTCTTTTCTCTCGACCTCCCTTGTCCCCTGTCTCCTCGGGTCAGACATTCTCTCATTTGGTGGACCCTGGGACCATCTCTTCTCCAGGGGAAGTCCTTCCTCCCGTTCCGCTGGTTAGTGGTAACCACCGACGCCAGTCTTCTTGGCTGGGGGGCGGTGTTTCTTCACCACTCGGCCCAGGGTCGTTGGACTGCTCGGGAATCCAGCCTCCCCATCAACATTCTGGAGATTCGTGCTATCAGACTTGCTCTGATTCACTTCCACGCTCTGCTTGCGGGTCACCCAATAAGAGTCCAATCGGACAACGTCACGGCGGTGGCTTACATCAACCACCAGGGGGGTACCCGCAGCAGGGCGGCGATGAGGGAAGTCTCTCTCATCCTTCGTTGGGCCGAGACCAACCACTCCATCATCTCGGCGGTGCACATTCCGGGAGTCGAGAACTGGGCAGCGGACTTCCTGAGCCGCCAGGGCCTTGCCTCGGGGGAATGGGAACTTCACCCAGAAGTTTTTCACCAGATCTGTCTTCGCTGGGGGACCCCGGACGTGGATCTGATGGCATCCAGATGGAACGCCAAGGTCCACAACTTCATCGCTCGATCTCGGGATCCCCAGGCCATAGGAGTGGACGCGCTAATTTCTCCGTGGCATCATTTTCAACTCCCATACGTGTTTCCTCCTCTTCCCTTACTGCCGAAGGTCATCCGAAAGATCAGGACGGAGGGAGGCCCGGTCATTCTGGTCGCCCCAGACTGGCCTCGTCGCGCTTGGTACGCGGAGCTCGTTCAGCTCGTAGCCGACGTCCCCTTGCGGTTGCCAGACCGCCCAGACCTACTTCGCCAAGGACCGATCTACCATCAGAGCTCAGGGGCCCTACGTTTGACGGCGTGGCTGTTGAAACCTGGATTCTAGCTCGTGCTGGTTTCTCTCAGCAGGTCATTCCTACCATGCTAAGTGCTCGCAAGGCGTCCTCTGCCTCTATCTACCACCGCGTCTGGAAGACCTTCTTTTCTTGGTGCAGGCTCCGAGGGCTCCCTCCGCTCAGCTTCTCCATCCCTTGTATCCTGAATTTCCTTCAGTCCGGTCTGGATTCCGGTTTGGCCCTGAGCTCTCTTAAGGGTCAGATCTCAGCCTTATCCGTGCTGTTCCAGCGTAGGATCGCCACCAACCTTCAGGTCAAGACTTTCATTCAGGGAGTCTCCCACGTTGTTCCTCCTTACAGGATGCCTTTGGAGACCTGGGATCTCAATTTGGTCCTGGGGGCTCTCCAGGAACCGCCGTTCGAACCCCTTCAAGACGTTCCGCTCTCTGTTCTCTCTTGGAAGGTTGCCTTCCTGGTAGCGGTGACGTCCATCAGAAGGGTTTCAGAGCTCGCCGCTCTATCCTGTCGGGCACCTTTCCTTGCCTTTCATCAGGACAAGGTAGTCCTACGTCCTTCTCCCGCGTTTCTTCCAAAGGTGGTCTCATCTTTCCACCTTAACGAGGACATCATCCTTCCCTCCTTTTGTCCGCAGCCTAAACATAGGGTCGAGAAGGCTCTCCATACTCTGGACGTGGTACGGGCTCTCAGGAGGTACATTTCCAGAACGGCACACTTCAGAAAATCGGACGCCCTTTTCGTGCTCCCGGAGGGTCACAGAAAGGGTTTGGCGGCGTCTAAATCCACGATAGCTAGATGGATCCGATCTGCTATCCAGGAATCCTATCGGGTCAGGGGCAGTCCTATCCCGGCGGGGATTAGAGCTCACTCCACTCGGTCGATGGGTGCTTCCTGGGCCATCCGGCACCAGGCATCAGCGGAGCAGGTTTGCAAGGCCGCAACGTGGTCCAGCCTGCATACCTTCACAAAGCATTACAATGTGCATATCCAATCCTCTGCGGACGCGGCCCTTGGCAGGCGTATCCTGCAGGCGGCCGTTGCGCATTGGTAGTCAGATGGTACATGAAGTTACGTGGTTGTATTGTTTCCCTCCCAGGGACTGCTTTGGGACGTCCCATGGTCCTGTGTCCCCCAATGAGGCGAAGGAGAAATAGGGATTTTTGTGTGTACTCACCGTAAAATCCTTTTCTCCGAGCCACTCATTGGGGGACACAGCACCCACCCTGGTAGCCTTACGGCTAGTTATCTTTTTTAGTCTTTGACTGTTGTTTGACATGTTATGTTCCAATGTTTTTTGATATATTGTTCTCATTATCCTACTGCTTTTGCACTTAACTGGGTCTCTGCATGCCAGCATGAGGGTGTATACTGCAGGGGAGGAGCTAACCCTTTTTTGTCTCAGCTTAGTGTCAGCCTCCTAGTGACAGCAGCATAACCCATGGTCCTGTGTCCCCCAATGAGTGGCTCGGAGAAAAGGATTTTACAGTGAGTACACACAAAAATCCCTATTTTGCAATTCAAGTATCAGAAATATCTGAAACTTTGTTTAGGGAATGAAAGTTGTAGAAATCTCCAACTTAACTTTTGCTGCAACTTCTGAGATCAGGGGTGCCGCACTGTATGGATTTATGCATGCACATTGACACAGACAGTGAAGGTTGTGGGTGCAGCATATCTATGCTTTTTGACATAGGTGAATATACAGCCCCACTGTTTTCACATTGCAATCTGCTGTTTTCTGTAAGGTCACAGAGTCCGGGTCCTGGGATTTGCAGCCAATCTCTTAGCACAGTGCTGCTTTTTTACTTTTTATCCATCTATCTTGCTGTAGAATATAAATTCTCCACCCTTCCTAACCTTGCTAAAATGTCAATATGTGAAAAAAAAAGTTATTTTTTTGTGGTTTTCTTAATAGGCTGAGCTCCAGGAAGTGGTGGGAGAGGAAGAGACATCAACCTCTTCAGATGTTGTAGAATTAGCCGCACCTCAGCAGGTGGAAGATACAGACCCTGCACCTCTCCTTACCTCCACCCTGAAAAGCCCATCTCAGGTAACTGCCCCAGAACTGAGCAGCGCCCCCTACTGTTCTCACATTTGTATGTATGTGTCACTGGAGGTTTCCAGAACTGGAGATTTATCAGATGACAATTTTGGAAGTTTATTTTTTTCTGGATTTCATTTTCTGCTTGTTCCATCTTTAGTTGTTCAGTCCAGGGTTCAGTCATATCCAGCCTTAAAGAATTGCAAAGACCTGCACAGAGTATTGCATTATTTACAGTGCAAGTGCTGTACGAACCTTGGGGTGATATCTGGCCTCAACAGCAATGCAAACATGTATATTGGCACCCCTGATGATTAAGAATCCCAAGCAATTCTTGATGGGAGGGATTGACTTAAAAAAAAAAAAAAAAAAATGGTGATCACAAACTTGTTTGATATGTAAAAATGTTTTGGAAGCAGCGTCAGATCTAACATGTCTCTTTGAGGAGAAACTGATGATCAGGGATCCTCATTGCCTCTTAATTGCAGTTGCCACTGATTTTTAATTTTCAGGGGAAGGATGGATTAGGATTGGGGGTGGGGAGACCTGGCGAGTTCGGTGACACATAGGGGCACATTTATCAATACTTTCTAACTTTTAGAGAATGCAAAATTAGATTAGAAAGTCTTAAAATGTGTCAGATTTATCATAGTGGTGCAAGCACAATATCTGATGCATCTTTGGACTATCTACTCTGAGTATACACCGCCTATTATTTGGCTTTCTTTGTGCCAGAAATATGCACCAAAATGATGGTGCATGGTGTCATGTGTAATCTACGTCCCTTTTCTCCATGACTCGCCTCCCCAGGGCGTCTAATGCCCATAGCAAAAGACCAAATTGTAAATATCAAGAGCAAAGTTTTTGAACAAAGTTTCTAAAAAATAAATGTTCTGACCTCATTGCACTGTTAATCAGTGGGAAACATGCACACACAGTATGGCCATTAGCCTCTACTGGTCGCACTGAGACTTGGCGGTATTATTTTTTTTTCCCGTTTTGTTAGTTTTAACTACAGAAGCACATGGAATATGTATAAGGATCAGCCTCACTTTCTAATGGATATTTGCTGGAAGAACCCCTCCCTCGGCTGACACAGAGGCTGCACTGTTCCCTCTCCTGGCCCTGTGTCCCTGTTTTTTTTTTAATTTCCACCAGTAACTCTTTCCACTCACTCCTGCAGTGGAATGCACGGGCATAGTCACTGTGACGAGAAGCTCGACTCGAAGCATAAAGGTTTTACTGGTCTGATCCTAAACCCCAGACAGAGATGACATTTAGGATCTTGTCGCTGGGGTCACTTGTCATCTTCCAGCGTGCTTCAGTATAGGACTAATCTCAGGCTTGCTCACCATGCCAGTTAGAACTGGAGAAGATGAAGATATGATGGTAAGTACGAGAGATCCCCTTACTATATGATGGCGAGTACTAGAGGAAGAGAGGAGTAAGCCACTGATAGACACCTCGGGTGGCAGCTTATCTCCTAAAGAATCAGAAGGATGGGGCATGATAATGCAATATGCCTGCTCTTTCCGTTCCCAGATATCCTATGTTGCAAGGGGATAATTTTAAGGCTTTATACACCTTGTATTGTTGGGCAATATTGCTGAAATCCATTGATTTGGTCAACATTAAAGGGGTTGTCCGGGCCGGGTACAACATATTGTAGAAGCGCTCTTGTGTAGCGCGAAACGGCCGTCGTCTCGTCTGCCACACTCCCACTCGTTGCTTTCCACTCCCCCGTGCCGTGAAGATGTACTGCTTGGTGTTACAATAAAGGACACTTGAAACTGCATATTTGGTGAGTGCATTTGCGTTTTTCTATTTTTTGGATTTCTCTCAGACTTTTTTCACGCAAGTAGCACCTCCATTTATCTCGCGGACTGCTATACATTTCTGATGTGCCACAGTTGATTTTCTCTGGTCTGCGAGCTGAGCTGCTCTTTTTTCTCTTTTGGTGTTTTACAACATATTGTAGGACATCAGTATGGGATCGTCGAGGGTCTGGCACCCCCAAGAATAAGTTATTTCCTCTAATGGATAAAAACACTTTGTAAGATGATGCAAAGGGAAGCTCTATTCCATGTGTAGCAGCTGCTGCTGGGTACTGCAGAGCAGCCTCTATAGTAAAGTTCAGCTCTATTCAGTGTGTAGCAGGCGCTGCAGGGTACTGCAGAGCAGCCTCTATATTAAAGTGCAGCTCTATTCTGTGTCTAGCAGCCGCTGCTGGGTACTGCAGAACAGCCTCTATAGTGAAGTGCAGCTCTATTCTGTGTGTAGCAGCCGCTGCTGGGTACTGCAGAAGAGCCTTTATAGTAAAGTGCAGCTCTATTCAGTGTGCAACAGCCGCTGCTGGGTGTACTGCAGAACAGCCCCTGTAAAAGGAATAGGAGCTTTTTTGCAGTACCCTGCAGCAGTCAATACACACTGAATGGAGTTGCACTTTGCAGCTCCTTACAAAAATGTTTCCATCGAGCAGCCACTGAAGCAAATAACAGCTGATCAGTGGGACCACCACCGATCTCACAATTTTGACCTATTTGATGGATAGGACATCAATATACTGAACCCAGACAACCCCTTTTAACCCCTTTTAATGTGTACTGGGGTCTTAAAATAGTAAAAAAATGAAATGTTTGAAAGGCGTAGTGTTAGAGGGGTTTTTTCTCCCCCCAAAATACTGGAACTTATAGTTACCAAAGAGGAACTCTCCCTGCACCTCTGAGGTCCGATATCAACTATTAATGCCAAATTGACTACTAATAATTAATATCCACTTAATACCACAACGTTATCTTTACCTTATACTATACACTAACTGCTACCTATTCCTTATACTAATATACTAACTGAGACAAGACCGTGTATCAATAAAAGGTATTTATTACACACACACACACACAAGTCTGCAGTCTATAACATACATATATATCTATACCCAAGCTGGAGACTATAAAAATATATACACAATATACGGATATTACAACTCTAATACAGTAATACCACTACAGTATACAGTGATATCCCAACAGTATCACACAGTATTGACCAACAATATCCAGTAATATCACAACAATATCACCACAATATAAAAAACCCACAATTAACTGCCCGATTACCCAAGTCACACATGCAATATCAGCCCTCCCATCTATAGCTTACTAACCCTAAGGCCTAAGAAGTTACAGGGTTTAGTAAGAAAAAGGGATACAGATATTCTTAACCACCATGTGGCTCCATGATCATTCCAGCATGCAGGCACAGCAAAAGAGGCAGAGCACATGTGTCTTGTGCCTTTTGTGTCCAGCTAGAAGAGGTGTGTCCAGCCCCAGGTGTGTGGGGATGAGGTCACAAGTCTATTGTCCATTGGCCTAAATCCTAAATGAAACCTGATATACCAGCTTGAGGAGGGGGCTACTGAGCACATGTGGGGGAATTATATATCACTGAACACATCTCTACATAAAGATACCGTATATACTCGAGTATAAGCCGAGATTTTCAGCCCAAATTTTTGGGCTGAAAGTGCCCCTCTCGGCTTATACTCGAGTCAAGGTGGGTGGCAGGGTCGGCGGGTGAGGGGGAGAGGGTGCTGAGGCATACTTACCTAGTCCCAGCGATCCTGGCACTCCCCGCCTGTCCCACGGTCTTCGGTGCTGCAGCTCTTCCCCTCTTCAGCGGTCACGTGGGACCACTCATTAGAGAAATGAATAAGCGGCTCCACCTCCCATAGGGGTGGAGCCGCCTATTCATTTCTCTAATCAGCGGTGCCGGTGACCGCTGATAGAGGAAGAGGCTGCGGCACCGAAGACAGCTGTGACAGGCAGAGGGAGCCGGACGCCGGTAGCAGGTAAGTATGTAATATTCACCTGTCCGCGTTCCAGCCGCCGGGCGCCGCTCCATCTTCCTGGCGTCTCTCTGTCTTCGCGTCCTCTTGCTCTGACTGTTCAGGTCAGAGGGCGCGATGACGCATATAGTGTGCGCGGCGCCCTCTACCTGATCAGTCAGTGCGGAGAGACGCTGGGACCGGACGCTGGGAGCTGCAAGCAAGAAAGGGGAGTATGTGTTTTTTTTATTATTATTGCAGCAGCAGCAGCAGCAATGGCACAGATATATGTGGAGCTCTATGGGGAAATATGAACGGTGCAGAGCACTACATGGGGCACAGATATGGGACAATATGAACAGTGCAGAGCACTATATCTAGTGACAGTTCAGGATGGAATGAAGCATAATTCTGCACTTGGGTACCTAGACATTATCCACACGGCCATCAGCTCTTCCCTGCCGTTCACCGTAACCCACATCTCTATCCACCGAGTGTACCACCTTCTTCTTTCTTGGAGTCTTATTGCAGTCTTCAGTCTCTGTTCTGGTCTTTAATTGTCAATCTTCAGGTATCGGTCCATCCCAAAGCCATCTTTCTCTAGTTGTGACGGGTCAGACTCTGGAACGGCTTCACCCTCACAGTCCATAGTTAGTCAACATCATCCTGTGTGCACCCGTCACCTTGCCAGACTTTATATTACTCTCCTATAGCTTGATTCAGCAGGATTTTGAGAAGGTCTGGCATGATGAGACTGCTGGATGTCATAGGTTTTTTTTTTCTCTGGGCCTCGCGGACTCAGGCACTGGAAACGACTTGACTCTGGCACTGGAAACGACTTGCATCAGACACGACTTCCATCAGACACTTCTCCTGTAATCTTGATTGAAGATCGTTGATGAGGAACCTCCATAGATAGATACGCAGATCTTTACTAGGCAGGTCAGAATTTCTGGAGTCGAGAGTGATGTCACAGTACCTAAGTTGGCTGCGGGAAAAACACCGTCTAATTCTAACCGACGTTCAATCCATCCCTTACGAACTTCACCATTGCTAGGGCTAAAGTGGCAAATAACTTCGAAGCTGTGTGGACCTCTCCCTAGAGAACCTCACTCTTTTTCCCTATTCACACAAAACACATATATTACAATTCCATAATGCATACAGAGACTTAAGCTAAAATAGCATGGCTGCTAATGATCCATAATGCACATGCAGATCATTGATCCACGTACAGTTGGAGTTACCTACTGGCAGTAAATGCATGAACACCTTTACATGAACACACTTACTGAGTATGTCAATGTACAGGTAGTCCTGGACTTACACCTAAAGTGTCTATATGCACACATATGGAATTACTACACAGTAACAAGACAATGAATATAACATCATTATTATATACAATATATATATATATATATATATATATATATATATATATATATATATATATATATATATATATATATATATATATATATATATATATATATATATTGGATTTGGGGTAAAGGACTGGATTTTTCTTATGTGCTTAACCCCCTTCACCGGCTGAGTTAATGGTGCTCAGCCTGACTTTCATGCAGTTGGGTGTCCAGTCTTTTGGTCCTCCTGCAGATCATAAACAGTCCAATATATATAATAATGACCAGGAGGAAAATGACATGACAAAGTGGCGTTGGGTTTTATTAGAGTCTCTTCCTCATGGCTGAAATGTGAGAGGAGATGTTTCAGCTCGGCACCAAACGTAAGAGGGGTGTTCTGGAGTCTCTCAGGGCATCTTGGCAAAGGTCAAGACTTCTTCTCTGGAGTGATAGGTGCTCTTCTACATAGATACCTAAAATGGGACAAAAGGAACAATATGCTCTGGGAGATCCTTATTTGATGCTTCCCTGTCCCCCCCAAACTCACTCATTCTATATACTTTTACTTCAGGGTGACCTCTCCCTGTTAACCTTTCTTGAGCTGCCCAGTAATTCGCTAATGCCTCAACTCTCCTGAACCCCACAAAATGAATGCAATTTTCTTATTTATAGTTTGATCCTAGTCAATTGCCTCTGTTTCCTATACAGACACCCCTATCAGTTTTCCACAATTCAAAAGAGTAACATACAACCCTCGCAGCTACTTAACACCCTAGGAAAACTAAACATTAAACTAAGGTAGCCGAACTTCAAAGCCTAGGTGAACACACATCTCCCTACCTATCTTAAGGTACCTTCACACTGAGCAACTTTACAACGAGAACGACAGCGATCCGTGACGTTGCAGCGTCCTGGATAGCGATATCGTTGTGTTTGACACGCAGCAGCGATCAGGATCCCGCTGTGACATCGCTGTTCGTAGCTAGAAGTCCAGAACTTTATTTGGTCGTCAGGTCGGCGGGATTCGTCATGTTTGACAGCAAAAGCAACGATGCCAGCAATGTTTTTACATGGAGCTAACAACCGGCGAGAACGATAAGTAGGTCACTGGATCGCTCCTGCATCGTTCTGGAGTTGCCGTGTTTGACGTCTCTACAGCGACCTAAACAGCGACGCTGCAGCGATCGGCTCGTCTATATCGCTGCAGCGTCGCTGAGTGTGACGGTACCTTTAGTTCAAGCAACAAATCAGAGCATCCATGGATGTGACTCTATTATCCTGCGATCTGTGTTACTCTTATCATTATGAATTCTATGGAAAACTGGAGCTACAAAAAAAACAACTACCATTAAATAAGCCATCGCTGGATCGGCGTCACACACGCCGATCCAGCGATAACAGCGGGTGATCAGCGACCAAAAAAAGGTCCTGATCATTGACCAACGATCTCCCAGCAGGGGCCTGATCGTTGGTCGCTGTCACACATAACGAGATCGTTAGCGGGATCGTTGCTACGTCACAAAAAGCGTGACGTTGCAACGATATCGTTAACGAAATCGTTATGTGTGAAGGTACCTTTAGGATGCACTCTTAACAATGTCACGTTTGAACTTTCTTTGTAATTTAGACAGCACATATCTGTCATTACTTTTCGTTATTGGATCAAAGTTTTGATAAAATATTTGATCCCTCACCTGTTCCATCACTCCCCCCTTTTTGCCCTGCACAGGGCACAATTGGTCGGGAATCGGACCTTGTTTTCAGAGACAAAGAGAAGGCCGGCACCACATTTGAAAAATCATTGATGATATTTTTTAGACTAGTAATCAGTTGGGAACTAGTATCCAGCTCCACACTGCACTGATTAATAATGGCATCACTAGCTGCTGCCATTTTCTACACAGCTTTGATCTCAGCCCCAGACTGAATCAGCTGGGCTTCCATATCAACACAATGATTTTTCATTTTCAGCAGTTGTGATTCAAGACTGTTAATCTGGAAATTGGCTAACATGTGTAGTCGTTTACTTGATTTATTGAAGACCGACCATGTCTCTATGCACATGCTGTCATGCCCACATGCTTGTTCCAATAGGGCAGACCACAGCATGTCTGCAGATTTGGGTATAGTGGGAGCTACTGGATTAAATTTCCTGTGCTTTGCTAATCTTTTAAGGGTTGTTAAGTCCATACTCGGTCTTCCTGAAGCCATCTTGGTCGTCCTCCTTGTCCCTTCTCTGCTGCTTGAAAAAGGTCCTTCTACCTCTGGGATGCCTTTTCCTGACCAGCTGGACTTTTACCTTGAAAACGACTATGACTCTTTGGAAGATTGGACTGGAAAAGATCACCCCAAACTCTCAAAGATTTACCAAGCAAAGGAAAAAGAAAACACGTAAAAAATCAGAAGACTGGTTCTCTGTTATTCATTTTGTTACATGTATAGCTCGTATTGAAAATCTGCGTCACCCGTCTGAGCTATCAGCGCTCTGAACGCACAGAATTACACAACAGTTCACCCTGTATCCATGTAATCTGTCCACGTCCCTCCGGCCTGATCAGTTCACAGACGATGACCAGAAATTCAAACAGCAAAACATGTTCACCAAAATCTAAGCAGTGGCCTGTAGCTCGCCATTGTTAAAGGAGGGGTTTTTTCTCCCCTCCATGTTCCGTGTATGAGATTAGGAAAGAAAATTCTACTTTCTTGCAGGAATAGATCAGCACCACTCTTGGCCAAAGGTTATGTCTGGTATTGCACCTCACTTTAACATTGGTTAGCTATGATACCAAAAACATTAGAACTTGAATAGATTATCGCAAAATGCATCTGTGGGTACAAGATGGGGAAACATGTTTAGGGGCGCCCACTGCTTTTCATTTACCAGTCCTATATTGATCTCCCAGTCACTTCTCATCAGGCCATGTAGTGTTTCCATGCTCCTTACCAGTAAAAGGGCGTATATATGAGATATAAGCCCAGATCCAGGTGGATGCAGTAGCACCTGGGACTAGGGGAAGACTCGCAGAACAGAAGCTCTGAAGGGCATGTCACAATTGTAGGTAGCAGAATAGGTCATTGTTTAGAGATTTAGCTCCGGAAAGGCTAAGGCCTGAGCCACAAAGATCTGACCGGGGTAGATCAATCTGCCCTTTTCCACATAGGACCCCCATGTGTTGCAGACCACACCATAAGGGCCTGCCTGAGAATTGGGTATCGAACGGAGACTCGTGGGCTCCTCATAGAGGAGCAAAGTAGCACCTGCGGTGGATGTGAGATCTCTGGTTTGTAGGGATGGACTATAAGATGAGTCCATCAAACTGCTTGGTGTTTACCTATATTGGTTTTTGTAGGAGGACGTATTGCAGCTTTGGCATAACAATAGTGGGTATCGGCTGTGCTATAATCAGATTGCTGCTGCTAACTAACTAGATGCTGTTGTCACTCAAAAATGAAAAATAAAAACAAAAATTATAAAACTTGGGGGGGGGGGGAGGTAAGAAAAAATAAAAGTGCCAATATGAACTCTAATTATATAATCTCATACTGGGTAATAAAGGTCGTGCACTGATCTCATACAAGGTCACTGCGATTATAAATAGTTATTTTTGTCTTTATTCCTATCGGAATGAAAGGTTTTTGTCTCGGTAAATGCTTTGTGTTTTCTGCGCTTCATTATCTAATTAATGCATGTTGTGATATGACCCACTTTTTTTGTGTACTCCGCAGGCGAGCGCCGGGGGACTCGTCCAAACGCTAGAGGAACGGATCTGCAACTACAAGACGGCAATTACCAATGCAAAACAGAGCAACGAGGGCTCCAAAGCCCGGCGCTACGAGCGGGGGCTGAAGGTCAGACCCGCTTGTTACAGTATTTCTTGCTTTGGGGCATCATGACATCCGTATTTAGGTGCTAACCTTTGCACATTTCCTTTTATTCCTGCGCTTCGGGTCCTATACCTCAGAGTATGGCACAGATTGCAGCACAGCTCACCATTATTTGTGCATCTGTGCTATTTTTGGCCATCTAAAATTGGCATCACTTTTTAGAAGTATGTCCCTCTCTGTGACCAGATTGTTATGCCATATGGCAAGAAAATCCATTCTTGTAGACACGTTTTAGTTAACTCAGATCTCATAAATTTACAATTCCGGGTCACGTTTTCTTGGATTATTGTTACATTCCTCCCGTTAAAGGGGTTGTCCACTACTTGGATGTAGATAGAAGACTATAGCTCCATACACTGCGTAGTGGCCGTTCCTGGGTACTACCGCTCAGCTCCTAGCCACTTCAATGGGAGCTGTACTGCTGCTGGTGAGAACGGACACACACAGTTTAGGGAGCCATGCTGTGTCGACTGTGCTCCTGTTACCTGCCGTCGCTGGAACTGATTAGTGGGTGTGCTGGGTCTTGGACCCCCACTGGTCATAAGCATATATCTAAATATCTAAATAGTGGACAGCACTTTTAACAGTCATCGCATCAATTGTCTCTCCATCTTGCAGACACTGGAGTCTATGTTTAAGGCAGCCAAACAAGGGAAACCAGTGATAGAGGAAGAAATGCCACCTCCAGTGGCCTGTGGGACGTCTACGACACCTGCCGAAGCCGCAGTGGTGGCCACAGAGGAAGAGCACCATAGCCAAACTGAAACCCTTCCCACAGGATCTGCCAGCAGCCAAGACCAGCCAGAGAGGACAGAAGTGTCAGCTCCGGGGGCCGAGGAGCAAAGTGAAGACGGTAGGACTCCTTCTAAGCATACATGGTCTCTGTGCTTTCTTAGTTCGGTTCCCTGCCACCCCCCGATCATACACCATAGCCATATACGACAGTATGTCTGTAATGTTATTAATTCACAGAAACAAAAACTGTGCTGACATCAAGACAGAGGGAGTACAAGATGGCGGCTCTGAGAGCGAAACAGAGCGGAGATCTGGAGAAAGCCAAGGAATACATGAAGATTGTTAAGGTATTTATTGGGTGCATGCAGTGGATCACACATGGTTAAAAGCCGCTATACTACAAATGAATGCAGGCTCATCATCCACACGTAGGGAAGAAGAATATTAATACGGTTACATGATCAATATTGATTTCACAAAAGTCCCCACGTAATATTACATTCCTGTAATATAAGAAAAAGTTTTCAAACTTCCTCATCTCGGATCTTAAAGGGATTGTCCACTATCGGACCGGTGCCTTGCCTGTCCTCTGTACTCGGAGTTGGATTCCCCACCAGTCTACTAGTATCAAAATCCGGTGGCCACTGATCGGTTGCAGCGTTCACATTTTGTTCGACAACGAGGAAGCATTTAAATGCCGCTGCCAGGCAGCCCCAAACGCTGTTTTCTTTATCGCCTCTCATTGGGGGACACAGGAACCATGGGTGTATGCTGCTGCCACTAGGAGGCTGACACTATGCAAATAAAAAAAGTTAGCTCCTCCTCTGCAGTGTACACCCCACCGACTGGCATTATACTCTTCAGTTTAGCTTAGTGTCAGTAGGAGGTGGACACGGGTCTTTCATTAGACCCTTATCTACCTCAATGTGCGTCGTTTCTTTTCAGGTTTTCCGGAGGGATACAGGGTGAGCAGTCACACCTGTAGTCCCACAAAGCGGACTATGAGTACGGCGTGTACTGCTACCTCGTATCCTCCTAGATCCCTCCCCAGGACCAAGAGCCTAGCACACAAGCGTGCTCAGAAGTCCGGTCCTGGCTCCGTCCCCCACCCACTCGCCTTCCAGAGCCTGTCGGTTGGAGGAGACGAGGACGTCCACCAGCTCCAAGGACGTCTAATATCTTCCATGTTTTTAAGGTTAGTACGACGGCGTGGGATGTTAGGTAAGTATTTGGTGCTCCTTATCAGTTCTTCTTAGGGGGCCTATTGGATTCCCTACCTTACCTGCTACTTTGTTCAGCACGGCGCCTTACAGGCAGTCCCTCTGCTATTTCTGCGGCCGCACTGCTATCCCTGCGGCCGCATCTTTTCTGCTCTGGGTGACAATTAGGGACACCATCTTTTGCGCGGCGGCTCTGTTGTCCGGCCGCGCTGTTTCCCCACGGCGGCGATCGCTCTGCCTTCTGCGGCCGCATGCTCTTCCCTCTGTGGCGCGATCACCTTTCAGGCAGCCGCGCTGATCTTTTCTCGGCGGTCGTACCCTTTTAGGTGACTCGCGGCCGCGGTCCTTCCCAGCGGCCGCGGTCGTCTCCTGCAGCCGCCGGCTTTTACTTTAGGCCCCGGTTCCGGCGCTCCTCTTTACTTGCGGCAGCTGCCGCACCTGTCAGATGGGACGCCCGCAGCTTTTCCTTTGCGCCCGCACTCATTTCAGCGGTCACCGGCTTCTAATTTAGGCCCCGGCTTCTCCCGGGGCCTACTTCCGGTGCCGCGCTCCGCCCACTTCCTTGGCCCTTGCCGAGGTATCCAAGATTCTCCTTTGGGCAGAGGCAACGGTTCCGGTGATATCCGCGGTGCACATCCCCGGCGTGGACAACTGGGCCGCCGACTTCCTCAGCCGCGAAGGCCTCGCGGCAGGGGAATGGTCCTTGCATCCGGAGGTCTTCCATCAGATTTGTCTTCGATGGGGGACTCCGGACGTTGATCTCACGGCGTCCCGAATGAACAGGAAAGTTCCGCAGTTCGTCTCCAGGTCTCGCGATCCGCTTGCAGTGGGCGTCGACGCTCTGGCCATTCCTTGGTCACAGTTCGTGCTGCCCTACCTGTTCCCACCCCTTCCATTACTTCCCAGACTGTTGAAAAAGATCAAAGCGGAAGGGGTGCCGGTCATTCTGATCGCACCGGATTGGCCCAGAAGAGCTTGGTTCGCGGAGCTCGTCAATCTTCTCGCGGACGCTCCCTGGCGCCTTCCAGACAGGCCCGATCTGTTGTCTCAGGGTCCGATCTGCCACCCGAATTCTCGGTCGCTCAGTTTAATGGCATGGCTGTTGAGACCGCGGTTCTAAGAGCGTCCGGCCTTTCGGACCGGGTAATTCACACCATGATTCAGGCTCGGAAGCCTTCATCTTCCAAGATCTACTACCGTACCTGGAAGGCTTACTTCCGTTGGTGCGAGTCCAACTGCGTTCCATCCATGTCCTTTTCTCTGCCTTCTCTTTTGGCCTTCCTTCAGGCAGGACTGGATTCGGGCCTGGCTCTTAGCTCCCTGAAGGGCCAGGTCTCTGCGCTTTCCAGCCTCTTTCAGAAGACCTTAGCTTCTCGGCCACAGGTTAAGACCTTCCTTCAAGGAGTAGCCCACGCTGTCCCGCCGTACAGGGCCCCTGTGGACGCATGGGACTTAAACCTGGTACTGGACGTTCTGAGGGTTTCTCCCTTTGAGCCTCTTAGGGAGATTCCTCTATCTGTTCTTTCTTGGAAGGTGACCTTTCTGGTGGCCATCACGTCTATTCGCCGCGTTTCCGAGTTGGCGGCCCTGTCTTGCCGTCCTCCGTTTTTGGTCATTCACCAGGACAAGGTGATCTTCTCCTCTGGAGCAATCGTTGAACAAGCTTGACCTCGTCAGGGCAGTGAGGATCTATCTGGATAGAACGTCCTCTTTCCAGAAGACGGATTCCTTTTTCGTCATTCCTGATGGCACGCGCAGAGGCCAGCCGGCTTCTAAAGCGACTGTTGCTCGCTGGATCAGAATGGCAACTTTGGAGGCTTACCGGGTCAAGAACAGAGTGCCCCCTCCTGGGATTAAGGCTCACTCTACCCGGGCAGTCGGCGCCTCCTGGGCGGTGCACCACAGGGCTTCCGCCCTACAGCTGTGCAAAGCGGCAACTTGGTCTTCCATCCACACGTTCGCCAAATTTTACAAGGTCCATACCTACGCTTCGGCAGACGCCGGCCTAGGCAGAAGGATCCTGCAGGCGGCAGTGGTGAGTCCTCTGACCTGATGGAAGTCTGTTTTCCCGCCCTAGGGACTGCTTTGGGACGTCCCATGGTTCCTGTGTCCCCCAATGAGAGGCGATAAAGAAAACAGGATTTTTGGTTGCTTACCGTAAAATCTGTTTCTTGGAGCCTCCATTGGGGGACACAGCTCCCTCCCAATGTTTTTGTTATATGTTCTCTGACTGTTCTCACGTTTACAGTTCTCAAGTTTGTGGTTATGGTTTTCAACCTTGCTACTTATCTCCTACTGCTTTCTCACTAACTGAAGAGTATAATGCCAGTCGGTGGGGTGTACACTGCAGAGGAGGAGCTAACTTTTTTTATTTGCATAGTGTCAGCCTCCTAGTGGCAGCAGCATACACCCATGGTTCCTGTGTCCCCCAATGGAGGCTCCAAGAAACAGATTTTACGGTAAGCAACCAAAAATCCTGTTTTTAAAGGCAGGTGCACAGCTTTCATCTGCCCTTTAAGGTGCGGGCTCAACTCCTGTGCCTACTCCACTGCAGCATACATTAGTTTTAACATACATCCGGGTACAGGAAGTGGATAATAAGGAGGTTTTTAGTAGCGGACAACCCTTTAAAAGTTGTATCCTCTCACATATGTCCTCAAGGTTATGTTTTTTTATTTCAGAAATTCAGCAATGTTCTGGAAGCTCTGGAAAGCGGTCAACCTGTGGATCTTAGCCAAATGCCTCCTGCTCCAAATGGTATGTAAGGGCAAAAGCAACAGAACAGCCTGCAGACATCATGGATTTTTCTACCATTTTTTTTTCTTGATTCTTAGACCACAGTGTAAAGACCCCAGAAGTGGCAGTAGCTCCAGAACCTCAACCATCCGTCCCTGTAACTGCACAAGGTGAGAGTGGACACAAAGTGAGTTTAGAATATTACTGGGGGTGTCCTGCAAAACTGGTCCATAGGATAGGGTGAAAAGCACCTCATCTCTGGGGTGGGGGGGGTTTCACAGTTAGGACCACCACTGACCATGAGAACTTGGGAAGTGACCATCGAGCGTGCTTCTGTTTCGTTGACAGAGATACCTTCATCAGTCCCATAGTCAATGAACTTGAGCAACAGCACAAATGTGCGACCACTGCTCCATTCAAAGGGGCCGTGTAATTTCTTTTCATTTTTGCAAAGAGCGAGGGTCCCAGCACTGTGATTGACATTTATCAATCACAAAACCGCTAGTGGTGCTGTGTGACCAGTGGAAAAGAATCTGATTATCTTGACTTTGCTCTTGCTTATATAAATGGGTGTTTATAATAAAGGTATATTGGTAAATTGCTTTGAGGGGGGAGGGATGTAAGTGAGCAGGGCAGAAATAAAGCTGGTATTGACCATGTCCTGTTTTTTGTGGTATAGCAGCCCCGGCCAGTTCTGTGTTACAAGGTCTACAACAGAGAATGGAGAGATACAAAACGGCAGCACAGCAAGCCAAAGGCAATGGCGATGACAGAAAAGCAAGAATGCATGAAAGGATTGTGAAGGTATGAAGGAAGGTCCATGATATGTCTTTATCATTTCCATACGCCAAGGAGTTATCTGTTGGAAGTGATGGGTTGTGCACAGTGACACTTCCAGCCACCACCGGTGCAGGACACTACGATGGAGACCCATTCACTCGGAGCGAGATGTTTTGCCGATCCCTGCTCACCGGGAGTGCAGGAATTTAGTGGGGTCCTAAAAGTTGGCCACCCCCCACCGATCATAAAGGCACATGCTTGTGATATGATATAACATTGTTTTATTTTACCCTAGCTGGTAGGTGCGCTCTCATTCAGGGTTAGGCAAAGACAAGTAAAGTCGTGTTCACCGCAGCTCGGGGCCAACATTGTGTTTCTATGCAGAGGGC
This sequence comes from Ranitomeya imitator, assembly GCF_032444005.1. NCBI lineage: Eukaryota > Metazoa > Chordata > Amphibia > Anura > Dendrobatidae > Ranitomeya > Ranitomeya imitator. Next base: position 172,752,908 of record NC_091289.1, read on the forward strand.
TGCACCTTTATTTTATGGTCCACAGGGCATTAAAAAGAATGTCTCAGTTATGTGAAAAATGCTTATGAATCACCACAAATGTTATTTCTGCTATTACCCGCTGCTGAGAAAACTTTGTCTACTTTCATATAAAGCCAATTAACCCTTAGTATGTTTGCCTGCAGCAATACCAGGATGCCATCCGAGCACATAAAGCCGGGAGACAGGTGAATCTGGCCGAGCTCCCCGTTCCTCCAGGTAAACCATGTATATTTATATAAAACAAGAAGGCGAATGTCTTAGACTACGACAGGCTTTCAAGTGTAAAGATCTCGGTTTTTGATATAGGCTTCCCTCCGTTTCCTGGTATGGAGGACACAGAAGGTGAGGGGAGCATGGAGAAAGCGCTGGAGGCGGCCCACAAACTGGCAAATGCCAAGGAAGATGAAGAGGCCAAGGATGAAGATGAGGAGGTTAGATAATGTCTCCTTTAAGTGTTACTTTGCTATCCATGTATAAATGAATTATTTTTTTTTTACAAATCACAAGAGACTGTACAAGATTGTACCGTGACACTAGAGGAAGGGAGCTCAAATACTTGTGACGACACAGGACGCATCTCGTGAATGCTCCATTCAAGATCTTATGATTTATAAGGAAATTTGCTGATTTTTATGGCTAAATTAGTAAACCTAGTTATCTTTTAGTTAAAATACAGATCCAATGCAAAAGAGTGCTTCTCTTGTTTGTGCATTACAGGGACAAATTATTGAGGAACTCTCATGCTCTATTTCTCCTGCGATGGCGTGGTCAGGTCCCTCGCAGATTACAACTTGCAATTTGTTTGTGATAGAGTTTATAAGCTCTGGCCTGATTACTGGATCTGTAGCCGGCGCTCCTCCAATGCTGCAGACGCTGCCTGCGCTTGTGGCATTGGAGGATGCACAATTCAGACCAGCAGAGCGACCATGCTGCCAGTCTGAACTGTCAATCTTCAGGAGATCTCCGCAAACGAGAAGCCAGGAGATAGCAGAGTGGTGCGCTCCTGAAGACAGAAGATCAACACATGCCTTTTAATATTTTCAGTATTAATTATCGTTAAGACAGGATTTTTAAATTTTTTTTTTTTTTACGTGCGCAAGATTGATGTCTTTAGAGGGAGTTTGTCAGCAGTATAGACCCCTCAGAAGGGAAAAATATCTAGACAAGCAAGGTTCAAAGCCGTTTAAACATACTTATGTCAATGGGCACTTCTACTGAAACTGAAAGGGAGAAGATACAGATTAGATATTAGAAAAAACTTTTTGACCGTTAGGGTGATCAATGAGTGGAGCAGACTGCCACAAGAGGTGGTGAGTTCTCCTTCAATGGAAGTCTTCAAACAGAGGCTGGACAGACATCTGTCTGGGATGATTTAGCGAATCCTGCTTTGAGCAGGAGTTGGACCAGATGACCCAGGAGGTCCCTTCCAACTCTGCCATTCTATGATTCTACTACATTCATGACCAAGAAAAAGAAGTTTTATTCTGACTCGTGACGTGATGTAAAATGTCCAGTGGGCGTTCCCTTTACCATGACTTGTCCTGGACTTTCTGCAGTAAATGCCATAACCCTGCCCCTCTTCTCAGAGTGGCGACTCTCGCATCCATCCAGTAGACCGCTGAAATGGTTACACAAGACCAAAGGGGAATAGATTGGGGAGTGTTTTGTGCAGAGGGTCCACGTTAACTGCTGCTCTGGTTTTGAGCTGTGTACAATGACCATAGAATTATGTAAAAAGTTATACCATCGTTCGTTTGCAGAAATGTCCATTCAGAGCAAAAACTTACCAGTAAACTGATAAAATATAACTCCAGTCACATGTATATGATGACATCTGTCAGCAGTATGTTATTTCATTACATTTTATTTTTCAGGGTGAACAGCCGGCAAAGAAACCTGTCCCTCAAAAACCCACCCAAGTTGTAAGGCCGCAGGTGTCGCCAGCTGCACAACCACAAGATGAGATGCTCAAAACCAAAGGTGCAGATACGGCGGGATCTCCGGAAAGTCTCCCCCCTGCAGGTATTCTTTGCAAACGTTCACAGTATGATCCAGTGCAGGATGCTTCGCACTACATCGGTGCCACGGCCAACACTAATCCTGGTTTTGTATTTCAGTGCAAGAGCAGATGGAGTTCTTGGAGAATCGGAGAAGACAATACAGAAAAGCCGCTCTACAAGCCAAGCAGAACAACGACCTGGAACTGGCCAAACAGCACATGAGAGTGGCCCATGTTCTCCAAGGCTCTATCGACAAACTCAAGAGCGGAAACCTGGTGGACATTTCCAAGGTGGGAGCGATGTTCAGATTTGGACAACATTGCATCATTTTTATCCCTTCATGTCGTTAGTATTTGCAAAAACCGCATCCACAGACTCATTTTAGACAAAGTATAAGTGATGCAATGTGTCCACACACGTAGATTATTCTCTGTGGATAAATCTTGCATTCACTGGTCTGAATTCCAAATCTCCCAGGTTCCTCCTCCTCCGCCTGTGGATGAAGACACTGACTTTGTCGTGGTGGAACATGAGGACGGCCGGCAAGCACAGAACTCGGATGAGGTTTATGCTCAATTGACAAAGATTCTTCAGGAGCAACATGAGGTACATGACACGAATCCCCAAACTATTTCACCAGTTCGCTCACTGCAAAGTGAAGTTCTGCATAAATCCACAGTTTGTAAAATAAATGTCCTGATTGGAAATGTTCCCTGTATAGATGTAGTTTGTAAAGCAGGACCCATTTATTTCATGGGGTAGATTAAAGGGGATTTCCATTTTCAAAAAATCTGTTTGTAGTAAGAAAAACAAACCACTTTACTCGCCCTCCCCGGGTCCAGCGCTGAGCCTGCGCCTCTACCCTTTGTCTGTTATTGCCTGAAGCCCTAGCGACGTGTCGACAATGTTGCTGCCAATCCATGAGCGCTTGTATAGGCTACACGGACCGAGCCACTGGGCTCATCGATTGGCTACAGACAACTACAAATAACAGGAGCAGCAGCGGAAACTCTGTGCTCGACACGTGGAGAGTGGGAAAAAAAACAAGTCTGTGTTTTCACTACAAACTGCGCTTGGGGTCACAACATTCGCAAAAACAGAAAACTTTCTTCCCGATACATGGTGTACTATTACGTCATAGAGTGTGGTCAGATATATGGACGGGGGGCCCGAGCTATTCCACATTTGGTAGGAGCCGGCTGTGTTATATAGCCAGCATCTGCCACTAACGGCAGCAATTGGAGTCTGCTCCGATCACTGCAGTATACCGCCTCAAATGCAGCTGTCAATCACTGTCAGCAACATTTAAAGGGTTACTTCAGGGGAATTAAAAAAAAAAATAAATATTTGAATGGACATACCTTCATAAGCTATAAAGCTAGCATCCATAGTGGTGTTCCTAATACTGACATTACCTGTTTTGATTGTGACGGTCGATCTGCTCCTCACTTTTCCCCCTCCCTTCTGGGGCTTCATGTCCTGCTCCTTCCATTAGCCAAAATCAAAGGGCATAGCCAAACTGCAGTCACTCTATTTGTACTCTTCCTGCCTTCACCTCCCCTCCGGGTCCATGCCTGCTAGTGTCATAGCTCCTTTATTACATTCATAGCTCCCTCTACACTGCTGGACATGTCTTAAAGAAGCTGCAATCCACTGCACAACAAGCCATGACAATGTGTAGTGTGCACTGTCATGTGTCAGGCAGGGAGCAGAGGTAGAGCGCTGATCGAGGCATCGGTGCAGCTCTGATCGAGGCACCGGTGCAGCTCTGATCGAGGCACCGGTGCAGCGCTGATCGAGGCATCGGTGCATGTGCAGTACCGTAGCTTACTCTTCTCTGCCCTGATGTGTATGGATCAGCGCTCTACCTCTGCTCCCTGACACATGACGGTTCACATTATACCTTGTCATGGCTTGTTCTGCAGTTGATCACATCTTGTATTTGCAGCTTCTTTATGACCTGTCCAGGAGTGTAGAGGGAGCAATGACTGTAATAAAGCAGCTGTGAAACTAGTCGGCATGGATCCGAGGGGAGAGGGAAGAAAACGTTCTTTGTTAGTAGATCTCCACTCTTGATTATAGGGGGCACCGAGTTGTGTGACCCTTCTCTCTTATGTCTATATGGTTTAATTCAGAACATAGAAAGAGTATGTAACCATGAAACGGCCTCTGTAATGGGCCTAAAGCTTATCATTCTCATCATTTTGAAGACCAATTAACATTGAATTTCATCTTTTTTTATTTTTCTTTAGAAATGTATGAGATATTCTAAGCAGTTCACACACATGGGTAACGTTGCAGAGACTACAAGGTAGGCTTCCTAAATCTTCACATTTCTACCAGTATATAAAAATGCTGCCGTTCTGAAGAATACTGGATATTTCTATCAATGAATGGTTTCATTCAGGCAGGGTCTCGCCAGCAGATGTCTGAATGAGGCCTGATAAAGATAATCACGATCAGCGGGTAGAGTCGCGGCAGAATCCTTCATGTTCAGGCAGTCTTTGTTACATTGGTTGCTTTTTTTTATTCAGGTTTGAGAAAATGGCGGAGGACTGCAAGAAAAACTGTGAGATTCTACACTTATCGCAAGCTCAGGCCCTGGATCCTCCTCCCTATCATTTTGAGGACAAGACGCTGAAAATAGTCAGGTATCGCCTTATGTTACTCCATAGACTGCTGACTAGAGAAATAGATGATTAGTAGAGAGCTGTCCATGGTGATGACCCCTTTAGTCAGCTGGTCTGAGGGGGCTGTTTTCAGAGTCGGACCCTCGCCAATCGAAGGACCTTTGACTTTATAGTACTGGAAATCTTTAATAGATCTGGCATATTGGAATATATGTATTCCGCTTCTTGTACAGTTGTATTATAAATCCCTGTGTACAGGCTGCACTGTATGAGTCCCAGGTGCTTCCATTGGAGATGCATATGGCTTTACATACGGAGTAATGTATGAATTATAACATTTTTTTGCATCAAACTTGTCATCGTCGTTTAGAGGGGAAAAGATTGTAGCCGACTTTGCATGCAGTGAGGACGACGGAGCAGCAGACAGATTTTTAGACCACCGCAGACTCCCATTAGAGAGTGCAGCTGAGCTGGAGCTAGTGATTATGGCTACTGATTGTTACATAGATTGGAAAAAAGACCTTGGTACATCAAATTCAGCCTTTCTCCCCCAATTTGACATTTTGTCACCATGGCTACATTCACATTAGCGTTGTGCGGGGCAGCGTCGGCGACGCAACGCACAACGCATGCAAAAACGCATGCACAACGTAGCTTTTTGTGACGCATGTGTTCATTTTTGCATGATTTTTGGCGCAGAAAAAACTGCATCATGCAGCGTCCTGACAGTTGCGCCAAAATGATGCATGCGTCACAAAACGCAAGACCACGCATGTCCATGCGCCCCCCATGTTAAATATATGGGCGCATGACGCATGCGTCGCCGCGGCTGCGCCCGACGCTGCCCCGCACAACGCTAATGTGAACGTAGCCTAAGTTAACTATAACCAGCAATGTTATATGTATTGAGGAAAATATCCAACTCTTTTTTGAAAGCTGTAAAATTGTCTGCCATTACTACCCCTTGTGGTAGAGCATTCCACAGTCTGACTGCTTTAACTGTAAAGAACCCTTTCACTTTTAAGACCAAAAATCCCTTTAATGTCTAGCTGTTTTGTTTTTTCAGATCACGGGATGATAAAATTGCTTTCTCTCCTTTCCACAGGGTTTTCTCAGAACTCAGTAGTACAGAGATGCTGCTTATTATAGTTCGAGGCATTAACCTTCCCGCTCCTTCAGGTGAGAATCGAGCCACAGCTCAGTCTCTAGTCACGAAGTATCTGGTTACTGTTTAGTTTTCATGCTTTCTGCTTATTTTCTTGGTTAAAACATTAACTCTTGATAGCTATATGCACTACTTATATGGAGCGACCATAGTTGCTGAGCCCATTCATTCCATGCGGTGCTGGCATCGGCTGTGTTACACAGTAAGCACCCGAGAGTGACTGCTGCAATCAAGCTTGACATCGGCATTTAATCATAAGGCCAAGCTCAATTATTGTTTTTTCTTTGCATTTTTGCATTATATGCAAGCCAGGGTGTGGCCTCCCTCTCCTGAGCTGGCAATTACATTTAAAGGCTTCCCCAGACTGGTGTCCATAGGTCGTGACCCGGTCCTTTTGTCTGCACTTATTCACACACTGAGGTCATCTCTTGACACATGGTAAGGTTTTTAATATTAGACTGTGTATGACCGTCCCAATCAGGGTCACCTTGTCGACGGTGGGATGGCTTTTATGCTTTTTTTTTGTTTTAATAAAAAACAGTATTACCAAGAACCCTGTGTTATTTAAATGCACTTTTGCTTTTTACTTATTTAGTTAAAGCAGGCTTTTTGCCCATTTTGTTTCTTGTAGGCTTTGTAGCATTTAATCATAATATATATTTTTTTATTTTTACAGAGGCAACATATTTCTCAGCACTTTGGGTATTCCCGTTTCTGAAAACCTCTATTCTCCAGTTGCAGTTAATTAAAAAAAAAAAAAAAAATCCTTTACTCACCCTTCTCGGATCCAGCTCGGAGTCTCCATCTCTGCTTCCACTGTTTATTAATGTCTGCAGCGCTGATGTCACATTGATGTCGCTGCGGCTAATGCGATCAACTTGTGCAGAGCTGTTGAGTTTAGTGATTGTCTGCAGCGATGTTGATGCGACATCAGCGCTGCAAACAATAACAGACACTTGGAGCAGCAAAGGACCTGGGGAGAGTGGGAAAAGGTTTATGGTTTCATTTTTATTTTTTTAAATGCATCTGGGGGTCAGGGAATTCCAAAACTTTAAAAACCCTTTTGAAAGTTTTTCAACCTGGTGGAAACATTGATGCATTATTAATCGATGATGTATTTGTCTTCCATACAGGACTGGCCCCCAGTGATCTGCAGGCGTTTGTGAAGTTTGACTTTCCTTATCCCAGCACGGTAAGAGTTGTGGAATGTCACCACAAGATTCCATTGCTATGGAGTCCCTTTATCTCTGCTGTAACTTTTCCTGTGTCGGTCCGTTATATGTGCAGGACAGTGGTAAGAGACCGTGTACACGTGCACAATATGGCAGCTATCGGGCTGCAGTAATAGAACATGTCCCTACTTGTGTTTTGCAGGAACAGCCTCAAAAGAATAAAACCTACGTTGTAAAGAACACTAACTCTCCAGGTCAGTTTTCACCTTAAACTTTAAGGGACACAATTTACCAAAGTAAAAATGTATATTTGAAAATGGGGCTGTATTAAATTAGTTGGTCAACCACTAAAATATCATATTTATTGTTAAAAATAAAAAAAAGAAAAATGGCATTTGTTTACATAGTACTGCGCTACCTAGTGTGCAGTAGATGAGCAAAAAGATTCTAGTCCAGCAGCCACGTCTGTAGCCCGGCCCAGTGAAACTCCCCATATGACATTGCATAAGACGCCAGAGGTGGTAGGTAGGTAGGTTTGCACCCTTGGCAGAAAAAAAAGATTCCCCTCCCCTGGTGTATACCAATGTGTATGTCAATATACTGCCGATTGCCGTTGTGGTATGTTCAGTCACTCATAGTCATAGTGACACATAGTCTCATAGTCACACATAGAGTGTTCACTGCATTGTGAACCTCTGCTCACTAGAGGGCCGGCAATAGAAAGGGTGTACTGTCAGAGAAGGAGCAGAACATTTGCAGGATCATATTGTTAATACTGCTTAGGGGAACTCGGGACTTTAATTTCGGCTTCCAGAGGGGGGAGGAGACTGATTCCGTTCAGAGTCATAGCAGCAGCACATGAGCGCAAAGAATATTTGCATTGTTTATGCAGCTATTAACAGTATCCCAAGGATTTTGGAATGAAAATCATTACTTGCATAACCCTATTTAATACATGTATGGCCAGGTCCCTCTAATCGTGGCTGCTGGATGATAGTGTACAGAAGAGTGAAGGCGAGCACCAAGCCTCGAATCAGTCATACTCTGCTCCCTTCGCCCTTGCCATAGCGCCGTTATCAGGTTCCATGGGGTTGTTGACCATTTCATTACCTGATTGATTTTTCTTACTTTCCCTTAGAATATGAACAGTCGTTTAAACTGAACATTAACCGCAACCACCGAGGCTTCAAGAGAGTGGTTCAAGCTAAAGGCATCAAGTTTGAGATCTTCCATAAGGGGTGAGTGTGTGATTGCAATATATGCCATTTTCTGAGCGCAGGGTTCTCTTCTGCACAAGGACATCACCGAGGACCCATAGATGTGCTCGAATTGTGAGACGGTCCTACATCAGGCCACATGGATAGAATGGCTTACATTGCTGTGCAGGCACGACTGTAAGAGATCATCATGATTTCTAATGTTTGTAGGGATCATTCTTATTCCAGGTGTTCCCAACAAATGTGCTTATGCATGGTTGTGTTCCTTACTCTTAGTTTCTTATCTTTTACAGAGTGTTTTTGTTAAGGAGCGATAAACAGATTGGTACAGCCAGTGTGAAACTGGACAAACTGGAGACGCAGTGTGAAATCCGGGAGATTGTGGAGGTAACTGTGAAATCTTACTTGTTTCATATTATTATTCATAGACATGTTTCTGTGATAATCACACCCGGACATGAAAATTCAGCTCTAGGTATTTTAAATAACTAATGCATATTGATCTCCCAATATCTGTAGAGAAAAGCGCCATCCATAGCTGCCTCTGGTATTGCAGATCAAATATCAGCTGTTGAAGATGACTGTTCTCATTTCAGGTATTTGATGGGAGAAAACCAACAGGGGGTAAGCTGGAAGTTAAAATCAGGCTCCGAGAACCCCTTAATGGACAAGACCTTCAGACTGTGACAGAGAAATGGCTGGTGATGGATCCAGTTACAAGGAAGGTAATGATTATAATTGATATCCTTTAGTGCAGTAACGGGGAGAGGGGAGTAACTTGTTTCCAGACCCTTTTGGGGGGGGTCTAAACCATACCCATCAGTAGTTTTTAACCCAATCTACTCAGTTTGGATCCCATACCCTCTGCACCTCAAGCTCACTTTGCATTGGCTTCTTCTCTCCCTACCAGCTGCACCAACGACCCCCTAAAGGATCAGTTGTTAAAATTCAACGTGTTAGTCCTTATTCAGCAGACGGAGAGGTCTGCATACTCTTTGGTGTCGTGGGATATACACTGCTCAAAAAAATAAAGGGAACACTAAAATCTCACATCCTAGATATCTCTGAATGAAATATTCCAGTTGAAAATTTGTATTTGTTGCATAGTGGAATGTGTTCAGAACAATAAAACATAAGGATTTTTGTGTACTCACCGTAAAATCCTTTTCTCCGAGCCACTCATTGGGGGACATGGTTCTGTGTCCCCCAATGTGGCGAAGGAGAAATAACAATTATCAATGTAAATATCCCATGGAGGTCTGGATTTGGAATGATACTCAAAATCAAAGTGGAAAATCAAATTACAGGCTGATCCAACTTCAGTGGAAATGCTTCATGACAAGGAAAAGATGCTCAGTATTGTGTGTGGCCTCCACGTGCCTGTATGACCTCCCTACAACACCTGGGCATGCTCCTGATGAGGCGGCGGATGGTCTCCTGAGGGATCTCCTCCCAGACCTGGACTAAAGCATCCGCCAACTCCTGGACAGTCTGTGGTGCAACGTGATGGTGGATTGAGTGAGACATGATGTCCCAGATGAGTTCAATCGGATTCAGGCCTGGGGAATGGGCGGGCCAGTCCATAGCTTCAATGCCTTCATCTTGCAGGAACTCCTGACACACTCCAGCCACATGAGGTCTGGCATTATTCTGCATTAGGAGGAACCCAGGGCCAACTGCACCAGCATAAGGTCTCACACGGGGTCTGAGGATCTCATCTCGGTACCTAATGGCAGTCAGGCTACCTCTGGTGAGCACATGGAGGGCTGTGCGGCCCTCCAAAGAAATGCCACCCTACACCATTACTGACCCACTGCCAAACCGGTCATGCTTAAGGATGTTGCAAGCAGCAGATCGCTCTCCACGGAGTCTCCAGACTCTCACATGTGCTCAGTGTGAACCTGCTTTCATCTGTGAAGAGCACAGGGTGCCAGCAGCGAATTTGCCAATCCTGGTGTTCTGTGGCAAATGCCAAGCGTCCTGCATGGTGTTGGGCTGTGAGCACAACCCCCATCTGTGGACATCGGGCACTCAGACCATCCTCATGGAGTCAGTTTCTAACCGTTTGTGCAGACACATGCACATTTGTGGCCTGCTGGAGGTCATTTTGCAGGGCTCTACAGTGTTCCTCCTTGCAGAAAGGCTGAGGTAGCGGTCCTGCTGCTGAGTTGTTGCCCTCCTATGGCCCCCTCCACGTCTCCTGGTAGCGCCTCCAGCCTCTGGACACTACGCTGACAGACGCAGCAAACCTTCTTGCCACAGCTCGCATTGATGTGCCATCCTGGATGAGCTGCACTACCTGAGCCACTTGTGTGGGTTGTAGCGTCCGTCTCATGCTTACCACAAGTGTGAAAGCACAACCAACATTCAAAAGTGACCAAAACATCAGCCAGAAAGCATTGGTACTGAGATGTGGTCTGTGGTCCCCACCTGCAGAACCACTCCTTTATTGAGGGCATCTTGACAATTGCCAATAATTTCCATCTGTCTACTCCATTTGCGCAACAGCATGTGAAATTGATTGTCAATCAGTGTTGTTTCCTAAGTGGACAGTTTGATTTCACAGACATTTGATTTACTTGGAGTTATTCTGTTGTTTAAGTGTTCTTTATTTTTTTGAGCTGTATGTGTGTGTGTATGTATATATATTTTATATATAATTATTATAATAATCTTTATTTTTATATAGCGCTAACATATTCCGCAGCGCTTTACAGTTTGCACACATTATCATCGCTGTCCCCAATGGGGCTCACAATTTAAATTCCCTATCAGTATGTCTTTGGAATGTGGGAGAAAACCGGAGAGAACATACAAACTTCGCAGATGTTGTCCTGGGTGGGATTTGAACCCAGGACTCCAGCGCTGCAAGTCTGTATTTCTATAATTTTTTATTGCAAATATATATACCTTTAGAGTTAAGTTTGCCAAGAGTTTACTAGTGTAAAACTGCTTGACATATGGCAAAAAAAACTTTTTCAATTGGGTGCTTCAGTATATGAGCACAGAGGAAGGAAATGTGTCTGCCTTACTGACTCTTAAAATGGCTTTTTTTTGTCTTCTTAAACTCAGTGAGATGCGGTAGAGGAAGACAGTATGTGCAATGAAGATGCTGCCCTTTCACGCCCGAGACAACATGGCTGAGAGAGGAGTTACATACCAAAGGATCTTCCACAGCATCAAAGCACGTTGGAGGAACGCTGTCATTTATCGGTGCAGAATGGCAGCCGTGCTGGTCGCCTCTATGGCCCCTAGACCAAGCCGGCCGCTATACCTTACTGACAATATAACTTGGTGTCACCCTTGCGTAACCTCTGGCTTTTTTTTCATGTGTTGAATGTAAATCAGGATCTATATTCCAATTTATCAAAAATCAGTGGACAAGCGTGATAAAAAAAAAAAAAAAAAAAAAAGCGAATGTAAGCCAACAAAACTACCAGCGACTAACCTGTACTTTGTTGCAAACTTCTCCATCCCCTTAATCGGGTTTATCAATGAGCTCCTCTAGAATGCAGTACAAAGCCTCGGGATGGGGGAACTTGAGTATGGATTTGCTTCTGGTGCTCAAATGCTAATTCTTGCAATCTGCACAGCCACGCGTGCATACATAGCTGTAATGATAAAACTTTTCCAGGTCTTCTTGGAAATTGACATGGGTGGGTGCCTGGAAGAAGGGGCAGCACTGAGACCCCATCCTATGTATGAAATGGTGTTTAATCACCCCGACTAGGGGGCCGCAGCCCACTTCTTCATCCACCACGGTGGCGTCAGTGAGGACTATGTACCTTTTTTTAGGGATCACCCAAGCATGACTACTCTGGCAAGGAGAGGTTTGGTCCTGCAACCTTTCTCTGTAAGTGCCTTTAACCAATTCAGTCTGTAGACTGCGGGGTCATTGGGTTCTGTCACCTCCGTTTCCAGCTTTGTCTGTTCTGTGTGCCTTTTTTATTTTATTTTTTTTATGCCTGGGTGTTATCATTCTGAATTGGGTCTCCAACCAGTAGCCATTGCAGAACTACAAGTCCCAGCATGCACTGACGGCAAAAGACTGTAGGACATGCTGAGAGTGTTTAGTTTTGCATTGCAGACTACAAGTCATATGCAGATTAACCCTTTGGGGCCAAAGGCGACTCCACTTTGCAGGTGTCTGCCATAGCAGTTGTCAACTTATTTTATTTTTCTTTTTTTCTCCCCCATAGTTGAAATGTTTGTGCCATGTGTAAATGAATGTCCAGACTGTTAAAGGAAGCCATTTTTGTTATTTATTATCTTCCTGGATGGTTCGATATGGAGATGTTGTATTTACTTGTATAGTAAAAATAAAATAAATTGAAATGGGGCACCTTTTATGTCAGTCTGCTTTTTTTTCCCCCACTTCTGGTTGCTGCAGAAAATACAATATTAATCTTGGCATTACAAAATAAAATTTGTTTTATTAAAAGAAAAATACATTTTATAGTCAAAACAACAACAAAAAAAAGTTACATAATGATTGTACTCAACCAATGGAGCAAGCTAAATAATTTTGCATCAGAACAAGTGAGGTATCATAGGATCTTCCTGGAGAGCTTATAAAATGCAGCGATAGCAGGCTACGGCGCCATGCAGTATTCTCACATGCTAATATACCCTCTAAAAGCATTGTACATGGGGGATTGTGGATCACAGCTACTTGCCAAGTCTCCCCGGACAGTTGCATAAGTTAAAGCAGTTCTATATTGTGATTTAAAGGGATTGTCCAGGTTTAGAAAATAAGGTTTGTCCTTTGTTTCTGACTACTAGCTGTATCTGGTATTGCAGCACAAATGGAGATTGGCTGCAATACCAGATGTGGCCATGGACATGAGTGGTGGCGCTGTTTCTGTAAAAAAAAAAAAAGCAAATTCTGTTTTCAAAATCTTAAGACAACCCTTTAAGAAACTAGTGAGGATGTTGTCCCAGCGTGCCATCTAATATGTGAATTTTATACGGAGAACCCGTAACAAAATGAACCAATCCATGCTTAACAGGAGGCACGGGAGCATCAACCTCCTTTAAAAAAGAATCTCATATACCAAGTATACCATAATTTGTGACACTAACATCCTTTTTAATCCGGAAGGGCAATGTTTCTCCTAAACTTGATGTTGAATCACAGGCAGGAAAATCCATTTTTTGGAGGCAATTTTGTAGGAAAGGGAAATGTCAAACCTAAGAATACCATATGCTGTGTATTACTATACGAGAAAAGGTCCCGCGAAGATTTATGTTGTTCCAAAAGGGTGTGTGATACGTCTCACAGTGATTAAAATGACAATATTAATAATAAAAAAGGTTGGGCAACAAGAATATGATCCAATTTAAAAGGCGTGTTAGCAAAAAAAACAACTGTTCGAACCAAGCACATGCGCTCAGTGCACCCTTGGTGTGGCCGAGCAGTTCGCTGCACCTTCCTGCCTACTTGCATCTATCTTCGCCGTCCCCTTCCTTGACTGTCGGCTCTCGCTAAGAGGATAGATGGAGAACAAGTAGGTGGTGTGAAGGTGCACCGGATGGCTCGGCTACACCAAGGGTGCTCCAAGCGCCTGTGCTTGGTTTGAACAGTCATTCTGTTCTGACAACACTTTAAATGGATGTTTTTGGCAGGAAAACCGGTGATATTCTGGACAAGAAACAAAACTCTGGGTAAAAAAAACAAAAATTAACAAAGCAGGATTCAAGACACACACAAGACAGATGGCATGTTTAATTGTCCAACATAAGACATTATCAGAGTTACAAAGGCAGAGAGGAGACTTCTTATCATGTCCCAGATTTACAGCATTGTAGAAATTCTTATTTACACACAAGAGGGGCTATTATATTAAGGAGCCGGAGCAGTGACTGGGTAGGGGGACGATGAGGGAGCTCAGGGAAGGAGAAGTCGCTAGGAATTACTATTCATTACGCACATTGAGAATATGAACTATCCCAACACCCAGCCTGTCTGTGAACGACGCACACATACGATGCGGAACATTCTATCACTTGGTCCAGGGTTCTAAAGCCAGCCCCCTCCCATCTATAAAGGGACTGCATCATCCCCGGCTATTGCTACATGACTTATTGGATATAAAAACTGGGTATTGCAGCCAGATCCAACCTCATCATCCGCTGCTGCTGCAAAGCAATTCAAGCACTACAGAGGAATAGCATTAGTATGTAACATTGACATGGAACATAACCCCGGATGTATAAATCTGCACAATGTGCTGCCGACCTACGGCAAGAAACCACACACCGGGTACAACACTGCGCCCCCTGTGAGAGAAGAACATGAGGGACGCCTCTGTGAGGCTCGATCAGTCAGAGTCACCTACACAATACACTTCCCAAATCGTTTTCTAGGTTAAGATCTCTGCTTGCTGTTTGTAAATGGGAGTCTTCATTGATTATTTCCATCGGATGACAATCTTTCTGGATTGGATCGTCTTGTGATGGTAATCGGGTCAGGACAGGATTGTATACACTATAAATTAATGTAGGCCCCTAGTAAAACACACAGGAAGCAGAAATACTGAAGCCATACAAGCATATTGGGTCAGTAGTGATGATCTGTGGGGGTCTAGGGGCTAGAAAGAAGGGGGAGAAGCTCTCGGCTCATCCTCTAGCATGAGCAGTGCGGTGCACGGACCCACAGGCTCACTATTGAGCCCGTACATCACTCTACTTATGCTTGAGGATGAGCAGAGAGCTTGACAATCATTGTGGTCTCCGGGAACCAAAGCCCACACCGATCAACATTAAAATAAAGGCTAAAAGTTTAGTCACAAACTTTCTATAAAATGAATTTTTACAACTTTTGATCCGCTCTCCAAGCAGAATAGAGTCGATCAGAAAATGGGCAAAATGCTCAGCTGAGCGCTTCTGCGCCTTTATTTCAGCCATCTGTGGGAGGATCAGTATCCAGATCACGGACACTCACTACTTTTGACACATCAGTTTGCATAAACCACAGTAAGGGAATTGTTTTTTTTTTATATCACAATCTGCATTTAAAAATGATAAAACTCTTGCAATTTTCACAGCGGACACTGGGTTGTTTTTTTTAGACACTTTTTCCTTCAGGAAATTTACATGCACATTAGCAGCAACAAGTGGCCTGACCTTCTAGTTTGCAATGAAAGATCTAATGAGCATGTGCAAAGGTCATTGTGTAGGCAGGGGGGAGTGAGCTGTGACATCACTTATTGTGAATGGTGGATCCTGTGTTATCTACTGTATGTAGAGGTGTTATCAGTCATTGTACAGCAGGAGGTGAGCTGTGACATCATCTATTGTGAATGGTGGATCCTGTGTAATCTACTGTATATAGAGGTGTTATCAGTCATTGTACAGGAGGAGGTGAGCTGTGACATCACCTATTGTGAATGGTGGATCTTGTGTTATCTACTGTATGTAGAGGTGCAATCAGTCATTATACAGGAGGAGGAGGTGAGCTGTGACATCATCTATTGTGAATAGTGGATCCTGTGTTATCTACTGTATATAGAGGTGTTATCAGTCATTGTACAGCAGGAGGTGAGCTGTGACATCATCTATTGTGAATGGTGGATCCTGTGTAATCTACTGTATATAGAGGTGTTATCAGCCATTGTTCATTCTCCCCTCGAAGAAGCAAGTGTGCTAAACGCGCGTTGGGGTCCTTCTTTACACGTTCGGGAGCAGGTTTGTTCACTATACCATGTCACTTCACACTTTTTGGTGTCATTTCTTCCCAAACTTGAATATTTGGAGCGCAATGCGATTTCTCTTATATGCCTCTTTTATATGCTTCACTGTATTATTTCAGTACATACTATTACTTGTATTTTTCCCAGTAAGGTACTAACCTACTGCACTAGCTATTGTGGCTGCATTCTGGGCTATACTATTTATTTTGGCACTCTGCACTTTATCGCGATTTGGTTTGTTGTATTGATTTGATATATCTTGAGCCTTCAGCTTATATATATACTTTAATTGGTGCTTTACTACACTAATTATACAGAGAGATTTGATGAGATAATTTAATGATTCTATGTGTAGTTTACCTGCATTTCTAAGTGGCCATTCTGACTACTCCTGCAATACCTCTTCCCTGTACGTGGTACTAGGACGTTGGCTGTCACCTTTTAATTGTGTCCTTTACATATTTATGATCGCCGTCTAACATGGTTTTTAAAAATTTCTAATAAAATTCTATAGTATTTTATTTAGCTCTACTGTCTATTCTCTTTTTGGGTTTCTGTATATAGAGGTGTTATCAGTCATTGTACAGGAGGAGGAGGTGAGCTGTGACATCACCTATTGTGAATGGTGGATCCTGTGTTATCTACTGTATATAGAGGTGTTATCAGTCATTGTACAGGAGGAGGAGGTGAGCTGTGACATCACCTATTGTGAATGGTGGATCCTGTGTTATCTACTGTATATAGAAGTGTTATCAGTCATTGTACAGGAGGAGGTGAGCTGTGACATCACAGATTGTGATGAGTGGATCCTGTGTTATCAGATGTGTACAGAGCCATTACTTGTCACTGTAATAAAGCTGCCCATGATGATGACACTTCTGAAAGGTCTTCTGTAAAAAACAGGAATTATGAAACTAAAGTAGCTCATGACCAGTGTGAAAATTTATCAAAAACTCGCATTGGCAAAAATAAAATAAAAAAATACATGCAACACAAATTATTTAAACAATATTCAATTTTCTGATAATACAAAATTTGAGTGACATTAAAGGGAATGTAAGAGTTGTGCCGTATTAGAGTTTTGCTTCATAACATAGGTGGTGGATCTATATGTTTAAAAACAAAAAGCTGTTACTAATTTATACAAATCTGTTGTTAGGAAAGATGCTTCTATGCAGAGGTCCCACAAGATTTCAATTATTACATTATTTTCAGTGAATGGGCCATAAGGAAACTTGTTATTGCCTATTGACTATAATAGCAGGCGTGGCCTGTGCACGAGTGGGGCCATTTCTGGAAGACCAGTCGTGTTTTACTTATCTTCTACATCCCCGTTACCTTATTATTATTATAGCGCCATTTATTCCATGGCGCTTTACATGTGAGCTTATCAGAAAACCAACCGATTATTAGGACGCTCTATCTTCCCTCGCTGCAGCGTTTTCAGTCGTTGCTAACCCTCCTCATCGATAGTAAACCGGGTGTCTGCCTGTTCCTACAATGCTGCATAGAAAAATGTAAACATTACCAAAACTAAAAAAAAAAAAAAAAAAAGACAGCCATTTTTGAGGTCTGATCCGTGACTAATGACCAACCAGCCACCGCTATTAATACAGATTCATTTAATGATTGGTGTCTGTGGGTCATAACTTATTAAAGGGGTTAAGTGAAAAGAAGTCGTGTCCACAGGATCGGTGATCACCAGGATGGAGCGACCATGCACGTGGTCGACCGCTGGTCCATTCATTGCCTATGGGAATGCCGAGTGCTGCGCTTAGCCTTCCCGCAGTCACATACAGGTGATCAGCGCACTCCTAATAATTGCGTAAAGCGTTTTGCTTGTTTGATCGAAGAAAGTCGTCAGGGTGACGCTGTCCGATAATCGGGAAGAAGCATTCCAATGAAAGCTTGTTTGCCGAGAATCGATCAGTCTGAATGGATCAATAACCACCACCTCTCCCCAAGACATCTCTCAGCCCAAAACGCCGAATAGTACAGACTGAGCATCCTACATCTGGTGACGCAGAGTATCTCCTTGAAGGAATGCTTCACTTACCCCCACAGAGAACCATCGGGTCTGCGGCGACTGCATCCATCGCCAGAAAAATGTCATTAGTCCTGTTACTGCATCGGATGTAACTACGGGAGACTAAATGCATCACTGCAAAAGATTTGGCCAGAATTTGAGAAAATGCAACACCTCCCTAAAAGGACCAAAATTCAGGAGAAAGCTTTGCAGGATCCTGGTCCATGGCAGCTGTGAACCTTCTTGTACCTTGCTGGCGTCCCCGCCACGTCTTCACATTAGTAGGCTTGGTCCATCATTGTTGTGGCAAGACACATGTCAGTGATCCCAGCAGGGAGCAGGAGGTTTCCAGGACTCCGCGGACTACCAAAGTGGCCACTGGTCCAGGGTTCTGCGAATCATTTACTCAACTTCTGGTGCGTCGGCCTTGTTTTTACCAATAAAATGACAATTCTGCAGCATCTTTGCTTAAAACTCTGGAATGTGTTGTTCCTCTGTTATCATTCCTGGAAACGGTCACGCGTTCTGAAGATCAAGTTGTCGCAGCGCAATATCACTTTTTACGATTGCCACCAAGCGACTTTATTCCTGTAGACGCCGATGAAAATATCCTTGCAGTTCTAAAATTGTTGTGCGACTTGTTCTCGAATGTCCAATGTCACGATGTAAGCCCCAATCTAAGTTGACAACTGGGTGTTACATTTCCGTGGCTTAGTGGTTAGCACTCTCTGGTGGCTCGGTGGTTGGCACTGCAGCCTTACAGCGCTGGAGTCCTGGGTTCAAATCCCTCTAAGAACATCTGCAATGACTTTGTATGTTCTCCCCGTGTCTTCGTGGGTTTCCTCTGGGTTCTCCGGTTTCCTCCCACACTCCAAACACACACTGATTGAGAATCTAGATTGTGAGCCCCCAACGGGGACAATGATGATGTCTGTAGAGCGCTGCGGAATTAATGGCGCTATGTACAAGAGTACATCTGTCGCAAAGGTTATCGTTGCTACATTGTCTGACCATATCAAGGACGATGGAGGCAGGAATAATCCCTACTGACAGTTGTCCAAGAGGAACAGCATGAAGCAAAGATGTGTCAGGAACGGTCTCTATTAGGAGCTGCCAGTAATAACCATATCATGAGCAGAACATATACAATAGGCACTGGAATCTCTTTTTCAGGTTTTTAGTAAAAGATCCTATTTGCAAGAAGCCATAAAGATGCAACTAATTAGGCAATTATTGTAATGACACAGTAATAACAAAAAAAAAAAAAAGCATTATGAAAAGACGGACATAAATACCAGAACACAAACGATGTGAATAAATATGAGTTTGATCACAGATGATCGGGGAGATGAGGGAGGCCCCACATCACTCCCCAAAAGCTGAATTTCATGTACATAAATTAAAGCGGTTTATTTGGTGTATTGAACAATGGCCGCATTGTACTCTGCGGATAGTGTTATACTGAATCAAACCTAAGAGGGAATAAATACTGTGATAGTTTCCGCGAGGACTACAAATGCCAGAAGTAATGCACGGCAATGCGCAGATAACTGTAGAATGCAGCATATGGTCTCGAAGACGAACATGTATTGTAAACGTCACCTCATTACCGTCCACCGGTGAAGCTGCGGGGATGGGTTTGGTTAATCAATCGTTTAACGCATTGTCTCAGATTTGCTCGCCTCTCGGTGGTCTTCTATTTTCCACGTGGTGCCATGAATGAAGGACAAAGTGGATTAAAAATAAATACAAATAAAAACTTGTGCGCTCCTGAATCGTATAAAATAATATTGCTGCCCTTGCAAATAAGAACCGATGCGATCGATCGGCATCTGGTTTCATGCACTTGTGCTGGGAGGTGATATCAACACTACAGGCTGTGTATCTCTGTCTCCATTGCCATGCATTGTACATAAGGATACAAACCAAAAAAACAGGTGAGGAGGGTCAGGCTGGTCTGTAACAGTGTAAACTTGGATAGGGCGAAACGGTGAGAGAGAACGCGAGCAGAGACGTTTGCAGCGATGATGTCAATGAGGTCAGAGTGAGATATTCCTGATTGTATATTGGATATTCTTTGTGTTGCACTTATGAGGGTCTTTCTTCCATCTCCCACCTAAGTCACACGATTCTTCAGTTTTTGTTTGTTTTTAGCCCGCAGATTTCGACTTTACAGAGCGCCCTCCTGGCAACGCGACACTCTCCACGGGCTATGCATAGAAGGTTTAAAGCATTCTGGTGTCCGCCTCTCGCACCCTGACCTAGTACTAGTGTTAGCAAAAGAAAAGAAACATGAATCTTCCACGATTAAAGTGCAAATGGTTCAGCCAGCGGCAGTTTTTTTTCTTTCTTTGAGGACACGCTCATAACATCCCTATGAGATGTTTTCCAAGATATAAAAAATGAGTTCCATGGTTACTGGGCCCTCATTTATCTGGCACGTGCCCCCATGTATCACTGGCACCAAGGCACTGTCCAAATCATGGGTGTAGCGAGAAGGCAGCAGTTGCCCGTTACTTCCCGCTTGGTATCCGGCCTGAAAAACACATGTGCAAATAATTGTTAGAGATCAGCCATTCAATCTGGCGTGCAGTTTGGTCCTCCGTGGCAGCCAGTTTTCACTTCTGCGTGCTTCTTTGGCATTGTTACTAGTGATGAGCGAACATGCTGGAATAAGGTGTTATCTGAGCATGCTTGGGTGCTAACAGAGTGTCTTAGTTGTGCTCGAATAACAACAGCCGCAACACATGCATTGATATCCTGTTTGTTAGGCGATCCCTTCATGTGTTGCGTCTGTGAAACAGCCACGAGAAGACCGGCTCCTAAAGAGGATGGACTGGACCCCGGCCCAGTGCGAGTCTCCATGTACAATCATCACACCTACAATCCAAAATCTCACCTGGTCAGAGTCCAGCGTGACCCGCAATCCCAGTCGGGTCATCCCATCTTCTTTTAGTAGCTTGAGATGTGGACAAAGTGCAAGACAGAAAGCTTTGGCCACATTTTCGGTCAGTCTACTGTGGTCAGCAGGATCACTAAGGCCGCTCTGCTGTTCCTCAGTGTCCAGGAAAAATACCTGTGAGATGTGAAAGGCAGAATGTGATTGCAAGTAAATGGAGAAGTGGAAACCTATGCCGTACACTTATGACCGAAAGCCGTGATCCTGAAATCATTTCAGGATCGTTCCTCCCTCCGTGTCGTATATTTTATTACCCGTACCTCGGTCCAACGAATGGTTTTGCCGTTCGCTTTGTATTCGGAGCCATGGGAAATCTTGACACTGGTTACAGACTCCAATGTTTTGCCATCAATTGGGCTGGAAATACTAGAGAGAGAGAGGACAGGAGAGATCCAACAAGCCATAGAGAGCGGAATCACAAAGCAAACTTCAATACATGACCGTCCTGCACAATTATCAGCTCATTTACCCCTTGTTAAAGTTTTTGTCATCATCCACCCATTGTACATAGACATGTTCCTGTGTCTCCTCAGCGTCTGCCTTCCCACAAGTGATGGTGAAGTCTTTCATATCCTTTAAGGCTTGTCTTAGGGCATCCATACTGTCCGCCGTGATCTGGACCATCACACCATCTATACATAGAGACGGCACATGTATAATATCCTTTCATTAAAGGGGTGCTGCGAGGAGATAAAAATTGGATTTCAATCTACTTTCTGTCTAAAACTTTAAAGGCTCATATCCTACACCCTGTTCTTATACGATTTTACTACTGCTCCTCGTGACCGCTCCACTCGTCACACACTGCTGCTCCTGATTGCTCGCCCTCCCTTTTGGGGTGCCATCTAAGATATCAGTGGAGTATCTTCCATTGTGGTCCTTATCTAAGCCAGCCCCCTCACCAAGGCTCATCTCTGCAGTCACAGCTCGGGTGGTGGTCTGCGAAAAGCCTTGGTCAGGGGTTTGCTTAGCGTAAAGATCAACACGCAAACTATACCTCATTGATCTCTGAAGAAGAGTCCCACAAGGAAGGGCCAGCACCCAGAAACCGCAGCAATACTGTGAGTAGTAGTAACATCACAGGAAAAGAGTTATGAGCCTTTATTGCTTTAGACAGAAAGAGGATTAAAATACATTCTTACCTCCCTTTAGATAATCAGAAGAGACCAAATAAGGATATTACAAGGCTCATTTAATAATAAGGACATTAAATGTCATATAGCGGTTAGATGACTTCGCTATCCCACAGGATCCTAGAGGACATCTTAGGAATGTCGTTTTGTGTTCTCAATTCACCAATACACTGGTTTTAGCACATATCTGGGCACCTCCTTACCTTCTACAATGCTGGACTTTGCCAGGAACCCAGAAGATGGTTTTAGCGCTCCACTGAAGACAAAGAAGCTGGCACCGGTCACTGCCGAAATAAAGAAAAGTGATTATTATGGACTTCATCCAACGTACAAGATAAATCTATGACAGTCCCCCAAAGATACAGATTGTTTTTCTTGTGTCACAGTTCATAGCAGCTATTTCCACAAGAAGATCAAGCACAACACCTGAGAGAGCACCGAGGATGCGAAACAAGGAGTCTGAGAAAGCGCCCGAGGATGCGAGATGCCACGTGCTGTGCCTGATCCCGCTTTGCAGTGTGCCATAAAATACATTCCGCACAATGAAATTGCAACACCAAGAAGGAAAAGTCGTGGAATTATGGAACCACAGGATGGACAGACAGGTTACTAATCAGTAAGTGATGAAGAAGGGAAATGGCCGTACCACCGATTCCATGACCTCAAGCATGTAACGCTGTTGGGGCACCTGGAATGAAGACTAAAGACGTCCGACTAAAGTACATTATCATCCCAGGAGTTGTACCAAGGTCACATTTCCTTTCTGAAAGCTTCTTCCTGATGGTCTCCAGATCAACATTCATCCAAAACATAAGTGGGATAATCTGGGTTTTATACCCTCCAACGTGCCACGGATTGGAGCCAAGTGCTTGAAAATGTTCATCATTTTCAAACCGCCTACATATTAGATTTGCGTAAATTTTTGGCTTGTCCTTCTTGTTGTTGCAATTCCAGCACCCGATTCTACTTATCGTGGATTGTATGACGGCCATCATGCCGCTCCGACGTATCGCAGATATACATAGTCCTTGTAATTACCTTTGCGTGGCTGCTTATGAATGCTGATGGCTTGTGTCTGGTAGTTGCCGTCGTCATTCTGCACGCACACCAAGTGGGAATCAGCCTTCTGGTTGAAGCACGTGCCCCCAGCCAGGACGTGTTCGTTAGATTTGTACATGGCTTTCAACATCTGATAATCAGGAAGCAAGAAAGAAACAAAGAAAAGATAAAGTGAATAGAAAAAATAACCTGCGCCTTAAAGCTCCTCATTAAAACAGGACACACACGCTTTAAAAACAAAGCCAAGGTAAACCTGGGGCACAAAACGACCGACGAGCACCTGTTAGTTTACATGGATAATACATAGATCGGTTTGCACAGGCTGCCATGGTTCTCGGCAGCGCAGGTTTTGCTTGCGCTGTCGAGAAAAAGGATCTTTTATGAAAAACCTAAAGATCATTTCACCTGACAAATAAGAATTTTGCTATTTTGTAGGGTGATCATCAGACTGTTTAGACTACAAAATTATCGTTAAACTCCTCGTCTTTGATAATCTTCCAGTGTGAATGAACCTTTACAAGAAATAATAACCTGGCTACATACAGTGCCTGCGAGCGCCACATCAACAAGACGAAATGTGGCTAGATGGACAGTAGTTTTTGAGCTAACCTCTTCTATGCTCTGATTGCTTTAATTTTGCCGCAGCAGCCCTGGAGGGATCGATCATACACTCCCACACATTATATTTCCGCAGCTCCCGAAGATCACAAAGTGCAAGGATCAAAGACGTTACTGTGATCTTCAGGAGCTGCACAAAGGTGTAAGGCTACGTTCACATTTGCGTTGCGTCGGGCGCAGGTTCGGCTACGCATGCGTCATGCACCCCTAAATTTAACATGGGGGCGCATGGACATGTGTTGTCTTGCGTTTTGTGACGCAAGCGTCATTTTTGGCGCAAGCGTCAGGGCGCAGAGGACGCTGCATGTTGCATTTTTTTTGCGTCCAAAATCAAGCCAAAAATGGGCGCATGCGTCACAAAACAATGAATTTTGCATGCGTTGTGCGTTGCATCGCCGATGCAACGCCCAACAACGCAAATGTGAACGTAGCCTAAAAGGGAAATCTCGCACTACAATATAGAACGATACGGCTGCATTCAGACCACTATAAAGCAGCTCTGTAAGGAAGAGGTATGGAAGCACGCCACAAACTGTACATATGATGTCACAGCACAGAAGGGAAGAACAGTCATATGTGACGTTCATTTGGACATCGCCAAGGCAGTGTTGGCATTAAATAAACTGAAAGGGGTAAGATACAGCCCTAGGAGACCTCAGAGTGTTACACAAGTCGTGTCAGGGGAGATGAAGACTTTGGACATCTTTTAGTTCGTAATGAATCAATTTGCTACAAATCGAATTTGTTGGCAAAGTTTGTGAAATCAAATATGAAAAGATTTGTTCATCTCTCATTGGTCGAAGCCTAAGTTTAGAGACCCCCTGGAGATAAAGCAGCTATCCCTGGGGGTCTCTCAAGCCAGGCTGATCAAAAGGTCAGGTGTAAAAACTTGCAGAAATGCACATATGATAGTAACCTCATTGTAGCGATTGCTGGGAATCTTGATGCTGGTTTTTCTGACTTCCATATCCACTACCAAGCCCTGGACGACTGGCAGCGTGTACTGGTAATTTCGAAAATCCTACCAAATACAGAAAAAAATAAGATGAGTAATCTAGAAGGATTATTATTAGTGATGAGCAAGTTTGCTCGTATAAGGTGTTATCAGAGCATGCTCGTGCGCTAATAGAGTATTTTCATCATGCTCGAATATTATATTCAAGTCCCCGCGGCTGCATGTCTCACGGCTGCTCGACAGCCACAACACATGCAGGGATGGTCTGTTAGAACAGCTGTGAGACATGCAGCCGCGGGGAATTATTCGAGAACGCCAAAGATACTCTATTAACACAAGAGCATGATCTGATAACACCTTATACGAGCACGTCCGCTCATCACTTATTACTATCGACATTTTTTCTGTTTTATTAACCAGATAAACATCAACCTATACAACGTATATAATTATATATTACTAATCCAAAAAACATAAAAAAAAATGAAAAAGTGCAGAAAAAAATGGGATACTTACAGCCAAGACATTAATGATTGTGTGGCCCGTCTCCCCAAACAGCGGCTTCCTGAATCTGACACTGAACAGTGGACAGGGATACACTACACAGAAAGAAAGTCATGATTACAGACCTTTAGGAAACTTTTAGCAGTGAAATATGCAGAAAAGATGAAAAAAATTATTCTGAATTTCACCATAAAGGTTTTGATATATAAAGTATTACAATACTACAGTAATGTTATCAAATGCTATTTCAAGAGTTAGTGAAAATAGTTGAAGAGGTTGTCTGGTTGCCGGGTGTCTCACCGCTGGGTCCTGCCCAGTTAGGGCTTTTATCCGAATTACAAGATGGCACAGCAAGTCAGACGCCCGACCACTAGTGAGGAGCGAGTGTACTCGTTGCTCGTGTGGTCTCCGAGTATTTATGACTGCTCAGAGATTTAGTTTTCCTTGCAGCAGCTGGATGATTTGTGGCTACTAGCCTGCCTGAGTACATGTGGGTATTCCCTAGCAACCAGGCAACCCCCACATGTACTCAGCCTGGCTAGTAGCTGTAAATCACTCAGCTGCAGCAAGGAAAACTAAATCTCAGTCATAAATACTCGGAGACCACACGAGCGTGCTCTGGAAAACCCGAGCAACGAGTACACTCGCTCATCACTATGGACCACCCTTTAAAGGGAATTTGTCACCCCCAAAATAGAAGATGAGCTAAGCCCACCGGCATCAGGGGCTTATCTACAGCATTCTGTAATACTATAGATAAGCCCCCGATGTATCCTGAAAGATGAGAAAGAGAGGTTAGATTATACTCACCCAGGGGTGGTCCCGCTGCCATCCGGTCCTATGGGCATCGTGGTCCGATCCGAGGCCTCCCATCTTCTTACGTTGACGTCTTCTTCTGGTCTTCACGCTGCGGCTCAGGCGCAGGTGTACTTTGTCTGCCCTGTTGAGGGCAGAGCAAAGTACTGCTGTGCGCAAGCGCCGGGAAAGGCCAGAGGCCCAGCGCCTGCGCACTGCAGTACTTTCCTCAACAGGGCAGACAAAATACGCCTGCGCCAGAGCCGCAGCGTGAAGACAAGAAGAGGACATCATCGTAAGAAGATAGGAGGCCCCGGACCGGACCGCTACATCCATAGGACCAGAACAGAACTGGGACCGCCCCTGGGTGAGTATAATCTAACCTCTTTTTCTCATCTTTCAGGATACATCAGGGGCTTATCTACAGCATTACAGATTGCTGTAGATAAGCCCCTGATGCCGGTGGGCTTAGCTCACCTTCGATTTTGGGGGTGACAGGTTCCCTTTAATTTATTCTGTATGGGGATGCCGGAAAAAGCCCAGTGCAGTGCTCAGCAGCACCATACTTAAAAATGGAGCGACAGTTGAGCATGCGCACTCCCATTCTTAAGTTCCCCGTTCTGTCGATTAGTGCGGGTCCCAGTGGTCAGAACCTCAACGATCAACAAATCACTCATATCCTGTGGATAGGTGATAACTTATTTTCACCAACAACCCCTATAAAAAAGCGTATGAGCAAAGAGCAAAGAAAAGTATGAATAACCTATTTCCCATGATTAGAATTTGGACACTCGCCATACAAAGCTCTTTCTTGGAGCCTTCACTAGGGGACACAGGTAACCATGGGCGGCAAGAAGGGGGACTAACGGCAGAGATGAGGCTGTCGATCATGTCCTGAAATCTTTAGGTTTGATCCAGGTCAACGTCAGAGTCTAACTCGGAATATGGGTCAGACCCTGGAGCTACCTGATGGTCAGGAGAGGAGGAGTGGGATTCCGAGGCCATCCTGGAGTGTGTGGAAGGGAAGGGGGATCCAGACAAGGAGCTGTAATGTGCCCGCTTCTTGAAGCCTATGTGTCCCCCAATGAAGCAATAGGGAAAAGAACATTTTGGATACTCAGCATAAAATCTCTCTCGGAGCCTTCATTGGGAGACACAGGAAACCAGTGGTGTATGCTGCTGTCACAAGGAGGCTGACACTAGCCAGAAAAAAGGTGGACTCCTCCGCAGCAGGGTACACCCACCAACCGGAAAGTAGCTAATCAGTTAGTGAGAAAGCAGTAGGCAAAGCAACAAGACGATATAACTGGCTCAACATAGGCACAAAACAAGGGCAGGTGCTGTATGTCCCAGAATGAAGGCTCGGAGAAAGATTTTACGGTGAGTACCAAAAATCTTCTTTTCTCTATCGCTTCATTGGGGGACACAGGAGACCATGGAATGTCCTAAAGCAGTCCCTAGGGTGGGAAAAAAAACAGCTACTCAAGGATCTAAGGCCGGTCCACTGCTGCACACAGAGCTTTCCTCTGCAGGCTGCCACCAGTTGAAGCTTAAGTGTGAAGTGTGAACCATGTAGAACTTGGAGAAGGTAAGGACCGAAGACCAGGAAGCGGCCTTGCAGAGCTGGAAGGCAGAAATGTGATGACAGAACAGCCCAGGACGCCCGCACTGCAAGTGTGGATTGAGCAGTTCTCCTGAGCGGCACCATCTTCACTTGGTACCCTTTTCGTATGGGAAAACTAATCCACCGGGCAACATTGGTCTTGGAAGTGGGAAGACATCTTTGAAGACCTTTAGGAACCACAAAAGAAAATCCAAACACCTGTAGAATGAGGGCCTGGAAATGTTGAGGTGCAGAGTTCTGACAAGATCCAGCTTGATAACGGACCTGTCCAGAGGATGAGAGGAAGGAATTACGATGCCTTTATCAAGATGAATAGGAGAAACCACCTTAGGAAGAAGTCCAATATAGACCCACCTTATCCTAGTGGGACCCCAGGAAAGGCAAACGATAGGAAAGAATTGCAAGCTTGGAGACAAGCCTGATGGAGGTGATCGCTACAAGGAGCGAGACTTTCCAGGAAAGAGAGGAATATACCGAATGGGTTCATGGGGTGAGCCCCGAAGAACGATCAAGACCAATTAAGATTCCATGGCTTCAGGGAGCCAAAAGGAGGGACGGAGTAAGCAACTCCCTGTAATAAAGGTCACGTAGGAAGAACTCGTGGATAGGGACTTATGCTCTGTCCTTAGGGACCAATGGGGGGTATGGTGTGGACCATCGGGTATGAGACATGCTCTCAGAGGGCAGAGCAAAGGCTGAGTACTCTGTGGATGGCAATATGTAACCCGAGGTCAGGATATCCAGCGGGAATCATAAAGACTACTTGCCATAGATATCAGGAGTGGGAGGGGAGCGCAGCTGAGGGTTTCCCGAAGACGACAACCTACCCAAACCTGTGAAAAAGGATGAGGATGCGACCAGGACACCAGGCAGAAGGATGAGATCGCTGGCACCTCTGGTGGCAGGCACGCGAGAACTGCTGTATGCACTGTAGAGTGTATAAACAAAAAAATGTGGTGCCAAGCCGACAGGAAGGGGCGAGCCTAGACCTAGCACAGGAAGAAAGCCTGAGCGCAAGACTGATGGGCTGACAAAAATAAGGGGCGTAGCAGAGAAGGGTGTTAGTCTGCAAAGGAAGTTGGGTGTAAATTTAGAGCACAAGCCCCAGGTAGCACCGGAGTGAGAGCGCACCATGGGAAGAAGGCAGGAAACAGCAACGGGAAAAAGCAGCAAACACCACGTGCAGAGAATGCGCTATGAGGAGGGTACCCATGAACAAACCAAACTTGATTGGCTGCTGGGCAGGGGCGTGGCCCGAGAAGATGTGGCCCAGATTAGAAGTTCGGCCAGGGAAGGGAATCAGGGGAGTGGCAGGCTGCTGTGCACTCCCCGGCTGCTGTGAACTCCCGGCCGCCGCTTCCGCACTCCAGGCCGCTGTGAACTACCCGGCCGCTGTGAACTCCCCGGCCGCTGTGAACTCCCCGGCCGCTGTGAACTCCCCGGCCGCTGTGAACTCCCCGGCCGCTGTGAACTCCCCGGCCGCTGTGAACTCCCCGGCCGCTGTGAACTCCCCGGCCGCTGTGAACTCCCCGGCCGCTGTGAACTCCCCGGCCGCTGTGCACTCCCGGCTGCTGTGCACTCGCCGCAGTGACTGGAATTAGCGAGCCCCATAAAGAAGGACCCCCAACAGAAAAAGTGCCCCCACGTGGAGTAATTGGGGGTGAGCAGTGCTCCGAAAGGGGGAAAAATTGCAAAAAGACAGTGCTGTGCCCAGGAGCCACTCTTTTTTTCTCTCCCTTTCTTCCTGATCTTGTTCTTTTTATGAAATAACAGGAATATCTGTTCCAGGTGAGATGCGGACTCCTGCACAGAGTAGAAGATGGTCTTCAGACCTGGGGAGATGGGTCACTGGGAATAGGTTCATCTTCCCCCCGGCGGCATCTCATTATGGTGGGTAGGCGGCCTGGGGAAAGATGACAAGGTCCGTCCTCCTGGCCGCCCGAGATACTCTTAATGGGTTAGGGGGTAGGGTCCTGCCACAATGTGGAGACCACACTGTTCTCTCTGGCTCTAAGTGGGACATCAGGGCGAGCTGTTATACCTTATTGCACGTGGTAAGCTGAGCCTGGAAAAAAAAGAGAAAGATTAATAAAAAGACAACAAGGCCCTAAGTTAGAAGCGGATGTGAGTGCAGAGCTGTGTCTGCCTCCTTCTGACACGGAGATGATCCTTGCCGGTAGGTGGGTGAACACTGCTGCGGAGGCGCTAGCCTTTTTGTCTGCCTAGTGGCAGCAGCATACACCCACGGATTCCTGGGTCCCCCAATGAAGCAATAAAGACCAGGTTATACAGAAAATTTCAGTTGTTTTGGTTGCCAAAGATTACGGACATTAACGGTAAATTTCTGGCTCGCCTCACTTCTGCATTGGGAAGTGAATGGGGTCGGTGACGTCACGTCTGCAAGCATCTCTGCTAATCACTAGAACAGGTCAAATGTTTCACACTTGTTGCATCCATGTCTGAAAACATAATGTCACCTCCCAATGCAGAAATTAAGTGAGGGGGATTAACCCTTTAAGGAAAACTATCAAAATCCTTATATAAAGAGTCTTCTGGGATTTTACGTTCAACATGGACAATGGACAAAAATGGACCCAACTCCACTACTTAAAGGGGTATTCTTATCTCCAAGGTTCTATCCCAATATTTAGTAGTTATAATAATATTAGCAAATACATCCAATTAGAAATGTGGCATAGTTCTTCTGATTGGCTATGTCACTTACCCCATGTGCAGAGCATTGCAGCAGCTTAGAAATCTATGGTTACGACCACTAACAGCCAACTGTCACTATATGAATGGTCGTAACCATGAATACCTAAAGCTACTGCAATGCCCTGCACATAGGGTAAGCAATAGTTCATCAGAAGAACTATACATTTCTAATTGGAGGCATTTTCTAGTATTATTACTATTACGCATACTACTTATTGGGATAGGATCTTGGAGATGGAAATAGCCGGTTTTCTAGCACTCGCTTTAGCTCCACTTACATCTGTACTCTGCTCCCAGGCGAAGCATGAGCCGCATGGGGAAAACTTTGGCCCATGGGGTCTCCCATTTCTGAATGAGGATTCCAAAAAGGTAGGGCTGTGCGGGTAGCACCAGGTCCTGGAGGGACTGGTAGGTGGGTGTAACGTACAGGAATCCTCCATGTTCCTTACTGCCGAGGAAGCTTTGACTGACAAACGAGTGTCCCAAGTTTGTGATCATGTTACCTAAAATGAGCGCAAATACATATAAATTAAACATCGTCATCTATTTAGAAGAAAAAAAAAAGTTTGAAGTGCACTTTATAGTACAGAGAGGGGGCGCGCGGGGTCCAAAAGGTTGTGTCAATATTGGGATAGTGATCAGAGCTGCAACAAGTTCTACCACTCACTTATCTACTTCTTTGCAGATATCGTCTCCGGCCGCTTCATTTCCGGCTTGTGCAGACCACAAAGCAAAGTTTCTTCTTGTTGGCACTTTGTGAGGGAAGGGGGCTGGCTGAATACACGTTACAATAGCAAGCCTAACCCCTTATTATGACCCTGCATCAGTCATGATAGAGAAGGGGGCTGGCAGACTACTCAATACAACAGCAAGCCTAACCCTTTATTATGACCTGCATCAGTCATGATAGAGAAAAGGGCAGGTTGGCCACTAATTGCAATAGCAAACCTAACCCCTTTCTAGGTCTCTGCACCAGTCATGATAGAGAAGGGGGCTGGCTGACTGCTCATTACAATAGTAAGCTTAACCCCTCTTTCTATGTCCCTGCATCAGTCATGATAGAGAAGGGGGCTGGCTGACCGCTCATTTCAATTACTAAGCCAGCACCCTCCTCCGTCAAGGCCGAAGCAGGGGCTTAAACTTGCTGTTGTAATGCATAATCAGCCAGCCTCCTTCACACACAGCACTGATAACGTACTGATACGGGAATGTGTTTAATGTTCTGGACAAGGTAATTATTGAAAGAGCATTCAGCCAGCCCCCTTCACAGATGGAACCGAAGAAATGGCAAAAAAAAAAAAAAAAGAAAAGCCATCCTGTGTCTGGAGGAGACATATTTAAGGCTGGGCATCACTGCCATGCAGTATAAAAGTGTATGATCTAATAATAGTAGAGTTGGTGCAAATCAACGCGGGACCTAAGGGGCAGTTTATAGGGATCATTGACCGCGTCCTGTGAATCAATTCGCACCAACTCTAAATAAAAGTTTAAAAAAAAAAAAAGTATATTAATTGTATAAGTTTATTCATAAACCATTTCCCCTACCTGCCAAGGCTTCCCGGTAAATTTCCACAAAGTGACAGAACACGTCCCTGGGCAGGCATTTCTCGTCGGGCAGACACTGCAGGAGGATGACGAGCTCGGCTTGGCCCACGGCGTGCATTCCTTTAGTGGTGAAACACCAACATTTCCTGTTCACATCTGCAGGAAGCAAACACCAGCGGCACTAAGTGATCCTGCGCTGACACTGCTACATTAGTAGATCACAAAACGACTACCAGTGCCAGGCAGCTGCCGCAAAGGGTCCTGATTTTACAGGATGTCTTATATAAATCATTTGAAGGACGCATATCGTATTGGGTAGAGTTATAGGTGGCAATAAGACATGAAGCTGGAGTCTGGTTTGTAGGTGGACAACTATAGTACTTAAAGGGATTGTCCACAGCTTCAGCATCACCGCTCTTATACCTGATGACTCTAGTGTACTTACTTTGAACATCCGGGTCAGACCGACTATATAATCCTCCTATTGAGGACGAGCATTTCAGGAGTCCAGCTATAGAATAAAATATCTTATGACTCCAAGCGAATTCAGCTGCCACTCACTGAGCCTGACTGACAAATGCGGCTTATACTGAGCGGTGGAATAGAGCAGCAGGGAGGAGGGACAATGAGGAGCAGGCAATCAGACAAGGTGCAAGATTGCACTTAACCTTCCCAAAGGAATATATAGCCATGATGACAAAGATCTTTAAAATATACTAGCCTCGTCATGCCTAAGTTCTATTATGTAACGTATATAGTTTGTACAGTAAACAGATCTGCTTAAAGGGTTTCTCTTAGACTTAAAAATTGATGTTGGTCGCCCGGTCTTGCAGGTCAGACAAACAACTGTGAGAACAATGATGGCCCATCACCCTTTTACAACATGTGTACCCAGAATTATTTAAAAAAAACTAAGATATTTAGTTAGAGGTTGATTTCCTGCCCTAAACAGAAACTTTCACAGACCGACCATAAACGCGTTAGTCCCTCATGTATGGTCGGTACCAGGGGCTGGTGTAAAAAACTTTCTAAAGATTCGCCTGTACCTAGGATCTGTAAATATCGCAATGTCTAAAAGGAAAGAAGGTTTTATCATCACCATGAAACCACCAATAAGAGCGGTAAGACTTTATAATGCTCTGCTGTGAGACATTATGAGGGTTGATTCATTAAAGCGAACTGGTCACCAGATTTTACAACACAAACTGCACACATTAATCAATGTATCTTAGCCCTCATGAGAACAGAAGTCCTGGAAGATTGGAGAAGGGCAAATGCTGTAACGATCTCCAAAAAAAGGAAAATAGATGGAGCCAGGAAATTACAGGACAGTGAGCCTTACTTCTATACCAGGAAAGATATTTGAGCAAATTATTAAACAGCATGTATGTAAGTACTTGGATAAGAATACAGTAATTAACCAAAGCCAGCATGGGTTTGTAGCAAACATATCATGCCTGACTAATCTAATTTCCTTCTATGATGGCATTACTGACTGGGTGGATCAGGGAAATGCGGTAGAGCTAGTAATATCTCGACATCAGCGAAGCATTTGATAAAGCATCTCATACTATCCTTATTGAAAAAAATCACCAAGTATGGGATTGACAAGGCTACGGTTAGGTGGATTCATAACTGGCTCAGTGATCGTACTCAAAGAGTGGTGATAAATGATTGCACATCTAATTGGAAGAGTATTTCAAGTGGGGTACCACAAGGCTCTGTCATGACCCCAGTGTTGTTCGACATTTTTATAAATGATCTAGATAAGGGAACTGAAGGTAAACTAATCAAATTTGTACAAGATGCAAAGCTAGGAGGGAAAGCTAAAGGTACCGTCACACTAGACGATATCGCTAGCGATCCGTGACGTTGCAGCGTCCTCGCTAGCGATATCGTCCAGTGTGACAGGCAGCAGCGATCAGGCCCCTGCTGGGAGATCGCTGGTCGGGGAAGAAAGTCCAGAACTTTATTTGGTCGCTGGACTCCCCGCAGACATCGCTGAATCGGCGTGTGTGACACCGATTCAGCGATGTCTTCACTGGTAACCAGGGTAAACATCGGGTAACTAAGCGCAGGGCCGCGCTTAGTAACCCGCTGTTTACCCTGGTTACCAGCATAAAAAAACAAACAGTACATACTTACATTCAGCTGTCTGTCCCTTGCCGTCTGGTTCCTGCCTTGACTGCTTGCCATAAAGTGAAAGCAGAGCACAGCCACAGCGGTGAGTCACCGCTGTGTGACTCACCGCTGTGCTGTGCTTTCACTTTCACTTTACGGCCAGCAGTCAGTGCAGGAACCAGACGGCAAGGGACAGACAGCTGAATGTAAGTATGTAGTGTTTGTTTTTTTACGCTGGTAACCAGGGTAAACATCGGGTTACTAAGTGCGGCCCTGCGCTTAGTTACCCGATGTTTACCCTGGTTACCGGGGACCTCGGGATCGTTGGTCGCTGGAGAGCTGTCTGTGTGACAGCTCTCCAGCGACCAAACAGCGACGCTGCAGCGATCCGGATCGTTGTCGGTATCGCTGCAGCGTCGCTAAGTGTGACGGTACCTTAACACTAGAGAAGACAGAGAAAGGATTCAGAAGGATCTAGATAAGCTTGAACAATGGGCAGCGACTAATAGAATGGTATTTAACAAGGAGATATGTAAGATTCTACATCTGGACAAGAAAAATGATGTAAGTTAAATCTACAGAATGGGAGGAATAGAACTAAGCAACAGCACTTGTGAAAAAGACTTGGGTATACTAATAGATTACAGACTGCACATAATTCAACAGTGTGATGCAGCAGCAAAAAAAGGCAAACACAGTTCTAGGATGTAATAGCAGAAGCATACAATCTAGATCATGTGCAGTAAGTATCCCCCTCTACTCCTCCTTGGTCAGGCCTCATCTGGAATACTGAGTCCAGTTCTGGGCACCACATTTAAAAAAAAGACATTGAAAAACTGGAGAAAGTTCAGAGAAGAGCTACCAGGATGGTGAGCGGACTGCAAAGTATGTCCTACGAGGAATGGTTAAAGGATGTGGGAATGTTTAGCTTGCAAAAATAAGGATAAGAGGAGACTTAATATCTGTCTACAAATATCTGAAGGGCTGTCACAGTGTTGAGGGATCATCCTTATTTTCATTTTCACATGGAAACACGAGAAGCAATGGAATGAAACTGAAAGGGAGAAGATACAGGCTAAATATTAGAAAAACTTTTTGATAGTGAGGGTGATCAGTGGATGGAACAGGAGGCCATGAGAGGTGGTGAGTTCTCCTTCAATGGAAGTCTTGTAACAGAAGCTGAACAGACATCTGTCTGAGATGGTTTAGTGAATCCTGCATTAAGCAGGGGATTGGACCAGATGACTGAGGAGCTCCCTTCCAACTCTACCATTCTATGAGATTGGTGTACATAATGTGAAAAAAACAACAACAAAAAAATCAGTGAATCGCCAAATAAGTCTTTATAAAAGTTTCCCTGCTAAGCAACTTTTTTTTTTTTTACTCAAAATGCTAATCTTAATATCTGGATTATGCAGCAATTTTGATGTGGAATTTCAAAGTAAGTACATCTGCCTCAACAGGTCAACGTGATCTATTTAATAGTGTATGTAGTTTGTTTTGTTTTTTTTTTGTTGACTAAATCTGGTGACATTTTTAGTTACTCAACCTTCAAAATATCCCATGACAGAGCTGTCACGAGGCCGGAGGGAAAAACAGGGCTCAGAACAGAAAAGCGGCACCACTCCAGGAGGCAATTAGACATTTTTTTTCCCCATAAGAGGCCCCTTTAAGATCAGAGGTATATTCTGATTTGGGGTCAGGGCGGATTGTCGCTGCTTTCCTTCTGCATAAACAATTCTGACTTAACAACATGACGTACAATTCACAATCTTCACCATTGCCAAAAGATTTGCGTTCAGGACAAATACGAGGGGATC
Organism: Ranitomeya imitator; assembly: GCF_032444005.1. Taxonomy (NCBI): domain Eukaryota; kingdom Metazoa; phylum Chordata; class Amphibia; order Anura; family Dendrobatidae; genus Ranitomeya; species Ranitomeya imitator. The sequence continues at coordinate 172,788,678 of NC_091289.1, forward strand.
GGGTCCGCCGTCTTCCAGCTGCTGCATGACGGACATCTGGGAAGGGCGCTCTTCCACAGCATAATCTAAGGAAAAAAAGAAGTATGACCAATGCACCGCGGTGATCAAAAGCACTGAAGGCTTACACTTTAGCATCACATACACAATGTAGGTCACAAAATTGCTGAGCAGGGCACATGGCCCGATTTATTAGAAAGGAGTCCTCTCTCCGGCACAAACGCCGCTCATATGATCTACAAATATTACAGAGATACTTGAGGGTTCACTAAGCCAAGATCTACTGCAAAGACCTGTTCTTCGTTTACGTATTATCATTGGTTTTACACAGGACTGCAAATTAAAATTACATCATGGTACAAAGAAGAAACAGCTGACGTTGCAGATCAGCGGCATTATCTTGTGCCCAGTTCGCAACGTCAATCATTCTGGGAGGTTGCGGGAGCGTTGCGCTCCTGAACACCATACATCAGGACAACCCTTTAAATGTATCTTTCGGCACCCATAAGCCCAGAAGATACCATACCCATTTTCTGATGTACTCCTGCAATTATATAAGGAATGGTAGACTTGATTTAACCCTTATATTGCTGCATATTTGTAAAAAATAAAAAGTAACTTTAAAACAATACGTCAAACTTTCTTGTTGCTATAAAGACGACTTTATAAAACAATACGCCAAACTTTCTTGTTACTATAAAGACGACTTTATAAAACAATACGTCAAACTTTCTTGTTGCTATAAAGACGACTTTCTAAAACAATACGTCAAACTTTCTTGTTGCTATAAAGACGACTTACATTTATTACAAACTCACCTCCTTTCACGCCGGTGGAGATAAGAATGGGGGGCAGCCCGTCCTCCGGTATCAGGTTCATTGCACTGCCGACCTGAGTTATACTGCCGCAGAACCCAGTCGTGTTCTCAGTCTAGGACGATAAAACCAACGGTGAGGAAGAGAACGAATAAAAGAGTATAAAATAATACAAACGTGATTACATACAATGCAGATGCCCAGATCACATTCACAGCGATTCCTGCAGAATGCAGAGTTTTTTTTATTTCTATAGATTTCCCAGTAAGGTGACCTCACCTCTGGCGATGGCGAACTGCTCGGGGAGGATTTATTAGTGTCATGGGATACAGTCAGGTTTCCGGCCGCTGGGGCTGCGCTGACTTTTCCCGCATCAGCAGCTTCGCCGTTCGGTAAAATGCCGTCCGCAAACCAGACCCTCCTCTGCTCCCTAGATTGGGATCCTACATCATAAAACACAGCTGCTTTCATGTACAATTATTTTTTACGTCTTGTCTTCTTTCCAGAGAACGGTCCCGTTTAGTAAAATGCATTTGTACGCAGGTTGCTTAAAAGGAAACTTGTTAAGAAAATTCCAAACATCTAAGACACAATGGTATTTTAGTGGAATGTTAAGGATCATATTGATTGAAATGCAAAAGCAAACAATAGAGAAGAAGTATTGAAAGGCCTCCGGGGAAAAAAAGAATGGAATTTCAGGAAGTGCCAGTAACACACCTCAAATGACCAGAGCGAGGAGGAAAGAAGCCAAATTCTCAGCACATACCTGGTTACATATTAATGGAGTATAATTATTATTATTCACCTGCACAATGAAGCTATAAAGGCCGTCTGAAGAAGATAACCCTTGTCTATAGGCGACTGCCATATTGTACAGGTGTGAAAAACGGTGAGACGGAGGCAAAATAGGGATTTTTGTGTACTCACCGTAAAATCCTTTTCTCCGAGCCATTCATTGGGGGACACAGACCATGGTGTATGCTGCTGCCACCAGGAGGCTGACACTAAGTAACACAAAGAAAGTTAGCTCCTCCCCTGCAGTATACACCCTCCTGCTGGCCCCCAGCTAACCAGTTCGGTGCAAAAGCAGTAGGAGATCAATAGCAACATATAAACGTATAGCATGTCACATTATATAAGAGAGTATAAAAATATCAAAAGATAAAAACAAAGCATAAGCTAAGGGTGGGAGCTGTGTCCCCCAATGAATGGCTCGGAGAAAAGGATTTTACGGTGAGTACACAAAAATCCCTATTTCTCCTTCGCCTCATTGGGGGACACAGACCATGGGATGTCCCAAAGCAGTCCCTGGGTGGGGACATCATCAGATCAGGCCGTGTAACCGCTACTTACAAGTGCGCCACCGCGGCCTGCAAGGTCCGCCTGCCCCGACTCACATCTGTGGAAGTATGTGAATAAAAGTGCTTCAAGAATGTATGCGGACTGGAGGAGTTCACAAGCTTGCGGTCGTGCTTGCCGAAGTCTGGAACCTAGAGCCCTCAGACAGGGAGATAGGCTGACATCTAGCTCGGAAGGACTCCTGGATGGAGAAAACAATCCACCAGGCTAACCTGGCCGAAGAAACGGCTAGACCCTTCCTGCGACTGTCAGGAAGCCTACTTACCATCGAGAAAGCCAAGTAAAGCGTCCAACCCTTGGCAGGACGCCATTCTCGATACGTACCCACTCGAAGCACTCACTCCTTCCAGGTTATAGAGGATCCCTTCCGAGGTGTGTGGATCGGAGCCGAAAGAGATGAGAGAACGATTCCCCTGCAACAGTGGGAATACAATACCACCTTGGCAATGAGGGAAGGGGATGTCCTGAGGGCAACCCTGCCTAGAGGTAATAAGGAAAAAAGACAAAGAACAGAATGTCGAGTTCCGAAGACTCATCAGGAGTACAAGAACGCAAAGAAAGAAGGGAAGAGACCTTCCCTGATAGTGAAGGCTGTCCGGGTCCAAAAAAGGAGTCCACTGTAAAAAGCCGAGGATCATTAGGGTCCCACGGATCTAACGGTACGCGGTAGGGAAGAACTACAGGTTAAGGCTCCCTGCAAGAAAGTCCATCTTCCCAGATTTGTCGCAATAAGACGGAAAACTAGCAGAACAGCAAGCGAGAAAAACCCTGACATGGTCAGTGCGGTTCTCCCGGGATCCCTGGAGCCCTTCCTGCTTCCGAAAAGATCTCAGAAGAAGTAGAAGAGGAGTTATAGAAATTGGTCCCATGGAAGAGTAGAGCATGCACTGCGATGGTCTTGAAAGTCAAGGCCAAACCATGAACCGGAGCACATAGGCGTTCAGCTTGGACGCCATCTGACCTACATCTGGAGAAGTCTAGTGAAGGCAGATCCGATGGAAGACTTCCGAATGAAGTTCCCACTCACTAGAGGAGGAACCCTGACGGCTGAACATGTGTGCTGCCCAGAGCACTACTCCAGGGATATGTACTGGTGAGATCCCTGAATGAAAGATCTCGGCTCGTCAGAGAGAGAGAGGTGCCTGGGCCATGGCGCTTGACTGTGGGTAAACCGAAGACCCGCCTAAAGTCAGTGGGCCTGCTGCAGGATTAGACGTACCGTTCAGAACTCCAGGGAAAAGATCGGAAGAAGACTGGCCTTGGAATTCCCCAATGACCATTGGACCAAGAGAAGGCTCTGGGAGAGGAAGGAGCTCAGAGAATACTCTTTGAAAGCCTGATAGATCTGCAGAAAAAAAGGGCGCAGCGAAGGAAACTGCTTCCATTGTCGTCCTTTTCCTCAGAACCCTCCTAGCGAATTGAATGAACCGAGGGAATGAGATATGAAGTGCGCAAGCTCTCTGTTGAAGAACCACGAGCTTGACTCGAGAGAGAAAAAACCATCTTGCGGGGCAGGATCATCCTGAAAAAAGGATCTGCTGAACTGGGAATGAGGAAAAGAAACTTGTCTAAGTTTAGCTGCTAGCCCAGAGAAAGGGTATTGCAAGAGATATAGACGACTCAGCGTAGTCCTAGAAGAGCAGCTACAAAGTCGACCAAAAAGAGCAGGACGACCATGCTTCTATGATGCAAGAAGTACACGACAACCGACATGACCCTTGCGACCACACTGGTGTGGTAGCCAGGCCGGAGGACAAGGTCGTGACTAGAAAATGCTGTTCGCAAATGGAAAGGAAGAAATTTACTTTCACTGGGGATAGAACCCATGTTTCCCACTCAATAGTCAAAGACCTTAACCACTCAGCCATCAGCTGACCTTGAAGAGATTGTTGTTGCGGGGAGAAATAGGCATGTGAGGGTAAGACTCCCGAATGACTAAGGATGCCAGAAAAGTCCACCTCTTTCTGATGAAGTAATGGCTGAGCGGAGAAACTCCATCGGAAAAAGGGGAGGACCTTGACAAAGGTTGTTAGAAGTTTGAAGTCCAGGAATGGTGACACTTTACATTCCCTCCATTTTTGGAACCAAGATCCCTAGATCTAGACTATCCTGGACAATGCTTCCACTGCTGGTTGGGTCTGTAGAGGAGATACGATCCCTGCTAGTCTCCCGCTCAGAAAATTAGATTGGCCAGCTATACTGTTGAAAACAAAGTAGCTAAGGTCTCTGACCAGGAGACCATTGGTCAAGCCACCCATGTGGTGGCTAAGGAAGGGAAAAGCGCTGAACCCGAAACCACAAGACGGAACGAGCTAGGTTTGCTATCCGACCGTCTGTGGTAATTTAAAAAAATGATACATCGGGCAGGAATACCAGTAGGTATACCACAAGAAAAACAACCCGGATAGTCTGCCAAGAGACAGAATACGGGACTGCGACCAGCAGGTCTCTAGCCATCGACGTGCAGAGTAGAAAAAAAGGAACCCTCAATCCACCGTCCTCTTAACAGGGGCGTGGAGAGGAAACGTCGGCTTTCTTGCATCATGCGCTAAATAGCGATGATACAAAAGGAGGGGTGCTTGGACGCCAAAAATGTGTGCCTCCGTACATCCTCAGAGTAGAAGTCCCCGAGTGGACAGGGCAGATGTCTGGCAATAGGCCTAAATGCAGAAGAGGATACACGGAGGCGACAATCCATATGCTCGTCTGTTGAAAGTGTGGGCGGAAATCGGAGCCCCTTAAAGGACCCGTTACCATAAAAATCCGACCCGGTATGGCATCCAGCTTAGAGGCTTCTGTCCAGTGCATCGCCCGTCCCACTGTTGATGATATAAAGAGAGAGAGAGAGAGAGAGAGTCCCTCTTTCTCAGAAGCTCTGGCAAATCAAGGCAATATCCGATCCATATTTCGCATTGTTCTCAACCAAACATGGGGGAGAGATCAGGAAAAGAAAACTTCCGTTTTGTAGAACCTGTACGTTATTCAAGGATACTTGCGGCCCCTGCTAGCCGGCGACTCCTAATGTAGAAGAGGGAGCATGTTGAGTGCTCCAGAGTTCAGTTAGGGAGACCAGTTTAGGATTGCTGATGTGCTCTTAGGGCCAGTCAATACTGGTCATGCGCCTTAAAGACCAGGGAATACTGGTCCTGTGCCTTTAAGAGGAGGACATACTGTTCATGTGCGTCATGTGCCATCAAGAACCAAGGCCTGCTGGTCATGTGCCTTTAAGAAACAGGACGTACTTGACATGCACCTTTAAGTCCAAGACATACTGGTCATGAGCCCTTAAAACCAGGGCCTACTGGTCATTTGCGTATAAGACCAGGGCATACTGGACATGTGCCTTTAAGACCAGGGCATACTGGTCATGTGCCTTTAAGACCAGGGCATACTGGTCATGTGTTTATAAGACCAGAGCATACTGGACATGTGCCTTTAAGTCCAGGGTATAATGGTCACGTGTCTCTAAGACCAGGGCATACTGGTCGAGTACCTTTAAAAGCAGGAGAGTAGAAGTCCCCGTGTACTGGTCACCTTTAAAAACCACGGCATGCTGGACAAACGCCTTAAGACCAGGGCATACTGGTCATGTGCCTTTAAGACCAGAGCATACTGGTCATGAGCGTACTGGTCATGGGAGATTAAGACCAGGGCATACTGGTCCCTAGCGTTTAAGACCGAAGAGTACTGGTCACGTGCCTTTAAGACCAGGGCATACTGGTCATGAGTCATTAAGACCAGGAAATACTGGTAACGTGTTTTGAAGGCCAGGGCATACTAGTCACGTACCTTTAAGACCAGGGCATGCTGGTCACGTGCCCTTAAGGCCAGGGGATACTTGTCATGTGTGGTCGTGTGCCTTTAAGACCGGGAATGCTGGTCATGCTCCTTTGAGACCAGGAATGCTGGACAAGACCGGGGCATCTTTTAAAAGGATAATGCCAGAGATGGAATCCCAGGAGGGGAACTAGGTACTCTGGGAGGAGCCGGGATAGGCGCAGCGAAGGCTCCTGAGCTCAATTGATTAAGCACTATGAGAAAAGGTGACCGGCTCTGCTGGTAATGTGCCCCTTTTACACTAGGGAACTCTTAAGACCAGGGAATCTGGTGAAGGGTTTATGAGAAAAACCATGGAAAAAGACTGGGGATGCACCTATAAGCCCAGCGACTACTGGGCATGAGACAAGCCCAGCGGCTACTGGGCATGAGACTTAAAGACCAGGGGACCTGAGCCCCAGAGAATGCGGGTCCCAAGTATTTAAAACCGTGATGTTAGTCCCTTTATGCTGCCGGACGTGCGGATTTGCGGGGGAGGGGAGCGATTCACCTTACCGGGATTCTGAGTCCCCCATCTGGAATAGCGCTGACCTCAGCGCTGAAAACCGCCGGCAGCAGCCCCTTCCAGAAGAACTAGGGGCCGGAAACTCCGCAGCCCCTTCCTGAGGTCAGGGAGAAGATGGCCGCCGAGATCTCGTCCTGCCCGAGAAGCGCCAGAATAGGGGGGCGGAGCCGCTAGAGTAAAGCCGGCGGGGGGCGGGGCTTCCCGGAATGCGGCCTAAACAGGGCCGAAGCCGGGGACTAAATTTATAGAGTCGGCCGGCGCGCACCCGCGGACTGAAGGGAAAGGGACCGCGAAGCTCTGTGGGGACCCTGCCGCAAGGAGCCCACCTATGACCGCCAGAAAAGTCAATTATTAACGTGCACTTACACCGTACAGGTAGGAGCTGTGCCCGGGTAGATAGGACGGTGTAGGGTTGGGGAGCCTCCATCCACCAAACCTGCAGAAGAGGGGTGGAGAGGAACCGTCTGCCTCCTTCCATCATCCGCTTTTTCAGTGGTGATGCAGTGGGGGCTGCTCGGACGCCACGCTGGAAGGTGCCTCTGTACAGCCGAGGGTAAAACCTGGTGGACAGGGCTGAATGTCCGGCAATAAAAAGGCCTGGCTGCAGAAGAGGATACTGAAGGTGAAACTCCAGTGCTCGTCTGATAAGGGAGGGGGGAGATCGGTGCCCATGAAGGGGTCCGTCGCCCCTAAAATCAGCTCAGGCAGTGGCTTCCCACGTCGCAGGAGAGGATACGGAGAGGTGAAACTCCCGTGCTCGCCTGTTGTTGGTTCGGGTGAGATCGGAACATGAAAGAATCCGTCGCCCCCTTCGTCCGTTGTAAAAGGTAAAAAGGAAAAAAGGAAAAAAGGTAAAATCTTTGGGTCTGAATAGCAGACCCGTCCGTGTGCCTCCTATGGACACTAAGCAAGAACTGGTTAGCTGGGGGCCAGCAGGAGGGTGTATACTGCAGGGGAGGAGCTGACTTTCTTTGTGTTACTTAGTGTCAGCCTCCTGGTGGCAGCAGCATACACCATGGTCTGTGTCCCCCAATGAGGCGAAGGAGAAAAGTGACCCTATTGGCCTCATAATACTGAATGTATGGCACACAGTTCAACAGAGCGACTAGTTCTCTATTAGGTCTTCACCGACTTTAAACGCTAAAGGGGAATTAAATGACCACTATGTTCCCAATTGGTGGAGATCCCAACCGTGGAAGGAAATAGATATTCAATTAAAAAAAATGGAATTTGTTAGAACACAACGACAACCCAAATATGCAAGAAAGCAACATAGCTTTGACATAAATGTAATACTGTGCAATTTTAGGCCTCACCTTCAGTGCCAGGATGTTTAAGGACTCCAACAGGCACCATGACAGTAGGAGGTGGGGAACTGAGGGCTCCTGAAGCCTGAGCCTGTTGCATTGGGGGTATGGTAGAGCAGTACTCCGCAGGGTTGTTTGGGTTTGGGCTCTGAACTGATGCACTCATCATGTTTTCCCATGCTTGGGCTGAAACAAACAAAAAAAAAAACAGAATTAAAGGGGGATGTCTTGTGAAAACAAGTTATCACCTATCCTCAAGATAGGTTATTGATCAGCAGGGGGAGAAGGTCGGTCCTGCACTGATCGACAGGGAATATCAGCCCCCTGCACTTACCGGCTGGGGGGTGTCAGCCCTGCACCGATCACTGCTGATCCATTCTGATGGGGATAACAGTGCCCGGTTCTGCACTCCCTCATCAGTAGGTATACACAGATGCTTTATGTTACATCATAATCCAAAATATCTCCAGAGAACAGGACGTGCATATTAGGAGAGGTTGCAGAAAACCACGAGGACATCACTTACCATTGATGAGCACCGAGTGGCAGATAACGCACACGCGAGCCTCTTTCTTATCCATGTAGAGCAATTTGCATTTGAGGCTGCAGCAGGCGGCACAGAAGACCTGGAAGAGGAGAGAGAAATGCACTTATTACTGACTATATGCACCAACACATTACTTCTGCATCAATCACAACTTATAAAGAGCTCAAATCCTAATTTGTGGCAGTAAATAGACTCTGATGGTCACTGAAGAGGTGTCGTCAATAACACTAGAAATAATCTATACTTTTTTTTTACATAATACGAAAATCCAACATATCCGATGCTCCTTGCACCTAAAAAATATTCGGGGACAGTCGAGCTTCCCTGGAAACTTTATATTGTCAGATCCCAATGAAACTGGATGACTTATTAAATGTTTATGGCCAAATTAAAGGGGCTGGCCAGGATTGTGATACTGATGACTAGAATAGGAGCTGCAGTCTACAGGAGCAGCCAAGTGTACAGAGCCAATCGGTGGGGGTGCCGACTGTCTGCCCACCACCAATCTGCTACAGATGACCGAAACTATGGATAGGACATAAATACATAGTAACATAGTAACATAGTTAGTAAGGCCGAAAAAAGACATTTGTCCATCCAGTTCAGCCTATATTCCATCATAATAAATACCCAGATCTACGTCCTTCTACAGAACCTAATAATTGTATGATACAATATTGTTCTGCTCCAGGAAGACATCCAGGCCTCTCTTGAACCCCTCGACTGAGTTCGCCATCACCACCTCCTCAGGCAAGCAATTCCAGATTCTCACTGCCCTAACAGTAAAGAATCCTCTTCTATGTTGGTGGAAAAACCTTCTCTCCTCCAGACGCAAAGAATGCCCCCTTGTGCCCGTCACCTTCCTTGGTATAAACAGATCCTCAGCGAGATATTTGTATTGTCCCCTTATATACTTATACATGGTTATTAGATCGCCCCTCAGTCGTCTTTTTTCTAGACTAAATAATCCTAATTTCGCTAATCTATCTGGGTATTGTAGTTCTCCCATCCCCTTTATTAATTTTGTTGCCCTCCTTTGTACTCTCTCTAGTTCCATTATATCCTTCCTGAGCACCGGTGCCCAAAACTGGACACAGTACTCCATGTGCGGTCTAACTAGGGATTTATACAGAGGCAGTATAATGCTCTCATCATGTGTATCCAGACCTCTTTTAATGCACCCCATGATCCTGTTTGCCTTGGCAGCTGCTGCCTGGCACTGGCTGCTCCAGGTAAGTTTATCATTAACTAGGATCCCCAAGTCCTTCTCCCTGTCAGATTTACCCAGTGGTTTCCCGTTCAGTGTGTAATGGTGATATTGATTCCCTCTTCCCATGTGTATAACCTTACATTTATCATTGTTAAACCTCATCTGCCACCTTTCAGCCCAAGTTTCCAACTTATCCAGATCCATCTGTAGCAGAATACTATCTTCTCTTGTATTAACTGCTTTACATAGTTTTGTATCATCTGCAAATATCGATATTTTACTGTGTAAACCTTCTACCAGATCATTAATGAATATGTTGAAGAGAACAGGTCCCAATACTGACCCCTGCGGTACCCCACTGGTCACAGCGACCCAGTTAGAGACTATACCATTTATAACCACCCTCTGCTTTCTATCACTAAGCCAGTTACTAACCCATTTACACACATTTTCCCCCAGACCAAGCATTCTCATTTTGTGTACCAACCTCTTGTGCGGCACGGTATCAAACGCTTTGGAAAAATCGAGATATACCATTTATTATATATATATATAATAAATATCCTATTAAACAACAATTCCTAATTTGCACATTACTATTAGCCCACACAGCCTTACCTACCTTTCCGCATGCTCTGCAGTGGTGCCTCCGCTTGGTAAATGTAAACCTGGCCTCACATTTCATGCAGTTAGGGGCTTGAGAGTCCGGGACCCAGACAGGAGCCACCTCCCCTAGGGATGCGAACGGCTTGGCGGCAGGAGACCCATACTGCCCAGCGAGGAGGTCATTATCGGGGCTGTCTGAAGACACTGCAAGGCACGGACTTTTGGGTCCCCTGTACTCTCCGAACAGGTCGCCGTTTGCATTAAAACCAGGGCTGCGCACCGCAGCTTCGCCACGCAGAACGTCCGACACGATAACGTCATTCTGACTGGACTTGTTGAACACGTCGTTTTTGTTTTTGGAGCTGCAGCCGGCATTGGGGGGAACCACGTCGCACTGTAACATGTCCGATAATGGCTTTGGAATCTGAAGCTTGAGATGAGTCGGCTGCTTCGGGCGCGCTCCACCATAGGGGACACTTAGAGGTTGCACGCCGCCAGCCATTCTGGAAGTCTGCCCCTGCGCAGGCGGTACCTGACTGCTGAGGCCATGCAAGTGGTTTTTTAGGACATCGCCGCTGACATTTAGCAACAGTCCTCTCCCCTCGGGGACGTCGTCCTCTCTCTGCTCGTAAGCATTAGCGTAATTTTCGGATTTGCACTCCTCGATTTCTTTCTCCTCGGTCACAGAGTCTTCTTTCGACGGTAAACTCTTTGGGTTTTGCGCTACGGTTGGGTTTTGCATTCCATAGGAATCACACCCATTTTGGAGAGACACGAATGGTTCAGTTCCTTCGGCGTTACTTTCCGCATCGTTCATCAGAACTTTGTCTGGGTCGCCATGTTCAAACTTTTTGTCCCTTTCCGGTGTCTCTTGATCCTCAAAATCCCCATTTGTCACGAGAAAGTCTGAGAACTGCTCCCCCACTAGATCAGGAGACCCCGCAGGCGAGAGTCCATCAGTAGCCAGATCACCATCTGCGAAGGCAATAACTATCTGCGTATCTGTAGATGGAAGAAACGAGGCTTTCAGATGATTTGGACTTAAATCATCACCTACAGTCTGAACACTGATTATATTTGGACCAAATTTATTTTTATTGTCATTTTCCATAAGGCTAGGAGAGGGCGGACAAAGCTCGGACATGGGGGGAAAGGAATGGGGTGGACTATTAAGGTCTTCAGTGCCATTTTCACATGAATGACTATTAATACTACTATCGCTCTGCACTGCGGCACATGTATTACTTTCAATAGCATCATGGACCTTGAAGTCAGGAGTGGTCAGACCGGTGTCAGTAACGTGTAAGATCTCGTCGGCGTCCACGATAACTTGGCTTATAGGGGCGCGGCAAGGAGATAAACACTCTCCAGGAGCAGCGCCTTTATCACAACTCATATTTAGGGTGACCTCAGCCGACGGTGATTCCTCTTCGCATTGCAAAGTATTTGTACTGCATATGTTTTGTGGCTGGGTTTTCCTGTCCTCAGCCATGCTGGTGTCTTCCGTCACCATACTGGACAGCTCCGGGGCGACGCATTCAATCTCTCCATTGGAACGTGGGGGCGTCAGGCTGGGCGATCTCTCTTTGAGGTGAGCTTCGATAGCAATGATTGATTTGCTGACATTGTCCAGTGCAGAATTCTCCGTCAGTCGAGAAGGAGGATTTAAGATGCGATTCCACTTCCCATCCAACAATCGCGGCGAGACGTTCTCATCTGAAAGGCAAAAAGTGTATTGAAAATGACCAAGATTAAAAAAAAATTGCTTCTAATATACAGCGATAATAGAATAGTTCAATAATACAAATGATAACAACAAAAACAGCAACAAAAAGTTAAACAAAGCTACAGTCGCCATGTTAAAAGTTACTTCTTCACCTTCGTTCTTTTCAAATTCATCCAACACTTTGTCCAGGTTACACGATTCCTCCTCGAAATAGTTCTCCATTTGTTAAGGACCCTTCAGGCTGAAGTCTCTGCCTATAAAAGTAAAAGGATTCCTTTAGTTACTCGGCATAAAGGTTGATTACGTAGGACAAGTCATTATTGAACACGGAGAAAGCCCCCGCAAATGTCACATTTACATATGAATGTAGAGAAAATAAATGAATTCTGCAAGTTATAACATTAAAATTAAGTGCAGGCACTACAAACAAAGAAAGGAGAGGGAAGAAAGAATCTACAGTCTCAGGGAGGGCAGAAAAAAAAAACAGGCTATAGAAAAGGAGGAAAGCTCATGAAGGAAAATAAGTATAGGATAGAAGCTGTGCTGATATATGAGCTAATGAAGACAGCAGAAGACAGATTTGTCATCCAACCTATATTACAGGGAGGGGACACTCCACAAGAGAGAAGGCGATGCTGGGTTTCCCCACATCCGTGTGTCATGGACCGACAGCAGGTCTCCTGACCCTAACCGAAATCAAATTCGGGTCACAAGACCCTTGGCCAATCGGTGTGAATTCGTACTTAAGACAAACACTGAAGATTCAGGCTGTCTATTTAATGGACCGTCTAATAAAAGGACTGTCCAAAAAGGAGAACTACGGTAGTTTAAATATTAACCTCCTGCTCACATAATTCTACGTACAACAGACATGTATTCCGCTTCTATGTGACTTGCATACAACAGAACTCACAAGGACACGAAAAAAAATGAAAAATGGAATAAATATCAAAATGACTGACACTGAGGACAGAGAAAGGAGTGTATTCAGTGCTGGGAGCTGTCGGCTAAATTTGCTCTTTCTTTATGATGGATTTGGGGAAATGCATTTATATAGAGGCTTTCTCTCGGGGCACTCACACTGCCTGGATGGGAGGTAATCACAGGGGCTTTTCTATGGCAGAAACAGACACAATTGTTAGGGCTCCTGTGTCGGGGAACAATTCTTAGGGTGTCTTGTGGATCTGATTACTAGGGGTCACTTTCCCCGCACTTTCCCCGCTGATGCAGGATGAATTACAAGGCAGATACTCTCCTCCCTGCCCTCCTTTCTTCTGTAGGAAAGCAGCGTAAAATAATGACGATGGCTAAAATTAAACCGTAATCCCATTCGAAATTCTCAGAAGAAATGACACAAATTTTAAAAACGAAGATTTGGGAGGGAAGAAATAGAGTAAATGTAAAGCCCTAAGGAGCCAAGCCATAGATTACCAAGCGCGCCCCGACAACGCCACAAGTGCAATGCAGCACCGATGATCGCCAGAAGTGCAATGATCGCTTTGGCACTTCTTTTTTTTTTTTTTTTTACACAGGACTGCAGTCGGGAAAACCCAGAAACTCCCTTTAGCTAATTTCATATCTTTGCCACTCTCACAGATCAGTAGCCATAGTTTGTGCATTAAAAAAAAAAATCCTGCAGGTTTGTATTCAATATCATAAATATGTAGAAGTCATTATAAGATGCAGCGATCTCCGTCTGCAGCTATGTCGCCTCTAACCTCTCAGACGTCAGAACATTAGTAGCAAAGGAGGGATAAATATTCATGACAGGTCCCAACGGACTGTGAAACCCGTGACATTTTATACCACGCGTCAAAGCTCGCTTGTCGACTCCAATTACAGAAATTAAGCCGGCACATGGATTTTCTCCTTTTTCGTAATCTCTCCGGCAGACATGCTGTTCAAACGGCCGTCAAAGTCTTCTCGTCCAGCCAAATCGGACCTAGTGTTTTGCACTGATGAGGGGAAAACACCCCGAAACACGTGTCTGCAAATGGTTTGTGGCTACTTTCAGCCCAAGGTGATGCGCTGCTATCTGAAAACAAATGGACCAAAAATACAAGGTAGAAATGTAGAGGAGAACGACGTGTTTATTTCACACGCTACAACCGGCAAGACCAGCGTCCATGAAATTCCTGCTATTGCTTGCCACCAGTATGGCTGCGGATATCCAGAACCATTTAATGACGGATGTCACAGTTGGGTTGCCACATGCGGACTTGCTCCATTAAATACGATTTATTCATCTGCAGACCAAAAGAAGTTAAAGGGGTTTTCTTGTTTTGGAAAACCCTTGTACCCCGGGGGCTGCAGTTTGTTGTAGAAAACTAAACTGTGCATTACTCATCCTCCCCAGGTCCAGTGCGGAGTCTCCACCACTGCTCCCAGTGTCCGTTATTGTCTGCAGTGCTGACTCCAGTTTTTCCTTCAGTCCCATTATCTCTTGGTGTATAACATCAGATCCCTCATCCCATGGTGCATAATGTCCAGCCCTTTGTCAGCCCCCGGAATGTAGCATCCGGCCTCTCTTCCCCAGGTGCATAATGTCCGGCCCTCTGCCCACCCCAAGAGTATAACATCCGGACCCCCACCATGCCGTCTGCACTTACTAACATGTGACAGAACGGCCGGTGGTGCAGAGATCACGGATACCAGCGCGGTCCCATTATAGGAGCCACCGGGGTAACAAATCCGTTCATTAAATTTCTGTCTCCTAAATCTTCCCCCATCACCTATGACTAACATTATTGAGAAGTGCCCATAAAGTTACATGGTGGTGGGAGAGCAGGCAGAAAAGTCACCAACGCTCTGCTGACTCCATAACTGCAGAGTCCAGACCTCCTCTGCAGCATGAACACTGCGCCCCCGCCAGGAGCTTCATGGCCCTGCAGCTGCGTGCAGCCTTACATCACTAAGCACAATGCAAAGCATTGAATGGAGTGGTGTAAAGCTTCCACAAATGGATTCTGGAGGAAATGTGTTCTATAGAGTGACAGATCACACTCCTCTATCTGCACAAGGTCCATAAAGACATGTTTGGGGGTGGAAGAACATGACCTTCGGGATGAACTAGAATGGAGATTGTGAGTTTAGGGCCTCTCCCCAACATCAGTGTCTGACCTCACAAATGCTCTTCTGAATGATGGGACAAAAAATTCCCACAGACCCCTCCAAAACCTAAGTCGAAAACCTTCCCAGAAGAACAGGAGCTGTTATATCTGCAAATGGGGAACAACCGGTGTAATGTGCCGATACTTATGCTCATAAAAGGGCATTTGCAACAAATGGAAATCGTCACATACAAGCTGCTCCAATCAGTGCTAATTAGCCAATTCATTACACAACATTTTAAGCAAGAAAGAATAATAATCTCTCATTAAAGTCTGAATCACCAATCAAGCATCATCCATATCCCATAAAGAATAACACAGCAGCTGCAGAAGGGGCACAATGTCCATCCAGAGCGGGACGAGCGCACGGCTGCAGCGATGCATCGCAACGTTCACATTCATTCACAATCAGCCCTGACGCCGACAATCAACGCAGCCGCAATCTCTGGGATTGCAGGGTTATTTTATTTATTTAGGAGCAGGAACATCTAACATTTCTGTATCGTTTTCCATTTCCTGAGCACATGTATCTAGAATTCAGCTGGTAGGAAAAGTGTCCCTAGAAGACCCAGAGACGTAGCCTCCACCTGCGCGGGTGAGAATCGGAGCCAAAAGCTCCGTTAGGAGCGCCATTGCAGACTCTGTGGCACCTACATGCAACACTTTATTTTTCACCATGGAGTAAGAACCAGACAAACCCCAATAGACGTCAAAATTAGGATTGTTGAACCAGAATCTTGCAAATCTTTCAGCTCAACTCCATGCCTGCATGTTTATGGCGAATGTCAAATTGCCTAATATTTTGGCTTCATGGAGTTGTCCACCTTTGGGGTTATTTCCTCCCCCCCCCCCATCTTAAATGCATGTATTTGGGTCTAAAAATTATTTTTGCAATTTTCCTTCATTAAAAATTTTGCACCGTTTGACTTTTGCAGGCTTTTCGTTTTGCTGCGCATTCAACTTTCAAGTGGTCTGCGGTCACAAATCAGCTGGGAGGAGCTCAGAAAAAGACAGATAAATAAGGTACAAATTCTCCGTTCGTTTAATCTAAATGAGCTCACTGAAGGAATCTCAGTTGGCTCAATCTGCAGGCAGTGATAAACAGTGCAACACGCAGACTATAAAAGGTAAATGGTGCGAAAATGTTTTATCAAACAAAAATGAAAAAAAAAAAAAGTTTTAAATGCATGCGTTTAACAAAAATAAAATGTCCCCAATAGTACACAACCCATTTAAATCATTTACTATTTCTTCCAAAAACACTGCCATGCCCATCCTATTGCAGCACATTCAGCGTTCATTTCTGGGGCTGAGCGGCGACAGAAGACACAAATCACACACAGGTGTGGCGCAGTTTTTGGAAATAAGCAGCCGTGCGTTACTAATCTAGGACAGACCCTTTAAGACAGATCTGTCTTTATGAGTAGCAACTGATTGAGGTGAGGGACGGGATGACTCGGCCTAATATAATATTATATTTATTATTTTAGGTTGAGTCGTCCCGTCCCTCAACCATGTGCTAATCGTAAAGATATATATATATATATTATGAGGAATGCTCAAACCTGACACCCATAATGTGTTGGTGCACTATCTTGGGTGTCAGGTCCGATCATTCCTACATGAACAGTTAACTGGAAAGTGGATTGGTCGTCGTGGGCCAGTTGAATGGCCACCAAGGTCTCCCGATCTGACCCCTTTAGACCTTTTTCTTTGGGGTCATCTGAAGGCAATTGTCTATGCTGTGAAGATAAGAGATGTGCAGCATCTGAAACAACGGATACTGGAAGCCTGTGCTAGCATTTCTTCTGCGGTGTTGCTATCAGTGTGTCAAGAATGGGAGAAGAGGGTTGCATTGACAATCCAACACAATGGGCAGCACTTTGGACACATTTTATAAGTGGTGATAAACTTGTAAATAACTCATGAAAGAATAAAGTTATGTTAAAACACCATTGTTTTTCTTGTGAAATTCTCAATAAGTTTGATGTGTCACATGACCCTCTTCCCATTGGAAATAATAAAGTTGGATCCAAAATGGCCGACTTCAAAATGGCCACCATGGTCACCACCCAACTTGAAAAGTTTTCCCCCTCCCATACACAAATGTGCCACAAATATATGTGTGTGCGTGTGTGTATATATGTGTGTCTGTATATAGATGTGTGTATGTGTGTGTGTATGTGTATGTGTAGGTGTGTGTGTATGTGTGTGTGTGTGTGTGTGTGTGTGTGTGTGTGTGTGTGTGTGTGTGTGTGTGTGTGTGTGTGTGTGTGTGTATATATACAGTACAGACCGAAAGTTTGGACACACCTTCTCATTTAAAGATTTTTCTGTATTTTCAGGACTATGAAAATTGTACATTCACACTGAAGGCATCAAAACTATGAAATAACACATGTGGAATTATATACTTAACAAAAAAGTGTGAAACAACTGAAATTATGTCTTATATTCTAGGTTCTTCAAAGTAGCCACCTTTTGCTTTGATGACTGCTTTGCACACTCTTGGCATTCTCTTGATGAGCTTCGATAGGTAGTCTCCGGGAATGGTCTTCCAACAATCTTGAAGGAGTTCCCAGAGATGCTTAGCACTTGTTGGCCCTTTTGCCTTCACTCTGCGGTCCAGCTCACCCCAAACCATCTCGATTGGGTTCAGGTCTGGTGACTGTGGAGGCCAGGTCAGCTGGCGTAGCACCCCATCACTCTCCTTCTTGGTCAAATAGCCCTTACACGGCCTGCAGGTGTGTTTGGGGTCATTGTCCTGTTGAAAAATAAATGATGGTGCAACTAAACGCAAACCAGATGGAATAGCATGCCGCTGCAAGATGCTGTGGTAGCCATGCTGGTTCAGTATGCCTTCAATTTTGAATAAATCCCAACAGTGTCACCAGCAAAGCACCCCCACACCATCACACCTCCTCCTCCATGCTTCACGGTGGGAACCAGGCATGTAGAGTCCATCCGTTCACCTTTTCTGCATCGCACAAAGACACGGTGGTTGGAACCAAAGAT